>NC_063022.1:2400000-2703799 GCF_020509005.1 Fulvia fulva
CAAGGATGCTTCGAGTCGGAAACTCCAGCCCTGACACTCGCTCCGCTTTCCCAATGCCTCCTCGGCTTCTTGTACCCAGGCGCGAACACTGCAACGCCACCTCAGTCCTGTCTGCTAACACCAATCATCCGAACGCGCCCCCACCACCTCTTCCACAACAGCAAGGACACTTCGAGCCTACCATCTGCGGAAACGGCCAACACTGACCACCAGTGGGCACAGAACAGATACAGCGCGCTCGAGGCACCTTCTGCCCGCAAAGCTCGTACAAGCCTACACGATGTCCGCTAGGAGCATATTGTCCACCAGGTGGTGCGCGTCAAGTTGAGCTACTACCACTATGCCTCCTTCTCGCCATGCTGTTTGTCTACATCCGCTAATGTCAAAGCGCTCGATGCGTTACTCTGACCGAGCAAGACGTCACAATCAACTACGACCTGTTCGCTGAGCTCCTGCTACCTGTTCGAGGCAATCGCAGCCGCCGCTGGGGCATTATGACTGACGAAGACTCGCCTCGAAGCACACCCATCCGGCACAGTACTGTTCGCTGTTGGGGTATAGACACCGCTATAACCAGGCGCTGGTGGACTAGGAGGCTGCAGAAATGCGATGAGGCTCCTGGGGCGAACCAAAGCAGACCAGAAGCTTTGCTAGGGTCGTGCAGAATCTCAGGGGTGATTCAGGGATGATGTTGGCAGCGTAGGACATGGTTCATGAGATGAGCAACGACACACGCCAAGGACGTGAGATGTATGTGCTTTCTGTGGGAGAGCTTCACGACATGGACGTGAGAGGGTTTTAATGTTCAAGAGAGATACAATAAGCACGTCGCCCCAATCACAATGATGCCTCCAGACTAGGAGAGCACAGACCGAAGCATAGACTGTGAAACTGCTCCAAAGCTGCACCTCACTTGCACCCCTCATCACCCACCTGTTCGCATTCACTCCGTCTGCTGCACGACCTCACATCAACAATCATCGCTTTACAAATTCCATCACTATTGCCACCTCCCAACCCTGTCGTGTGTCCCTCCAGCCCACTCCTGCACCTAACCCAACTCCCACACGCAACACCACCACCAAACCGTCTGCATCCCAACAGACAACGTCTGCACGCCCAAAATCTAATCCCAACCCCTCACCAACCACCACAGCACCCGTCTGTCCACCATGCCCCCGACCGAGAAACAAATGTCCTACCTCGCCCTCGCCTGGCAATGCTTCGAGACCGAGCCAAAGGTATACACATCCTCGTACCCCATTCCCGCTATCTTCCTGCGCCACCCGTCAGCTAACAACCTTCCTCCCCACCACACAGATCGACTACGAAAAATTCAAACAAGTCGCCGGCCTAGCCTCCTCCAACTCCGCGCGCGAACTCATGCGCGTCACCAAGAAGAAGTTGAAAGAAGAATACGGCGCATTGTCCGGTAAGGCATCCTCACCCATCGTCTCCTACCATCTCCTCCATCCCCCCTCCTCACGACCACCATCTGTACCTTTGCGCATGTTCGTTCCACTCACAAAAAGACTCGCAGGCACCATCGCATCCTCCAACGTCGCCACTGTCAACGGCAAAGGTTCCCCACACAAGGTCGTCAAGTCCACACCGAAGCGGCCGCGCGCGAAGAAAGCTGCCAGTGAGATGGAGAGTGGAGAGGCGGATGACGAGAGTCCGAGTAAGAAATCGAAGAGTAAGACTGCGAAGGTTAAGGTGGAGGAGGTGAATGGGGAGGGTGAGGATGATGATGATGATGATGATGATGATGATGATGATGATGATGATGATGATGATGATGGGTTGGGGATGTTCCAGTAATTGGTTCGCCCAAACCTGGCGGGAGGGTAGTGAGCTGGAGGTGGCAAGGACCGAAGAATTCGTCTCGAATAGATCGCGCGGGAAGATAAGCTACCGTGAAGCTGGTGGGGAGAATGAGGCTTCGAAGAAAGACTACTTCTGTGACATGCACGAAAAGTAGACCAACTCAATCAAGAACGGGCTCGACTCGCCATCGAGGTGGAGGTTTCAAGGGATACATACAAAAGCTTGAAAAGGTTCTGTACTCCTACATACAACATTCATCAATTCAAGCTCCATCCACTCTATATGTCATGTCAAGCTCACGCTCACGCTCACGCGACCTGCTGCATCGTCATGTCATGCAAACCGCAAAGCAGACCCAGCGCAACCTTGTCCGTGCTCGGCATCATCAGAGCGCCAAGGATAGCATGACCTTGCGGTATACCTTCCCACTTGGGCTGATTGCTCGAGTGGTCATCTTCATCATGCGCGCCATTTGCGACAGTCTTGGCGTCTCCGTTGGTTGTCATTGCTTGCTGGATGTTCTGCAGCGAGCCCTTGCCTGCCTTCTCGGCAAGTCGCTTAATCATCGTCAAGGCACGATATGTTATCAACTTGAAGCTCTCGGTATCCATGCCAAGTTCTCTGCTCTTGGCGGGATTTGTTTGTTGGTTGCGGTCAACGGAGAGCAGTGCAGCAAGATTGAGAAGGCCCACCGCCCAACCGTCTTCGCTTTCAATCCAAGCTCGAGCGAGGTCGGAATCGTTGCTGGGTGCAAGTGTGGTCAAGATGTCAGCGGCGAGCATGCCTTGCGTGAGATATGCCTTCCGAGCTTCCACTATCCTGAGTTGCGTGCTGTTACTCAGTGATCCTTTCGTCCTGTCAGGAAGTACAGAGATGGACAGCGCGAAGGCTCGGGTGAGCAGATCCAACGGCGATTCGGAAACAGCCAATGATGACGACGAGGCCGAGAATATGCTCTTGTACAGCATCCGGTTCGGGTCTTGGCGAGCAAGTAGCTTGGCCAAGCAATCAATAGCCGGAGGTAGGTACCGGTGATATGCTGGCTGGAAGCTGGTGAACCTGACCTTGCCGCCACTTTCCATGTAGCTTGGTGCGGGCTGGGGCGAGAATGACAGCAAAAAGTGCAGTATGTGCAGCGCATCATCTCGAGACGGCAGTTCCAGACTCTGCGTGACGTTCGACAAGAAGATAATCATGTCCTTGTAAAAGTCCTGTGTGTTGTAGTATGTTCGTAACAGCATGTTTCGCGTTCCTAGCAGTCGTATCGTGTTGCTGAGCCATTTTATGAGGGGAGGTGCGGTGAGGAGTCGGTGATTGATCTCGTAAAACGAAAAGTTTCGAAGAATGGTCGTGATAGCGATCACTTTGTCGGCGGCTCGGTCTAGTTTGTAAGCATGAGATCCATACTCGGGCACATCCTGTAGCATCTCTGCCTCCACTTTTGCGGATCGCATAATGTCTTCGTACGCCGGCAGATCCAGAGCATCGGAGACCTCGGCAGCATCATCCGAAAGGGCCTCCGTTTGATCTTCTGCGCAGTCCACGACCACATCCATCAAGTCCTCGCACTGCTCCAAATTGACTTGAACTCGCTGGTCATGCGATATGACCGCTAGTGTATCCAAAGCGTACCTGACTTCGCCGTGTATGCCCGAGGCCAGACTGAGTGTTATTGCCTTGGTGTCTATCACGCCCATTTCGTCCACCGTAGGATGATTCGGTATGGCTCGGGAGATGGCCGACCCCAAATCGAACAGCGCGGCTATGTCATATCCACCATCCGACTCAATCGACCGTATTTGCGGCTGGTAATTTGTACTCTGCGGCTCCTCGCTCTTCATCACCGGACCAGACGACTCTTGCTTGACAGATGCCGGTCTTTGCGGCTTCACTGCCAAAGGTGAAGCTGTCGTTCCTGGCGTGGCTGCTGCTTGCGGCGTCATTTGATCGGGCTTCCTAACACTACTATTGCGCCGATGCAATGCGGCTGCTCCGCCCATCATCTGCTGTGGTGTCGACATGCCATTCTGCGGTAAGGAAGCGTGCGCCTGGACTGGCGTGGTCTGTGATGGCTGTTGGCTTTGCTGTGCTTGTTGAAACTGCTGATACTGATTCTGCTGTCCTGAAGGTGGCATCATCTTCGTCGGCGATTGCTGCTGTCCTGAAAAGCCCGCCATTTGCTGCGCGTGTATGCGTGCCGCCTCTTGCTTCTGTTGCATCTTCACCTGTAACCACATTCGTTCATACTGGGCAATGTTGACCGCGTAAAGTGACTTGAGCTCTTCGGCGGCGTTTGGGTATTGAGCAGGCGGAAAGCCAATCTTGTTCGCAACTGTCGCCCACTGGCCGCTCCTATCCACGCCAGATGAGGTACCGAGTTGAGTGACCATCGTCCAGAGAGCGAACATATCGACTGGCTTCCCCGAGATCATTGGCATTGAGTTGAAAGGCCTCCCCTGCTGTGAAGCATGATTTGCCAGCTGCTTCATGAAGCCTGCTCGCTTTTGATTCAACTGTTGCGCCTGCATGGCTTGCGCACTGCCATTCGCCATTTGTCCTCCCGCCTGCATTCCACTCATGCCTGGCATCTGCCCCGGCTGACCTCCTACCCGCTGCGGACCGACCATACCACTCTGCCGTAGTTGAGCTTGGTGCTGCATCAACTTTAATTGGTACGCCCTCTGTGCATTCGGCTGCAGATTGTTGTTGTTCATCATCTGCGCCTGCAACGCGCTCGGCATGCCACCCATGGACATTGCCGGATTCATGTTGTACTGGCCGGCATTGCCTTGGTTCTGCGGGGCAGGTGACATGTTGTTGGCATAGAAGGGCGGTCGATTCTGGCCGGGGAAAGGACTCGGCGAGGCGGTGCCCATGTTCGGCTGAGGCTGCTGCTGTTGAGGGGGTCGGAACTGCTGGTTCTGCATTGTCGGGGAAGGTGTGGCATTATTCGATCCAGGTTGCTGGAGGTGCTGGTAGGGGGTCGGCGCGTTCGGGAACTGCTGTTGATTGGGCAAGTTGTAGGAGGGAGTTTGGCTACGCGACTGTTGACTGGGCTGCTGCGGTGAGCCGGACATGCCATCGTGCGGACGCTTGGCGGGTATCGCAGAGCCTGGGGTGAAGGTCGGATTGAAGGTCTGCTGTGGTTGGGGGGTATGCGACTGGGAGCCGGCGCCGTTCGGGAGGCCCGGGGTGAAGTGGTTGATGTCGAAGTTCCGGTTAGCAGTGAGGTTGGCGTACATCTGCTGCGGATTCATATGGGGCTGGCCGGGCGTGAACATGTTGGGCTGGCCATTCTGCCATGCTGGGTTCATGGTCGCATCCACCTACTGACACGGGCATCGTTAGCCTCCGGCTGGTCAGCACATGGATGGGCGCATGCAGCGCGCGCCAGCCAATGAGTGGATGGGCAGCGCCGAGGATGCTAGGGTGGTGAGGTCGTGTGGTGGAAACAAAGGCGAGCGGCGAAACACGCGGGCGCTGGATGGCTCTGGCTCTGGGCGCGCGTGTCGACGGCGTGGAAGTGGGTGATTGTTGACAAAGGAACAAGCCGGGCGAGCGTGGAGCCAGCAAGGCGGGGGTCGGGTGTGTGTGGTGTGGACCGTGGTGAGGAGGAGCACGTGTGAAGTGTGATGGGAGACGGGGCCCGGGCGTGTCAGGTTCGTGATGTGAGATGCTTACTTGGAGTGATCAGGCGCCGTCTCGGAGTGGCATCGATGGTAGGCGGCCGAGGAAACGACACGATGGCAATGGCATGCAGGTGACGCGATGGGAGAGGAGCGAGCGCAGCTTTGCCTTGCGACGAGAGGGAAGCGCCGCCAAGCATCGGCGAGACTCTAGCGCGTGGCCGCTGGCAAGAGGATTCCCTTCCAACGAGACGAGCCATCATTGCAGTCTATTTGCAGCGAGGCAGCCCGCAGTGGAGGTATGATGAACCCGCGCATACAGAACCACATCCATGTCGCTGCAACGGAGACACACGACTGCCTGCTATCAACTTCAAACAACTGACCTGACCGTCTGTCGCACACCGAATCTCGTCTTACGCCTGATGCATGGACCTCTCCTGTGCATCCTTCATCGCCACCGCAGTCACCATGATACGACGCGACACCCCGCCGGCATCCCCTCCTCTTTGCTTGCTGTGCCTCAAAATCGACTTGTCGCTTTCTCGACCCGTGAAGCTGCATCACAGCGCTAGTAAGAATGACACGATCACGTGCCGTCGTGACATGAGCCGAAAGTCTCGGCGCCAAGGGAAAGGTCGAAAAGAAAGAAAGCAACAGCGAACAAGGATAGCTTAAGTTGACATTCACCAGAGCTCAGCAGCGATGACTGCGTCGAACTACGTACAGGCAGCACGTCGCCTCAAGATCTGGACTGAAAGAAGTTACAGGAGTCTTCGATTCTGCCTCGACAAGTCTCACCGTGGGTCGGGGGATTCGTACGCAGGAGACAATTTATGTTCTCATCAAGGGGTGCTCGTCTGTTTCGCCACGACTGGAGACATAGGCTTGTCAGCCCAAGTGCGCGGTGGCACCCGTCGACGATCATGGTGCAAACTCTCTTCGAGGCGGCTGCGCGATCTGCACCCCACAAAGGTACCCCAGACGATCACCGCTGTCAAACGGCGGAGCGGATGAGGGATGAGGATGATGAGAGTGCCGACTTTGGCGTATCATAAAACAAGCACCGCTCTTTCACCTATAATTGCGCTCTTCTCGCACCTTCCACTCCCAAATCCCAGCCTACACCACCGCAACCATGAGATCAACCTCCGCCCTCTCCGTAGCGAGCCTGGCCTCCGTAGTCAGCGCCTTCCCCTCCCTCCTCCGTAGCGAGCCTGGCCTCCGTAGTCAGCGCCTTCCCCTCCCTCCTGAAGGAGATCACAAACGAAGAACGCTCCCTCATCGGCGAGCGACAAGCCGCCCCAGACCTTAGCACGCGCTTCAACGCCGCCGAGCAATACGTCTCCAACACCGGCGAGCATGCCTTTGTTGCTCCTGGACCGACCGACCAGCGTGGTCCTTGCCCGGGGCTTAATGCGATGGGTAATCATGCCAGAACTATCCCTTGCCCGCCAGACGGTGCTCACATGGTACAGCCAACCATGGATACCTTCCACACAACGGTGTAGGATCTCATCTCGATTTCATCAAGGGGACTTTCGATGTGTTCGGCATGAGTGCTGATCTTTCCGGATTCTTGACGGTATGTTTGTAATCATGGCGGAAGACGAGGTCGTAACGAAGGGCTACTTGTGCTGACGTGATGTATAGATCCTCGGCGGTGTCATGGACGGCAATGGCCTCGTCTGGTCGATTGGTGAGTAAATCTGAAGGGCAGAAGGCATGATCTGTCTGGAACATGCGCGCAGCATCCCTAGCTCAGTCGCGGTTGCTGAGACAATGCCACGTGGTGTTCGAGTATGGCTAACACCCTTCTGTTTAGGTGGGCCTTCTGCAGCCGCACCGCCTTTGTTGCCTCTTCTGGGCACACCGCAGGGTATCTCTGGAAGCCATAACAAGTATGAGGTATGTATTTGAAGGGGATCAGGCACTACCATATGGGTCTCGAGTACGGCTGACACTCTTTGGTGTGTAGGCGGATGCATCGCCTGGTCGTGGTGACCTGTACAAGTACGGAAAGTGAGTATTGGAAAGATTACACACTACTCTCGCAGTTACTGACATGGCTGCAGCGACTTTGAGCTGCAAATGTCTCAGTATCAGCAATTGTACGACATGGTCAAGGCTAACAACGATAACCTTGATCTTGATTTGATGAATGAATTCCGCTCCATGCGATTCGACGACTCCATTGCCACCAACGTGAGTCTCTTCTTCTCCCCACGCACGGTTTACATCACTGACCTGTAATCTAGCCTTACTTCTTTAACGGACCCTTCACCGGTGTTCTCGTCCAGCCTGCCGCGTACTCGTTCATCTACCGCTTCATGGGCAACAAGTCCGCCGAGCACCCACAGGGCCTCATGAACAGCGAGATCCTCAACACCTTCTTCGGCGTCGAAGAAGTCAACGGCCAGCTCTCCAAGATCGGCGGTTACGGCCACGAGAAGATTCCTGACAACTGGTAAGAATTCTCACATCACCCTGATAATGCATCAATCACGGCGATCCTAACATTCTCCTCAAGGTACAAGCGCGCCATCGGCGATGAGTACTCTATCGCCTTCCTCAACACTGACACTGCCCTTGCCGGCCTGAGATACCCCAAGTTCCTCAGTGTCGGTGGCAACATGGGTAAGGTCAACTCGTACGCGGCCATCGACCCTGCGGATCTTACTGGAGGTATCTACAATGCCAGAACTCTCGGCGAGGGAAACAATGCAATGTGCTTCGCCACGCAGTTCCTGGCCCAGACTATGCCCGACATGGTCAGCTGCAGCGGTGTGCTGAATGACCTCACTGGAGCCTTGAGCGGTTTCACCAAGGCTTTCAACACTGCGTTCAGCGCGTTGAGCTGTCCGGAGATTACGAGTATTGATGACAATCAGTTCAAGCAGTTCCCGGTGAGTACTGTTCTGCAACAGCGATAGTTGATGAGACTGGTGCTAATATGTGATAGGGTTATGCAAACCTCGACTGCAAGACCGGAATGTACCCATCAAAGTAATTCCGAACACACGGTGAGATGATGGTATGGTAATCACGAATTATGGCCGAAGAGATACGTCCTGATGTGTTAGGCAGAAGGGGACTCATGGTTCGATAGTAGAATGCAAATTGTGCTGTCACATGATTTCCTCACGTCTCCGTGAACGTTGGCCGTTCATCACAGGAACAGTTCTTAAATTCGTGGCCATACATCCTTGCTCTGTATCTCGATGGTATCTTAAACATCGAGACCAATGAAGGCCCAGTATAGGATGATTTTTCATGCTTACCACACTTCGTCTCAAACATGCGTCGAATGAAAGTCGCGAGAGTTTGATGCTCCAGAGCTGACGAAGAAATCTAGGGACGGCCCACAGGCATCTGCAGATTGAATTGCAGCTCGATCCATCGCTAATTCTGACGACGAAATACGCCCCTCCCATTTTCACGAAATTTCGTCCGCCGGATCAAAATCATGGCTGGGAAACCATCTCCCCTCCTTAACCTTCCCGCCGAGCTACGAATCGAGATCTATCGTCTGCTCCTCGAGAGTCCCGGAGAGTTGCCCGTCGATTACGCCGACAAGTACTTCTCTGGGCGAAAATACATCGACCTAGACCGCCCAAAACTTGCCGCCCTGAGAACTAACGAATGGCTCAAGCGAGCAATGAATCCCACAGGCCTCGGCGATCAAGTACTCCGTGTATGCAGGCAGACATACCACGAAGCTCTCCCAATTCTCTACGCGAACAACAACTTCTTCTTCCAGCAGGGGAAGGTCTCTGCGACACAATGGATCAACAGCATCGGGCCGGGCAGACACTTTTTGAAGCATGTTCATATCCAGAATGCTGATCGGGTTAGACTTCTGGGATGGAATGCGCTGCCGCTGAGGCTGCAGCGGACGGGTCTGGAGAGCTTGTCGCTTGGAGCATGGCTATGGTGTGATCTCGGACCGGAAATTGTGAATGTCAGGTTTGCAGCGTTGGTGAAGCAGATGCATGAGAAGGCCGTCAAGAAGAGGAATTGCACTGGCAGTGGGCCAAGTAGGAGTGATGTGCTCATGTTTACTAGTGATGAGCATTTTGATCGCATGGGGCATGTGGATCGCTCTTGCATCACGATCATCTCTTTGTGCAACTCTACGAGGCCTCGATCACTTCGACGTTACCCAACAACCATGCGGCTTGCGTGGATCAGGCACTCGATCTGGTCCCTCTCTAATCTGCAGCTACTTCTCGACTAGACTGTGCAACACGGAGATGCTCGGTCGAGATAGCCGTTTGCTCGCGCAACATGGTGGCGACAGCTACTGCAGATTGGTGGTATGTAACATAACAATGCCGCTCAAGCATGTGACCTGAGACCATGCACCGGGCTGACCACGACGAAGCTCATATATTTAGTCGAGGTCGTCTAGCAGCTCGATCATCGTCTTGAGCTCACTCACCCCAGACTACGAAGAAGTCGCCATGGCTCTACCTTATCCGGAGGGAGAGGTGTACTTCAAACGCTCTGCCTTGTCATTTACGGACAATGGCTGGTAGGCGAACCCTTCCGATGCTGGGACGTATGGCCTCAGGCTGATCATAATCAAGGAGCTTCGTCATCAATGTCGACGACGCAGATGCCGCAAAGGGCATGGAAGTATTCAATAAGCGTTGTAGCATAGAACACCGTTGTTGTTCGCCACTGACTGAGATATCTAGATTGTTTGATCGAGTGGGTATGGAACGAACCGTGTCCGGCGAACACCGACTTCACCGACAATCGTCTGCCACCTCGGTGCAAGAACACACGAGCTGACAAGGATGGCATCGGCGACAACCGTGTATACTGGGACTATCTGCCTGTCATGTTTGGAGATGCCGAAGATCTTAGCTTCCGGAGCATCAAGCGGCATGTACAGCTACAGACTCCAAGAAGGGGCAACGGCGAGTATGTGTGCAAGACGTCACTCATCTTCTGTGCCATCCGTCGACGCCATGCTAATGATAGCGTGCAGGTACAAGAAGCGAGGAGCTGGCGGTCCAGCCAAGATTGTGCTGTCCCCTGTAGAACTGCTGAACGACAAAGACGGGCCTTTGCCATTCATGTGGATCGACCTGAATTTTCCAGTGCGAGCAATATACCTCCCCCTGCAGTACCAACCAAGCAAAGACTACCCCGACCTTTGTAGTTACCTCATGCTCGACTTCCGTCTCCGGAAGGGCGTGAAGATGTTCGACCAGAAAGACTACAGCATGGATGGCTTGCCCACTCGCCACGACGTCCCATTCGACAACAAGCTTGGACTTGGCTATCGTCCACGACAGACCCTTGGCATCGACATCCGTGGCGTGTACAACTTCCTCATCCTGCCACGACAGCTGCGCAGCGCTGAGAAAGGGCTCTTCATGCCTACAGATCCCGCTGATGCGCTCGTGAGGTTGACAGGACCCGAGAATCCATCAGTGCCAAGTCAAGCTCAACCGGACAGAGGTTTCATCCAGCTGCCTTTCACCGACAAGCTAGACATCGCGCATGTCATTAATGAGCACTTCGGAGTCGAGCTGACTTACATCCCCTTCGAGATGCCGCCCGACGCGGAAACTCCAATGGAAGAAGTCCGCTCCATTCTCAAGATGGCGGTCGGCGTAGGCCTTGGCTTTATTCCTGGCGTTGGACCACTTGTCCAGCGTGGCTTCATGATTGTCATGGCTATCGCTGAGGACCCGGAAGGCTTCAAAAATCGCGATCCGCTGGAGCTGGGACTTAGCATTGCGGATGCTGTGGCCGAGTCTGCTCTCCAGCTGCGCGGGAACATGAGCTATATTGGGAAGGGGTCTGCGAAGGGGCAGAGGAAGGGTATTGTGTCGGAGATTGGGCTCAAGACTATCAACTTCAGCTCGAAGACGCTGCTGAAGGATGAGCCGGAGATCGGAGCGGATCCAAAGGACGAGAAGGAGAAGCCGACTATCAGGACTGGCCTTACTGTGGGATAGAGCTGAGGAAGTGGTAATGTGTTGCTATCATTTTGCGTGGCGATGCTTTGTTACCGGAAACAGAAGTCTTCCATGAGCAAAATCTCGGAGGAATCGCGATTGCACATTCATCTAGCCCCAGATACGTAAAAGCCATACTGTTCTTCTCGCACCAGTCCTCACGCAAGGGCTGTTGACAAAGTACATCTCCGTCGGGTCATTGCAGCAACCGATCCTTGACCTCGGGTTCTCCAGATCACTGAGGTAAGGCAACCCACGAGCGCTTCACGTAGGTCGCTACAAACCACAGATTGCTCTGGAAACCCAAAAGGGCCAAGCAATGATGTTTTGGATGGAAGTAGACGACGCGCTCGGCGGCAACGGACTTTGTCCACAGCACCTAGCGTGGGCACTGCTCCCAAGATCAACCTCCTTGAAGTCTCTATTCCCCCTTGCGTCTCTTCTTCGCACTCTTCTTTTTACTTTCGCCCTTAACCGTAGCCTCGACGGAAGCAGCCAAGTCAAATGCCTGCTGCAGATCCACATCTGCCACACCATTGAGCACCGCAATGACGTCCTCAATAGGATACACGTTGACAAGTCTAAGAGCGATATTGTCCAACTCCACGGGCTCGCCTTCGAAGCTTGCTTCCATTCGATCCATCACCTTGCCCTGTAGAACCTTCTTGACAGAGCCGGGACTGAGGCCGTACTGAATTTTCTCGCTGTCAATCCACTTGGTTTTCCCGGAACTCTTGCTGCGGGTCTTATGACCAGAAGCGACAGCAGACTTCTTGGCGGATGGAAGCTGCTCAGGCATCACGAAGTCAATCATTGCCTCGAGGTCCGGCTCGCCCTACCCTTTTGCGAGGTTTGGAACGAGGGCTGATCTGATTCCAGAGCGGACTGCATCAATTGAAGCGCCGCCCATGTCTGATGGTGAAAGACGTAGTCGACTGCTGGGCACTGGGGGTTCTGGTCTTCGGGCAGGTGCGCTCGGTGCTAGTTTGGAGTGCGAGGTGACTGTATTCGTAGGTTTGATGCCTTGAAAACGGCGACGGAAGAGCTCATTGTCGAGGTTGGTGCTGAGCTGTTCGAGCTCTTCTTGGACTAGCCATTTGAAGCTTCTTGTTATGGCTTCGACGTCCATGTTTGCTCTGATAGTGCAATGTAGCGATGAACTACGACAGTGCAGGCGCTTGTATAACGAAAGCGCGATAGCTGGTTGTGGGCTTTCTAGATATGCCCAGCACTGCTTCGATGTCTTTGTGTATTCCGCATGCGGACAAGTTCTGGGCTGCATTGCTCAAGGTTGCTTTGTTCCAGCATGATGAACCGCTATTGCACCGCCAGATCTCAGCAGAGACTCAATTGTGACCAATTAGACTTTCGTGTGAAATCCAGTTGCCAAAAGTGTTGAAGTCCTCTGTTCCTACTTGTCGAAGATGTGACCAGCCATTAGATCCGATTTGGGCCTTTGTTCGAACATAAGAAAAATTGCGCGGGCTTCGCTATCGCCATCACTCGAGACATGGCAATCTCACATACCGAGCCTGATCGCGCCTTCACACCAGATCAAAACTTCTAATAGGAACACCTCGCTCCAGCAAGTACTCAGCAGTCGGGGCATTTCGATCGGCTTCTCCCATCGGCGACTTGAGCTTCCACGAACCTGCATTACCGTCCATCTTCTCGAGTGACTCCCAGTCTATCCTAGGATCCCAGAAAGTCGTTGTCCCAGAGACTGCGTCGTGGAAGTGTCGTTGATACACGCCCACAGCTGGATCAAGCCGAGAGATGAGTGTTGTACCCTTCGGAAGAGGGCCTAGAAGCACTTCGCCGGTGCTGAGGCTGTATATCGAGCACGTGCCGATCAGCTGGTATCGCTCGGGCTGTGCTGTCAAGGAATATGGTCTAAGCACGAGCGGGCTCTGACTGCCAAGGACCGCTGCTACCAGGTCTCCTTGTCGGGTTCCTGTGCTGCCAATGCCAATGTGGCCTTGTTCAGTGAACATGAACGGCAACTGTGCCACCTCGTGATATCTCAGGCATATCTGAAAGTGCGCGAAGGATTGCGCGTTATCATTTGAGGCCAGAGATTTTGGGTCTTGGCCTGCCCAGACTGCTCTTACGAGAACTTCATAGTCCGGCCTTCGTTGTATGACGTCATCTATTGGGATGCGATGCCCTTTCAGTGGATACAAAAAAGCACGCATGAAGTCTTCAAATTGTGCTGGATTCATAGACTGTAGATATGAGTCCATGAATCTCGCTAGTGCAGCGTAGGCCGCTGGCCAGTGCTTATCGGAAACATCTCCAGGTCGGTCGAGGGTTTGAACTTCGACGATCTTGTCTGCTACAACGCCATGAACCCGAAGTACATCATCATCTTCGAATGTTGCACCTGATACCATGGCATGAGACACTGCAGTCTCAGAGCTCGTCGGAAGGAGTCGATTCGACCGCGTAGTCCAGTCAGGCATCCATGATGGACCGTTCATAGCTGAGCGCTGATACAGACCTGCGGCGTCGAGCAAATTAAGCCGGTTGTAGCGCATAGTGTACTTCCTGAAGAATTCACTGTACAACGACATTGGATTCTTGTGCCCCAACGTTATACTTGCAGCGAATTCAGGTCCGGCCGTCATCTTGATCATGCCAAGGCTTCCATACACTTTGTCGACGTCGAATTTGCAGTTACTGCCACGAACTCGGTCGATGGTCTCAAGGATAGGGGCAGTGGCTTTGTCCAGGATTGTTATTGCAAGGCCCAATCGTGTGCTATGCAGGTCATGTTTAGCGTCTCTGACGTCCAGCCCTCGTTCGCCCAGGATCTGCATTGCATTCCGGAAGTCGTGGAGTGGCATCGATAGCGTTCCACATGCTATGACACTGTCGTCGTTGGATGCGAAAGCCTCTTGCCTGGTCCAGACCCGGGTGAACCATTCCCGCTCAAGCAGTGCGCATACCGCTTCGTACTGGCGCATGCCGTGAGCGAAGTACTGCTCATAGTTGTGCAGAAACTTCACGACACCTGGTTGGAGTTTATCGTTACCAGTCATCTCGTACGTACTCCAGTTGAAGTCGAAGCCCTCGCCCAATTGCTGAAGAAACTGCATCGCGAACGCGCTGTCGTTCTCTTCTTCGCCGAGCCAGATGATGACCTTCGCAGCCATACTGTAGATCTCCAGCATGGCAGGTATCTGCCAATTGCGCTCTGCCTCGGCCTGCTCTGTTGCGGACTGGTCCATGCAGATAGCATCAATCCACAGTTGGCGATCTGATCCGGGATAGCGAAGGTGTCGTAGAGCAGCATATAGGTTGCTGCCGAGTTCGAAACATGCCAGACTGGAGTCGGCCTGTTCCAAAGTGATTGTGTGTGATTTCTGCATATCACCCCAGGTGTATGATAGAGCTTCCCACTGTACTGTGGCACTCTGTGCATTCGATCGGCCACTCATGACACTGTCTTGAACCGTATGCGTTGAGAGCTTCACCCGAATGTCGTCTTCGAGCAGGCCCTGGCGAAGTGTAAGCACGCGTATCTCATGGTGACCTTCCCATGGCTGGCGCAAAGGAATGTACGAATAGTAACCCATCTTAAGATGCTCTGAACGTGACTTGACAAGTCATACCATGATCGAGGTAGTCCAGTTCCGAGGTCAGCAACATATTTCAGCCGCAGATGGCAGGGTAGCTGCAAAAGCGCCACCGTTTAAGCGAACCTGTAGCGCCTTTTATCAAAGCGAGACATGATGTCCATGTTGTTCGCAGCATTACGCAGGGGCGGTGAAATGGACACAGATTACGTACCGCAGACCGCAGCGAGATTCGCTGTGTTCGCTGGGACGCTCAGGCAGCTACAGATGCAGAGACAGTGTTACTGTTGGAAGTATGGAGAAGGTCGCTGTAGACAGGTCAGTGATTGTGAGAGTGGTGTATGGTCCTGATACTTACCTCAAATTCAGTCGCATCGCCTTCTTGGTCGCCTACGTTCGCCGTCGGGGATGTTGCACCGGATGTGGGCCTGCCATTTTCAACTCCACGACAACTGACTACTTGCAGTGGTATCTCAACTACAAGCTCGGAATGTGCTGTCTCAATTATTTGAAGCGCCGTTCTAGCACTGTATCATACAGTAGCGAGTGGACTGCAGAAGGTCGGTAGCAACCGCCGCTTCGGTGCGATTGGTATAGGGACATTGGCGATCCAGATCTTGCCGCGACTGTTATCGGCAGGAATGCCATAGTCCCAGCTCAGAGGCTCGATCTTCCAGCTGTGCGCGTGTGCAACTTCGTTCCGCAGCTTCCGAAATCTGTGCGTGCGCATCAAGTGTGTACTAGCAACTTCTCCCAAAGGCATTGTCGAGTAGTAGATCTTCCTGATGAGCTGAAGCATTACAGCCACATGCCAGATTGGCCTCGCATGCAGCGCACTGCATGAGCGGAGTACCAGGCTTAGCATGCGCTGTGTCTTAGATGGTGTCAATGGCGTCGGGTAGTGCATTATCAGCGGTCTTAGTTCGTCAAGCGACACGCTCAACATGCCAAGTGGCGATCTAGTGAGACGCTTCCGGAGGTCGACCGTACATGGCGTCTGAAATTCGCCGGGGAAGTCTCCAACACTCATCGGCGGCCAAGGATCTGTCCATGGCATGAAGGTCACCTCTCGAAAGTGCTGAACTCTAGAAGCAGCTTGTAGTGGCTCATGTCGGCATGATACGAGTGCTCGCAGACCGTACACAATCAATGGTTGCATGCATCTTTTACCACGGTGATCCAAAGAGAGGTCTCCAGCTTTGACAACCGGCGGTAGCAAGGTGAGCTGAGGATTTAAGCCATCGCTGGGGAAACACATGGAGGCCAGTCGAAACTTGAATCGTGTCCAGAAGTGTTAGCCACCAATGGTCTGCTTGCGTTTGAGTTGGTGCGATGAGATCTGCTGCGACTGCTTGAGGAACTGTACCGATGCGTTAGAGATGCTAAAAGACCTGGAAAATCGAGCATACATCATGCTGCACCGCTGACGTATAGCCTACATGCTCAACCCAGGTGCGCGTCGCCCCTGTCCGATCACGTAGTCAGTACTGCGATTGAGACGTTGGCTGCAGTGGCGTGACACCTGCCTTCGAACGAGAGGAGAATGTCATCGACAATGAAGCCTTCTTCACATAGGATGCCCAGCTCCCCACTGAGGACTTCCCCAGGGTGATAGACATGTTCTGGCACTCCCTGCTCGCAGTCTTTAGATAGCACAATGGCCACGCTTTCTGGTCGTGCTAGAGTCTCGTCGCTGAGTGTGGCGGGCATTTCGTGCTGCCATGGTGAGTGGAGTCGGAGGTACCATAATCTTGGGATGGCTTGATGTGTCGAAGGGTTCTTGATATCTTGGACCAACTCGCCAAGCGGATCTGCAGTGCTCTTCAGCGTGACTATAAGCCTGAGTTGGAACGCCGGGACACCTGCGCAAGAGTCGATCATAACCTTCCGCCGGTTTTGTGAGATCTGAGCCCGGTTGCAATTTTGGTCAGCTGTAGTCTAGCCTGGTCGTCGCATCAGACTTTGCAAGGCTGAACGCCATCATGGCGTGCATGACTGTGTTCGCCATGAATAGTCTGGACATTGGCAAATTGTCCTTCTGATAGACATATGACTGGGCCTGCCATCGACCGCCACCTGGTGGAGCTCAAACCCAGCCGGTGCCGCCAACCCATCTCATGCTGTAGTGCTGGCTGCATCAGGAAGCGAGCAATTCTGCCCGAGCATCGTCCAATGTGGTGCGTTCTGGCACAGACCATGTGTACGAAGGTACAAGTCTCCGCGCAGCGTGTTGCAGCAGACGCAACAGAACGTCAGTCAGTCTATCGTACGATAGGGCTACTTTCGAAGACTGCACAGCTTACTGTCGGTATTAGTAGATGTGGTCCTGTTGATAGTACGTGTTCTAGGCAGGATGCAATGAAGGCCAAACGATGATATGTATTCCGGCCGAACAAGGTCACCTTACTACCAGAGCGGCATTGCAGCGCGAATAGCAAGGTTGGCCAGTGTGGTGTACGACGTCACGTCGATGCTCGAGAGTGGTGGTTGTGATTTGTGATTGTGGGAAGCAGGAAGAGGAAGGAGTATTGTTGACAGCAACGCGTCCGTGGCATCGGGATCTCGAACCCCCGCTCCGAGGCCCCGCAACGGGCACTGCCACCAGTGAGATTCCCTTTCGTGTCTCCTGCTCGACCTCACCTCCTCCCAGATGGTAGAACAAGCTCATATCATGTGCATGACCTTGCAACAGCCCCGACTAGTTACTCATGCCACTATCCTGCGATCTCAGAACTTGCGTAACATCTCCAGGGGTCATATCGGATTCTCAGCATTTTGGTAGCGCGCGGGTATGTCCTCTCACGACAAGGATGCGTTGGCTGACAAAACGGCGTACTCTTCGACACGCTTCCGAGATGCTGAGAATCCGAAATGGCCCCTGTAGATGTCAGCGGTTCCTTTGTACTTCGTACTGCCCTCGCTAGTCATCGAGACCTCCCTCGCATGGACCGTTCAGGTCGTCAGGAACCAGTGGGGGCTTTTAACTAAAGAGGCGACCGCATTCCCCCAAAAAGCGAAAGCAACTACGATCTGCGGAAGGGATGTCTAGCGCTTGAAATCGGCCGCGTTACCCGCGTAACGTCGAACAGCCTCGCGTGCTTTGGCGCTCCCATCTTGTACGCAGTTTACCTCCCAAATCAGCCGCTCCTCGGTGAAGTCTGTGGACCTTCGCAAGCTCGGAAGTGGCTCCACTCCAACACTACCGAGCGACAGCACCGTTCTGGTTTAGGAGCAGTACGCAGTCCCTAAGCTACAGTGTCGCTGTTGTAGCTGCTAGAAGACGTGATTGCTATTGTGCGGCGGTCATCTCTTCCGTCAAGAGCCTTCACGCGGAACAACGTCTGCCAGTATGATGGTCGAATCGTGTCCAAGCAGTATTCCTACTGACGATCTCTAGATGAGGAGACAGGCACATCCTTGAACCCTTGAGCACCTGTCGTTGGCCACATTCATTCCAAGCAAAACGACTGACCATATTTACTACCAGATCAAGGCAGATATACCTTCCCCGCAAGCAGCAAGCAGCAAGAAGTATCTTGCTCTGATCTGCAGTCAAGGTCTAAGGTGCATTGATCCAATGACCGTTCTCGAAGAAGCACTCTGAACCTCGAAGCCTTGTTCCATTGGCATGGCACTCATACGATCATCGTCTTCCATTCTCTCGTGTCGCAAACACAGTTCGAGCCAACCTTCCCCGTCGCGATGGTGTTTGTATTGATAGCACATGTGTAGAAAGCTCAAAAGGCCGACATTCGCAGCGAAGAAGGTATTGTCAGATCTTCTCTCCATTGCTCTCGCAGACACCTGCTTTCAGAGCAAGGTCTGATCCTAACCACAGCAAGGAGATATGGCTACCGTCGACAGGAAGGATGAGTATGGGACCGCCAAATACGACGTGAATGGACAGGACCAGATGGACCTGCACCCGAACGACTCGCAAGATAATGCGCTTCGGAAGATCAGAACCGCTGGCAGTGTGGCCATTCCACCGGAGCTGTTCGAGAAGCTTTATCTCAATCCGGAGAGCAAGGTCAAGGACCTTTGGTAAGTAGAATAGTAGCGCACATAATATAGCATGGACATGACTAACACCTTCTTCCTCCAGGCAATCCGACCCCAATGTAAGGTCATGGCTTACCACACACATCGTTGCTCACAGAACTGACCCAAATCAGCGGTCTTGGCGGCTTTCTACTATCCCTAACACCACTCTCATGCTACCTGATGGACTGGCGCAACACCTAAGCAGGCATGGGAGTTTCGAACATCCCCGTATTCCTGTTCTTCGGCGGCGTGCTCGTGAACGTCGCCGCTGTCTTGGAGGTAAGCACGCCTGATCCGGCGATTGCAATGAATGACTCAAATGTGAGCAGTGGATCCTGGGCAACACATTCATCTCGGTCGTCTTCAGCACATTCGGCTGCTTCTGGCTCACATACGGCGGTGTGCTTCAACCATTTTACGGCGCAAGCTCTCACTACGCGCCTGATCCAGTCAATGCTCCGCAAGAAGGCGCGTCACAGCCTATGTTTGTGAACAGCTGGGGGTAAGCCCGTTCGGCGCAACTCTGTCGCTCAAATAGATCGCTGACCTTGGGTAGGATTCTTCCTCCTATGGATGGGCGTTCTCTGCCTAGTCTACCTCATCTGCGCCATCAGGACGAACGTCATCTTCTTCGTCATTCTGCTCCCACTCCCACCCGCGTTTGCTCTGTTGGCAGCAGCTAACTGGTACGCCGGTATAGGAGAGATGGCTTGTTCTCAGACTTTGCAGGTCGTTGCTGGAGCACTGACGTTCATAACGGATGTACTGGGGTGGTACCTGTTCACCTCGCTACTCCTGGCGTCCATTGATGCTCCGTTCCAGCTTCCAGGTAGGTTGCATTGACACCAACCAGACGGGTTTTACTTACGCTAATCTGATGCAGTCTTTGACCTCTCTACGAAGGTCCCGGGTACCAGCTCGAAGAATAAGAACGCCGAACGTACGGAGGCTGATCTTGAGAGAGGCTGAACGTCTAAGCAACCATTTCTGACCTTTGTGAATACGCAGCGTGCTTTGGAAGCTGAATACAGCTCAAGCGTTGTGAAATTCGAAATTCGTGGACATTGTGGTTTCATCTAAGAGTGTGTAACAGCGCGACCAACACTTCAGCTCGACCTTCATGGATGTCGCAGACGATTGCTACAGGTACATGGTATCGAGCTCAACCATTCATTCGCCAATTGTGCCCCCGGCTCCACGAGTTCTTTAGCTCCCAGCTCCGGGAAAGTGAACAGGGATGTGAATTTGAAGTAGACAAATGCGAAGAGGCATGGCGTCGTTGTCGGAAAGAAAGAATACGCCCTTTGCCAAATTGGACATGAAATGTAATGACTACGACTCCACCCTCCCCAGAACTTGTTCTTGAGATCACTTGCCGTTCCACTTCGCGTTCATCCTCGCGATGACCTTATCATTCTGCTCCTCATCCGAGACTGGAATCAGTGGCAGCATAGGACCCAGCAAGCCTGGCGAAAAGCGTCTTACGTAGACTAGAAGAAGTGACTTCCTCAAAGCGTGAGCGGGACAGATCTTCACGTGCTGATACTAGCAAGTCCTTGACCTTCTCCTGATCGAAGATGAGCGGCTGGGCATTCGGCTGGATACCATAGTACCCTGTACTATACTTCTCTGCTCGCATCCTGTTTACGTCAGCTGGATCTCTGTTGAGTGCATTCTCGTGCGCGTTCTGGGCGAGGAATTGCCCTATGCTTGGGGCTCCATATGGTGTCTCAACGGCTGGGAAGGTGGCGATAGAAGGTGGTGTCTGGAGGAAGAGAGCTCGGGCATCCTCCGGCACATTCACAGCTTGGCAGAGCTGGTCGAAGCTGTATGTTGGCGACGTAGCACTGAGAAGTGTCTCGATGAAAGCTTCATCGCTTGCTTGTTGGCAGCAAGTAATGACGCTTCCCAGGAACTTCACATACCGGTACATCTCGTCATATTCTCGCGTGCCAAGGTGCTGCCGGAATTCAATCGTAGTCTTAGTACATTGCGCACCATTTCGATCAGTATGCGCATGCGCGTTATCAAAATTGACGTTTGCACAGTGACCATCGAGGTAGCCCTTCTTGAATTCTGCTTCAAACATTTTGCATATATCGCCATAGTCATCGCAGTGTTCCACCCTACGCAACCAGGCGAAGAGGTTCCGGTCTTGCTCGCCTTGGATAGAATTTCGCAGGAGATGTGCAGCACCCTGGAAAGCAGAAAGAGGTGCATACAGAGGCCGTTCAATGTCATCGTGGCGTTTCCAGGCTGGCGCCAGCACACGACTGCGCGCGTGAATCGAGTCGATGGTTCGTTCATGAGCGAGGAAGATCTGGTAGATACACTTAGCTGTGTCGTCCGGGATCTTCTCCTTGCCACACGCAAAGTGGACGTGAAATCCGCAAGTCTTGTTGACGATGAAGTGACATTTGAAGCGCTGCTCTAGCCATTTGAGAGCTTCGAGCATTTCGCGGATCTGGGAGAAAGATTGAGGATCGTCAAAGCGGAAAACCGGCGAGATCAGCTCGATAGATTGGGCTTTGTAGGATTCTGGCAGAAGGCGGGTTTCACCATGTGTCAGTTCGCCATCGTCTGAGGTCACGGTCCATGTCGAGTAGGTTTCTTTTAGAGTGTTAGAAACGAGGCCCTGTTTCCTAAGAAAGTGCATCACAGCACGTTCACATTTGACATACCCATCTTCGCCAAGCCACCGCCCAGGGAAAAGGTCTGGCCATTCTGTATTGGTGAAAGTCATGCGGTCATATACGCAAATGAATTCCAGCTCGATGCCAAAGGTGAGTTCCAGATCCATGGCTCGGAAGTAAGGTCGGTCGATCGTTCGGAAGGCAGTCTTTTTTTGATAGAAGCAGTCCAGCTGCTTGCGTCGGTCGTATAGTGAAAAAGTTGGAGAATTGCAGCAAGACAACTCCAGGCGGGCTTCTGGATATCTGAACATCGATCATGACGCTCAAAGAGCCGATGCAAACAAAGCCAGCCATTTCCCAGTCCATTGAGCATTGTGATGGCCGTCAAAGGATCCTGATATAGCTTGACAAAGCCAGATTCTCCCTTTGCGAGTCTGGGCGACCCTCCGATCCCTCGATGTGCAGCATACGATTCATCCTCGACTGGCTCCTTAAGAGGCTGGTTCTTTGTCGATACAGCGTCTTGACACGCCGGAAGTATATTTCGTAACCACAGCCGTCGTACCTAGTTGCGTCGAGTGCAGCGCATCAACTGGCCGCAATCCTAGCATCTGCCAGAGCTAGGCTAATGAAATAAAGACCCGAGGTGTCGAGGCTCTGTCATTGCAAGAAGGATCTCACCCTCAAGGTTACCGGTAGCTTAGCTTAGCATAGCGACTTTTGGCATTCTGTTGCTGCACAGCAGAATTATCAATGCATGTATGTGCTGGTTGAACGTGCTCGATTGGCGCAGTATTTCTCGCAATTCTGCCACGTCAAAACACCAGACCGACGTGATGGCGTAGATTGCGCACGACAGATCATGCGGCGATGGTGTTCCGGCTAGGGTTGATATCGTTGGCCACGTGTCCACCGCTTCGGCTTGGGCGTTAGCCCAAAGTGGTTGCGCGCATGAGTCGCGGAATGAAGCTGTCGTCCAGGACAGACTGGATATTGTGAAGAATGCCCCCGTTGATACCGCGCGAAAGGCAAGGCGAACTGCGGTGGGAGGACTGTTCATTCGACGTCATGTTGGGAAGGTTCCACGGTTCATGCATGATGGTCGGGAGAAGGCCGAGGCCGACGGCGACGGGCCATGCAGGGACCGACGGGAAGAATGGGTCTGTGCCACGGGTCCGGGCTCGGCTTGTGACGAGGTGTACCGTGTCGAGTGAACAGCAACAGCAACAGCATCCTAGTCAACTAGTGTCCTGCCATTCCCCATTACTCAGCCTGCTGTTCACCACTCCAACACCTGACGCATCACACCTTCTTCATCCTCTTCCCCTCTCCTACATCATCATCATCATCATCATCATCATCAAGAACACCTCGCGCAACTACAACATTCATCAGCCAGCGTCGCCGACTCCGAGTCCACAGCCACCGCCTCACACGACCCAACATCTGCTAGCCTTATCAGCACCTGACTACTGCCACCGAGTCATCTCCACGCTCGCCACATCACCACAAACACTCTCGTGATAATCCAAATCCGCACAATCACCCTACACACCACATCCGGCGTCATGCGTTCCAACAGCATCACCTCCATCAGCTCCTTCTGCTCCCGCGCTTCGTCAGCGGAGCCAGAGCCAACCATGCAGATCTTCGTCAAGAGCATCCAAGGCGACAGTAAGTGACACTCCATCATCACTATCATACTCCAACTAACAGCCTCCCAGCCTTCCCCATAACCATTCCCGAGTCAACCTCGGTCCATACCCTCCGCTCCCTCCTCGCCCTGCGTACCAACACACCAGAGTCCGACCTCCGCCTAGTCCACGCTGGCAAGCATCTCTCTCCCTCAGAAGCCCTCTCAACCTACCACATCAGCGGCGAATCCACCGTCCACATGGCTCTGCCCATCCGCGGTGGCGCACCCAAGAAGATCCGCTGCAACGCCAAGGACTGCAAAGAGAAGGCCCAGCTCATCGTCGGCGATTGCGGCTTCTGCAAAGGTCACTTCTGCGGCAAACACCGCATGCTGGAGAGCCACAACTGCACTGGTCTTGAGGACTGCAAGAAAGAGGAGAAGGAGCGGAATCGCGAGAAGTTGGAGAGTGAGCGTACTGTGGCTATCAAGGGGATTTAGATACGCAGGGACACGATGTGCAAGCGACATGAATCAGGCATGTGCGCTGATGGGAGGATGTTATGATGCAGTAATAGCGGATGATCAGACCACCGCGCCATTACGGGTGTGGACATTTTGCATGATGGAGTTTTTGGGAGGGAACCTTTTCGGGCCTGCGTTGCTCTATCAGCGAGGCGCAGTGTATGGTGTGCTGAATTGAGAAGTTTCGAGTATACTGGCCGTCATTGGTCCAATACAACAGACATGGATATGATCAGCCTGCGAGGCATTACTTCCGGTTACATGTGTGCAGAATGGTGAGGTGAGGCTCACGCAGGTATAGGAAGTCATATGATGGAGCTCCGAGGGGCCGCGCTCAGTACGGCGGAAGACTGACCAGCTACACGAAGGACCATCCATTGCCGTGAATGTCGAAGTCGCTTGGGAGGTACCCGCACTAGACTGGACACTTGGGGAAGCTCGCGCTTGCTGTACGGACTCCTGAAGTGGCAGCAGCGTGGACAACGCGGTGGTCCTCAGCATGGATGACCGTGATAGGTTTGTAGTACCGGCGCGCAGAAATTGGGACTCAAGCGGCCGAAGCGCCATCCTTCAGCCATGATGAAAGCCGACAGAGTGCATAGAAGATGGCCCATTGCTCTAGACGTGGAGCGTAAGCTGGAAAAGGCACCACGCTACACTCTGGACTTCAGCAGTCTCGCGGCTTGCATACCAGGCTCGAGCAATGGTATCAACATGGACAGCGCGCAGAACGGTGGCATGGATGGCGATCCAGCTTGGAGCTACTGGCGCGTTGGGTCTGGACTTCAGAAGGGAGGCGCTGCACCATTTCAACATCAAGCACATGGGAATCATGGACGGCAGGTGAATGGCTTTTCGTGGACTGTGATATTAACTTGGAGATACCGCGTCTCGGAGACGTACCGCTTGATGCTCTCACTCAGGCCTACCAAGAGGCCTCAACATGTATGGCGGACTGACCACTGGTATGGACACTGGTATGGGTCTGAGCCGACCGCGTGCCTCAGGCAGGATCTCAGTCCGCCGCGCATACCTCAGCGCCTGTAAAGGACCTCAGCATAGATGGCAGGATGTCCATTGTCCTTGAACCTGACAATAGGTGGAGCTGAACAGCGCGCTGTTGCATGACGCTCTCAACTCGAACCTATTGTCCAAAGCGAAGGGAATGGCATTCGACGACAATCGCAAATGGCTGCCATCAAATTCGACAATAGCTTCGAGTCACCCTCTGCGCTTGGCGCCCCGTTCTGACGCAACTCTTCCTCAAGCACAATAGCTGCATTGACAGAGCCTTCAATGGGTGCTTGCGGTTGTTGTAGAAGATAACAATAGCCGAGAGGTACGTGCACGCCTCGAGCAATAAGTTTGGTGGCTGGCAAGTGGGTCTATACAATAGCAACCATTGACTTCCTGGCCCTTCTCGCTAACAATCGCTATAGAATCCTACAATAGCTTCGAGTCGCTACAGCTTCGAAAGGTCTCACAATAGCAGTGTAGACAATAGAGGGTAGGAGGCATAAGTATTTTCATTTTTCCCTCATTCCTTCACTTCTTTCCTTCACTCAACAACACATCTCGCTTCCTGCAGTGCAGTACTCCTCCTCCAGCTTTTATATCTTCTCCTCCCGCAGCACAGCAATCCACCGACCACCAGAAGCATCCACTGCACGACGCGATGGCACCACCCACCACTCCCAACAAAGGCGCAGGCGCCTTCTCCTCCAACACCACCCCGGCCTCCACGGCACCCCCCTCCTCCCTCGCCACCCCAGGCAGGGACTCTGCCTACGGTAGTATGGCAGATGACGGCGCACTCGCTGTCACAAGCAGCGTGCAGGCCTTCCTGCTGGCCAACGGCATCCACGCCGATGTCGTTGCGCTGTTCACTGCCGAGGCGCTCCTGGAGAACGCTGTCGACCAGCAGCGCGAGGCTGGCCTCGAGCAGCCAGCACCAGCAGCACCACCAGACTTCGCTCCCGCCCCGCCCGCCCCTGTCGTTCCTGCAGAGGCGCCGCGCCGTGCAGAGGTCACGGCCGGCAGCATACCATACAAGGCCCTCCCCTCCTTCCAGAAGAGGAAGAGACCTGAAGACGAGGCCGATGGCGCCAATGCCATCAACAAGAAGCAGAAGAAGACTGCCCCTCCTCCCGCCACCACCACCACCACCACCACCACCAACAGCAAGGCCAACAAGGCCATCACCAAGAAGACGGCAGCGGCACCACCTCCTTCACCAAAGGTGAAGGACATCTCCTACGACATCCCAGCCACGCCATTCGCCGACCTGGACTGGAGCGAAGCTCCCACCAACAGCACCGACCTCCTCACCACCTTCCCACCAGCAGCACTAGAGCCATCAGAAGAGGCCATGTGCCAGTACATCACGCCAAAGTACATCACCTGGCTCCGAGGCCACGTCGAGTACATCTCCTTCCGCCTTGCCGCCGTCACAGTAATGCTCCACCGTGCCGACTACACCGTCGAAGCAGCACAGATCGGCCAGTTCGCCGTCGATCTCCTAGGCACAGGCATTTACCACATCGCTCTGCAGCTCTACCTGAAGCAGACCGACGAGCACGACGTTTGGCTCCATGCCGAGATGGCGATCGCTGATGTCATCTACTACCTTCGCGGTGGAGAGAAGAAGGCAACCCGCGGCGATCTCTTTGAGCAGGCTGAGGTTCTGAGGGAGATTGCGAAGGGTATGGGTATGAGGCACGGCGTCGTCGGCGAAGTCACCTGGACCGAGAAGAGAGCTATGGCGAGCAAGAGACAGATTGCCAATGGCCTGAACCTCCACGACAGCGATGACGACCTCATGCTTGAAGAACTCTGAAAAGGGCAGCATCACGACTACGACAGCATGGCACGAGATGAGAGTTGAGAGATATGGCACTGCATGACTCGCGAGAAGGAGAATTCTACCAGGTTTTGAGATGAGAGATGGGGTTTCCTACAAGGTTTTGAGTTGGGAGATGAGACTACTACTACTACGATACTGCATGAGGTGTTCTGTGCCGACGAGATGCTACTACTTCGACTTGACTGATGCGTTCTGAGCGAGAGAGATGCGGCTGCTCTACAAGAGAGCAGAGCTTAACGTCGAAGCGACGCCGCGAGAGATATGAATTGAACTTCCTTGACTCCCGAACATTGTCTATCTTTCATCTTTTCAACTGCCGTGACTTACTGATGTGCGCGTCCCATGCTACTGTCGCTCTCACGGCGTCTGAGGTGCTGGAATGCTCCCGGTGCTCACAAGAGTTGCACTTGGGACGGTATTGCTCACGATTGCCGGCCGAGATCGACCCTGTCATTAGGAGGGTCTGCTTAGACACGATGAGGACCTGATCTTGTCCTATGCAGCTATTTCCTATCAAAACGTTCTCCGCCCTAAGATCGGGAGTGTTATAGCTCTTATAGGAGACGCACCTTTAGTAGAGCGACGTCGCCTATAAATGCTACTCGAGATCAATCCTCTCACTATAAAGATCTGCTTAACCATTATAAGCGGATGCCACACTTTCCTCCTACGAGGAACTTGAGTCGCTATGGCACCGGGAGTCCTACAGCTCTCATGAAAAAGGCACCTCCGGTAGAGCAACGTAGCTCACGAATACCCCTTAAGATCAAGCCCATCGCCATCAAGACCTACTTGACCATTATAAGCGGATGCCGCCCTGATCTTCAGCTACGCACTTACATCCTACTAGAAACATTGTTTGCTATTAGGCTAGGGGTGCGGCAGCTCGCATAAAAGACGTATATCCAATAGAGCTACCCTATACATTGTATAACATTGCCCTTATACAACCCACAGGTTTAGACCAGCTCTACATCATCCTTACAAAAAACCTATCCTCTGTCTCCGCCCCCTAAAACCCAACTCTATCAACGCATTATGAATAACCCTCACCCTCTGCCTCCCCGCCTCACGCTCCTTACTCACACTCACCTCACCCCTCCCATCCCCAAACGGCACCTCATCCGCCTCATAAGTAGCATTAACCCCCGGCATCTCCCCCTTCTAGAAGTACGCCCTTACGGTCATCACCGTACACTTACTATACGTACTCGGCGTACAATGCCCCGCACTCTCCTACGTAAGCACCCTCGCCCCCTTAAACCCTTACGCTATCTTATACGCATTACCTATAGGCGTCACTAGATCCGCTCTATTGCCTAGGAAAAGGACGGGGAAGCTTGTGTTACCCTTCTATTCATCGATAAAGCGAGTCTTCGCGCGTTTAAGGTAGTAGACGCAGCTTAGACGGATCATAGACTATATATCACTAGCTGTAGGGGATAGGTCGGTAAGGTTGTGCTAGTGTTGTTTAAACGCTTCGCGGGTAAGGAAGCTTTGGTCCTCGCCGTCGCTATAGGCTATAGCTATTTAGGCGGCGCCGTAGTCACGGACGAGGTCGTAGGTTGTGTTCGAGGGGCAGGAGAAGTCGTGTTACGGCTTTAGCACTTCGGTAAAGCGGGTTCCGTTGCCTTTCTCGATGTCGGCTAGGATGTCTACGACGAGTAGGAGCTTGGCGATAGGTTTGTAGAGGGCTTGGAAGATAAGGGCGTAGACGTCGCTATAGGTTATAATGTCTAGGTAGGGTCCGATTACGGGTAAGGGGTTGTAGTAGAGGCTTTCCGTGATGTTAGCGATCCGCTATTTGACGCCTTCGGAGGTGGTCTTACTAGTCGAGTTAGCGAGAGCGCAGGTTAGGTAGCCTGCTCGTGCGCAATTAGAGAAAAGAGTGTCTATACCGGCCTCGGTGTCGACGAGGTTGTCGTACTAGAGGACTTTGCGGTAGTCGTAGGCGTCGACTACACCGTCGACGATAAGTCTGTCGATACGTTATAGGTACATCGCAGCGTATGTCATTCCGAGGTAGGATCCGTACGAGAAGCCCTAGTACTAGATATTCTCCTTGCTAGGCTTATGTTTTAGTTCTCCTAGAACGTCGACCTTAGCAGCTCGTTTAGGGCATCCGGCAGAAAGAAGCCTCTTCGCCTCTTGTTCCCGCGACTCACTATACGCCTCAATCAAGCTTACTATATTAGTAGCAACAGAAGACGTGCTTATATATTCCTTAATATCAGCCTCGCCCTCCGGCAGCGGTAGAGAGCAACTCCTACTATAAGCCGCTACTATAGCCTATAGCCGCCTAACCGTAGCATCAGAAGATTTCAAAATACCCTCCTCCGTTTGCCTTATCTGCTATACCTAACCAATGTTGTCATCACTAAAACAACTCATCGTCGGCTTCGAATTTGCCACACCTCTTAGATCAAAGCTAATGACGTCGTAGTACTTACTATCTTCCGAGTCAACGCTATTTTGAAGCTGCTTTCTAGCACGAAGTATATACTCGACTCCCAAGCCTCCTAGACCACTAGGGTTGGTCAGTACAGCTCCGCCATATCTCGGATCCGTGACGGGCACTTTGGCTGGTTGGCGGATTACCGCGAGGCTGACCGTGGCGTTCGTCGTGCCATTCCAGTAGTCCATGGGCATCGCCAGGCGAGCGCATTGGTAGTCGCGTTTATCGATGTAGCATGGTGCGTACTCCAGGGACTTGCTCGTCGGTGCAGTGTCCCAGTAGAAAGGCGCATTATGGCCATTGCTTCTGCGTGACGTCCATGGGAAGCTGAGTTGTTGTGGTCGCCACAGTACGTGATGCGCAAGGCTAGTCTCAGCCAATCAGAACCACCTCGTTTCTTCGCCCAATAGGAACAAGTCTAAGCTTTCAAAGCGTAGGTGGTACAAGGGCGTAAGTCGCGAAAAGCGCTATCGCTTCGTAGATACGCAGCCAATTCTGCGGGCAATAGCTTCGTATATATATTACCCCTACCCCCGGTCTATAGCAGTCTATAGATATATTTTCTAAAATATAAGTGTATAGTTCTATAGAGAAGCTAAAGGAGAACAATCTCTATATTTTAAAAATCCGAAATTTTCAGTAATTAAAAAGCCTTAGGGCTTAAAAGAAAGTCCCGGGAATTTTTCGTTTATTAGTAAATTTTAAAATCGCTACTATTAAACAGGTCACGAATTACGTAGCCGTAGAAGATAGGAATTACAGATTATATAAATAAAGAAGGACCTAATAGAATAAAGTACTTTACTACCGAGCGGGCTATACTACCGAGCGGGCTACTTTTACTAAGAACTATACCACTTCTATAGATATAGCTATATAACTACTATTATAGCGTGTATTGTCTTTAAACGAGACTAAACTAACCTTAGCTGTCTAGGCCAAGAAACGCGACGTGATAATCACGAATCGACTTGCTATAAAGGTATACGATACGTCTCGAACTATACTAGGGTATCGATTAAATAGACGACCTCCTCGGGTGACTACGAGCCTAATTCGAAGAAGCTTATAGAGCTAGAAGAGAGGGTAATACTTGAGTATATACTCGAGCTAGATCTTAGAGGTTTCCCGCTATTAAAGGCTAGTATACGAGTAATAGCCGATTCATTACTATAAGAGAAGGGTCTTAAGCCCGCTAGTCTTAATTAGATAGACAGGTTCATTAGGCGGCATCGTGAGCTAAAGGTTCGTATAACACGTAGATACGATTGTTAGCGAGCCCTAATAGAAGATCTAGATGTTATCGAGAGGTAGTTCTTACTTATACGTAATATAAAGGAGAAGTATAGTATCCTTAACTAGGACACCTACAACTTCGACGAGACAGGGTTTATAATAGGTGTTATTACGTCTTAGAGCGTCGTTACGGGTTTAGAAAGGCGTAGTAGAAAGAGAAAGGTCGTTTAATAGGGCAATAGAGAATAGGTAATAGTAATTAAGACTATCTATATAGACGGAATAGCGCTCCTACCCTACGTTATCCTTATAGGTAAATAGTACGTTAGTACCTAGTACTAAGACGGTAACTTAGGTCTAGACTAGACAATCGGGCTAATAGAGAACGGCTAGACTAATAATAAGTTCGGTATACGGTAGCTAGAGCATTTCTAGAAGTATACTATAGCTCGTACGACTAGGGTATAGAGACTACTTATTATCGATAGCTACGAGAGCTATAACTCGAAGGCAATCTATATAGATAGGTTGATAAGGTTCAGAGAGACACGATGATAGCGATCGCAGGAAACGACCAGGAGCAGGAGAGTAACGAGTGGAAGGAGGTCTGCAGGAAGGCAGAAACAATGGCAATGGCAGGAGATGGCGAGCACCCAGAAAGAGCACTTAAGGGGATGATTTTGGAGCTCCTTGGAGGGCTAAAGGCACTAAGGAGCCAAACAGGACAGATCATTAACAGGACAGTAGCAGCAGCAGCAAAGAAGAGGACACAGGAAGGCCAGAAACTAAGCCAACCAACCTGGGCAGCAGTTGCATCCCAAAACCCTCCCCCCCAGAAAACAGCTATCAAGGTCTACATTTCCGACCAGCAAGAGCAGAAAGAGATTGAGGGCCTGTCAGGCAAGGAGATCATACAGAAGATTGGGATACAAGGCATCATTGGAGCCAGGAAAGAGAAGGGAGGTGTCCTTAAGCTGTTCACAGCACAGGAGCAAGACAGGAAGAGGCTAGAGACACAGAAGGAGTGGACAGTCAAACTAGGCAAGACGGCTAAGGTCTCACACCAACAAAATATGGTTATTGCCCATGGGATGACCACAAAGTTTGACATTGAAGGAGACCTTAAGAGGCTGCAGGACCAGAACCAGGCTGTATGCCCAGGGCTACAGATCACAAAAGCAGCATGGGTCAACAGAAAGACAAAGGACACAAAGAGAGAGTCTTCTCTAGTGCTCTGGATAGGCACTGTAGAACAGGCAAACACCGTGCTTGACAAGGGCATCTTCTGGGAATGCGAAAGAATGGACACAGAAATCCATAGAAGCACCCACAGAATACTGCAATGCTTCAAGTGCCAACAGTATGGTCATATCTCTACTAGATGCCCAAGCCAAAAGGACACTTGTTCCCACTGTGCTGGTAGCCACAAAGTACAGAATTGCACAGCCCCAAAGAGTGAAGCCAGATGTGCATGCTGTGGAAAGAAACACCCTTCCTGGTCCCAAGACTGCACAGCTAGGATTGAGGCAAAGAGGAGGGCAAGAGAAGCCAGGATCAACACCCCTATCAGATTCCAGACAGGGACAATCACCCAAGAACCCCTCAGGACTGTCTACAACCCTCTGAAAAGAGGCAGAACAGAAGAGACCACACAGGCCCAAGGCCACCCTGCTATGGGTAGACCAAAATCAATTGTGGTTGCAGGAAGAGACCCGTCACAAAGCAGGCTCAACCTTACCACAATCCCAAATAGCAGCCAGTAGCAGGAAGCACGAGATGACCAGCAGGAGACCAGCATGGATGAGTCATGATTGAGACACCTAATATTACCACTATCCAGTACAACGTCAACAAAAGCCAGCACAAGGTCCAGAGAAGCTTTCTCCAAGCACTGGACCCAAAGAAACACCTAGTTATTGCAGTCCAGGAACCTTGGATCAACAGCAAATCTAACAGACCATCTACTGCTAACGACCCAAGGTATCACACACTCCTAGCCAAACAAGGCACCCCTAGAACATGCATGTACATCAGCAAAGAGATGGCAACAGACAGCTGGGAACAAATCCAACAGGAAGGGGGAGACATCACCTCAGTCAGACTCAACACCAACCAAGGCAGCATCCACATCCACAGTGTATACAACCCACCCCCCAGCTCCAGAAGCAGCACCCAGCTGGGCACACTACAACAGCTGCCAGACATCCTGCAGAGTGACTCCCAACACATCGTGCTGGGAGACTTCAACTTGCACCATCCTGCATGGAGATCAGACTTTGCACCTGCCCATCACTTCCTAGCTAACAGACTCCTCTCCACTACCCAAAGCAACAACATGCACCTAGTTACCCCAAAGGGCCTAACTACCTGGTCACAGAGAGCAAGCTCAAGCACCATTGACCTGTGCTTTGCATCACATGACCTGCAGCAGAAGGTCACCAGATGCTGGGTTAACCAGGACTTGGAGTCCTCATCAGATCACCTCCCAATTCAGGTGGAGTTTGAAACACAGACACAGCAGGAAGGAGACCTAGAACCTCAGCTGGCCTGGAAGGCAGCCAACTGGGAACAGATCAGACAAGACCTGGAACAGAAGCTAGCTGGACTAGAGACCAGGAGACTGGAAACAGCCTTAGACATAGACCAAGCAGTGGCAGAACTGGTTAGAACAATGCAGGAAACTGCGGCAGCCCACACCAGAGAAAAGAAACAGTCACTGTACCAGAAGCCATTCTGGACAAAGGAATGCTCAGAGAAGGTCAAGGCAGCCAGGCAGGCCAGGAGAGCCCTTACCCAGAGCCACTCCCAGGAAGCATGGGACAGATACAACCAGGCAACCAGAGACAAGAAGGCCCAGATCAAGAGGGACAAGATGCTGGAGTGGAGGTCAACAGTTGGATCCATTACCCAGAATCCTGAGAAGATGTGGAAACTAGCAAAGTGGGCAAGACAACCCACACAGGACAGAAACATGCTGCCCCAGTTTCCAAACATTGAAGACCAGGAAGGAGTAATCCAACACACTCTCCCAGGAAAGGCACAGGCATTGGGGAAACATTTCTTTGGCACACAGGTAGAAGCTGACCTGCAGGATCTGGAGGGCAGTGTGTATCCAACACCACTAGAGCAATCCTGCACAGTGGGAGAGGGAGAGATCAAGAGCATCATTAAGAGACTCTCAGGAAACAAGGCCCCAGGACCAGATGGGATTCCAAACTTGTTCATTAAGACATGCAAGGACCAGATCTCCCCTGCACTGTCAAACATCTTTTCACAGTGCATGGCCCAAGGACACTGCCCTAAACACTTCAAGGAGTCACTGACTGTGGTCTTGAGAAAACCACAGAAAGAGGACTACACAAAGCTAAAGGCATACAGACCTATTGCCTTGCTCAAAACACTAGGCAAACTCCTGGAAAAGATCATAGCAGAAAGGCTGACAAACCTAGCTGAAGAACATGGAATCCTTCCTGAAGAACAGATAGGAGGCAGGAAACAAAGATCAACACTAACAGCTGTGGAACTTATCACAGAGCAGATCAAGACCCTATGGCACTTTGGGAACAACAAAGCAGCCACACTCCTCTCACTAGACATATCAGGAGCCTTTGACAATGTCTCACACCAGAGGCTGATCCACATCCTGAAACAGAAGGCTATCCCTAACTGGACAGTCCAGTTTATCCAGTCCTTCCTCAGAGGCAGAACCACAAGACTAAGACTGGGCAGATACAAATCTGACAGCATGCCTACAGAGACAGGAATCCCACAGGGATCAACAATGTCTCCAATCCTGTTTCTCCTCTTTATGGCAGACCTGCCAGCAAAGCTAAACTCCAGAAACACATCAGCCTCAGGGTTTGTAGATGACACAAACATCCTAGCCTGGTCAGACAGCACAGAAGAGAACTGCAGAATCTTGCAGAAGAAACACAAGGAATGTGAGGAATGGGCCAGGAAACATGGAGCCAGATTTGCCCCAGAGAAGTATCAACTCATCCACTTCAGTAGAGCCAGAAACAGACACAATATGCAAGCCCCAATCACTATTCAGGGACACACAACAGAACCCTCAAGTGAATTAAGGGTGCTAGGAATATGGATGGATCCAAAGCTCAGCTGGGGACCACAGGTCAAGAAAGCACAGGCAAGAGCAGACAACAACAGGCAATCAATTGACAGGCTTACAGCCTCCACATGGGGAGCCACATTTGCGAAAGCAAAGGTTATGTACAAGGCCATTGTGAAGCCAGCCATGCTATATGGAGCCCAGATCTGGTCAGCCCAAGACAAGATCCCAAAGAGAATTGCAGATCCCATCAGCAGAGCCCAAGCCTCCTGTCTGAAAAAGGTGCTTGGAGCATACAAGTCAACTCCAACAAGGGTGGTCGAAATGGAGTCTGGCTCCCCACCAGCCAAGCTCTACCTTCAAGGGTTGAGATACCAGTATGCAGGAAAGACGTCTGCATACCCAGCCCAGCTAGTAATCCAGAAGGCAGTCAACAAAATCAGGAGCCAGTGCACAAGAAGGCACAGACAAGCAAGACCCAATCCAGCCCCACAGAAGCAGCAGGACCTGCAGAAGTTCAAAGAACTAACAGAACAGCTGCACCTAGCCCAGCAGGAACAGGACAGAAGGGCTCAAGGGAGAGGATCAGCAGCCAGCCAAGGGAAGAAGCAACAGTCTCTAGCTGAAAGGATGGCAGGACTCCTCTGGAAGACTGAATGGACAAGAACCCCACAGAGGCCAGGAACCCCAAAGGCACTCCAACAGTTTGGTAGCCACAACTACCTACTGTACTCAGACCTGACCAGGTCAGAAGCAAGCATAGCAATACAAATCCGCTCTGAACACATCGGAGTCAGGGCATACCTGCATCAGAGAAAAGTCCCAGGTATCGAAGACAAGAGTTGCCCATGCGGCTACCTGTCCCAGAATGTCGAACATAGACTTCTGGTTTGCAAAGAATGGAGTACAGGGAGAGGTGAATGGAGGGCAAGGGCAAGGAACAGAAACTTCCAAGCCATGATCAGCAATAAGGGAGACCTCCAGAGAATTACAAGGTGGATCATCCACCAAGGATTTTTGGAGCAGTTCTCTCTTACTAGGGAAACAGAGAGATGGATTGAGGAGAGAAAGAAGGAGGAGGAGAGCAGGAAGAGGGGGACAACTCCAGGGTTGCAGACAAGGTAGTCAGAGGCTAACCACCATGACACTAGTGCACCCTAATGGAAGGAAAACTGAGAACTCATGGCAAGGAAGCTATTAGAGAAGGAGAGGAGGTTTTTACCTAGGAACAGGTTTCCTACCTTATGTAGTAACATATATAGACATAAACCCGCATAGGCCGGAGGGCACCACAACGGGTAAATGAATCATCTATCTATCTATCTATCTATCTATAACTCGAAGGCATTCTAGAATCTATATAAGGAATACAAGATCTTGGCCCTATATATACTATCGTACGCCTCGTACTTACTCTAGCTATTAGATGTAGGTTACTATTCGCCTTTAAAGAAGGTATACAGTACTTAGCTCTCGGGCTTAGTACGCTAGCGCATTACTTATATCGACAAAGTAGAGTTCCTACGCGCCTTCCGGGTAGCCTATGACGCTATATTTAGACAGGAGAACATCCTATCGAGCTTTAGAGGCGCTAGTTTAGTTCTATTTAATCTATAGGTAGTAATAGATAAGCTTAATATTAAGCTACGTACGCTAACCCCTCTAGCTCCGGACTCTACCCCTTAGGAGTCGAAGACACTACGAACTATAAAAGAATTCGACTCTTAATCGACACTAGTAACGAACAAAATGCGTACCCGGGTAGGTTTATTACTAAACTCGTTATAGGAAGGGGTATTACGAATATAGGTTAGTAGGTATATCGTACGGTACTAAGACTAACTTAGTATATACTAAGCTAGTCGAGACAATAGTACGGCAATACTACCGAGACACCGTACGAATAGTAGGAGCGACTTAGAGGACCTAAAGTCGCTTAGCTAGTTAGTACGAGACTGTCGGAGGAACTGCCGTCGTAGGATAAGATATAGGTAAAACCGATAAGGCGTAGTAAAACAGAACTAGGACTAGAGCAATATCTCTCTATATAGGTATAAGAGACGTAGTCTCTATACCGATAGTAGAGACACCTTTAGTACTAAACACTGTTCTACTATATACCTTCGTATACTATATTAGTCCTTCCCCCTTCCCTATTACGTGTCCTAACTTCCGTATATATATATACTATACCTATTTAATAGGTTATAAGCCCGGGTTTACTTAATAGGATATTGATATACTAAGGAAGTACGACGTAGGGTATTATACCCTATACCCGGAATCCGTATAGTAATATACTAATAGACTCGGGGAGTCTACTATACGGAACGCTACTAATAGACTCGGGGAGTCTAAGCTTATTCTAACTACCGTAGTTAAGTAGAGCTTGCTATATATCTAAGGCTACCTTCGCTATAGAAGACTTAACGAGTTACGAGGGCCCCCGGAAGGTCGGCCCTACCCTTACTCGTAAGAACTAGAAGCGCTAATTCGTTATACTACGAGACTATCTCGAAAGCCGGGAGGTATTCTAGGTTATCGACGACTCGTCGGCTGATCTCCTAGAATGCGTTACGCCTAAGATCACTTCGAAGGTAAACGGTATAGCGAGATATACTATCTTAGTATATTTGTCCGAGGAGGACAACTAAGAAATCTTAGATATACGAGATACGAAAGAGATCTAGAAACTCCTATAGAAGAAGTATAGTAAGGTCTATAAGGCATACGTAGTAGCGCTTATAAAATAGCTAGTATCGTTTAAGCTACTAGACGATTAGACAATTAGATAGATAGATAGATTTGTTATTCCCTTGTTCTAGGACCCTATCCGGCCTATATAGGTATATATCTATTATTACATATAAAGGGAAACCCGAATAGGTGAAAACCCTTTCCGCCCCCGACTACTCCTTATCTAGATTAGCTTTCCCTCTAAACGTACGTAGTCTATATTACTACCCCGTTAGCCCCCGCTCCTAGCCGGTCTCGTCGCGCTACGTCGTACTACGTCGTGTCCTCTCTTCCTATACTACTCCTACTAGGCGGTACTGTTCTAGCTAGCCCTTCTCTAGTATCTAGTTCGTAATACGCCGTAGGTCCTTAGCGTTATTAAGAAGTGCCCTAATCGTCCGGTTCCTCGCCTTTACTATCTACTCCCCCCTTCCTAGCGACTACCTCGGATAGACGAGGAGTACGTACCGTACGTTCTAGGAGCGATAGCCGTAGGGGTAGCTAGTATTCGTGTATCCTAGAACCTTCCTCTATAATAGGTGCCCCTAGAGGCCGATATGTTCGCTTCGTAGTTAGGTTACTATACTACTCTATACCCTCGTAAGGCGGTAGTAGATAAGCTTCGGGGGGTGCTTGACCGCGGATTTTGTAGCTAACTATTCCTTAGGTTGTCCCGCTAGCTAAGGGCGTCCACTATACCCTACAACCTAGTTGTTCTACCTCTCTTTCTATAGTTGCTCTACAAACGATTTCTTACCTTCCTATTATATTACTAGCTATTCGTCCCTTACCCGGTAGTTCGGCTCGTTTCCGGGTCAAATGCCCCTATACGCTAGTACTAATTCGCGGGCCCTTACGACTATACTAGCGATGACCTTCTATACTAGGTACTATACCGACTTGCCTAAGTAGGAGGTCCGTAGTCCCTAGATATATAGGTCGATCGGCGGTATAGCGGTCTCGTACTTAAGCATCCTTATTAGTATCGACTTATATACCCTAGTGACCTTTCTTAGGCATTAGTTTTTGTTAAGAACATATAGGCCGTAGGACAAGTATGTGGGTGTGGGTATGTCATGTGACTAGATTACGTGACTAGGGTCTACTAGCCTATAGGCTAGTAAACATCCGGATACCTAGTATCTACCTATACTAATACCGGCGATACTATATATAGATACACGCTATCCTATTAGGTCCTTCTTCGTCTTTCGTATAATCCGCCGTCTTCTACTACTACGTAACTTATACCTATTTAATAGGTTATAAACCCGGGTTAGTAACTCGGTGTTTTACTCTCGACAAAGTCGTATTAGAGTTATTCCTCTTTAGAACAAAAGGAAGGCAGACTAGAGGCCGTACCCGCATTGTATAGGAAGCTATAGCCGTACTATAGGTATATATAAGACGTAAAAGAGCCTAGTAAGGCACTATTAGACTCCGAGTTAGGGAGCCTATACTAATACCTTAGACAAGTAGGCGAGCTTACTAAGAAGAGTCGCTCTCCGGACATCGCGTTCGTATCGACTAACTGTTCATTCTAAGAGAGTCGTAGTGTCTTAGAAACCCCCTCTACTAAGAGAGTTACGCTATAGTGTCTTAGTACTAATACGATCCTTCGACTTTCCTCCCCTTCCCGGCGGATAGCCATCCTCTCCGCTATTAACCTCGCGTTCGTTTTATCCTATTTCGATCCGATCGCGTACGACCAAATACATCCTTTTACCTAAGGGTAGCTAACCTGTCCCTTAACTTACAAAAGAAAATAGAGAACGAGACTAGGTTTATAAGAAAGAGAGCAGTACCTGTTCTAATAAGAGAGAACTACGAAACATAGTTCAAGCTAATAAGAATATACCTAGTATTAAAGTAGGTTGACTAGGTCCTCGAAGATATTATTACGGACATTCCCGCTATAACCCTATCTATAGCGACACCCTCTACATCATCGGAGTTATCCCTTCCTTTAGATTAAGCGATAAGGAAGGCATCGTACAGACGGCATAATGTAACGGCCCTATATAAGATGTATATCTGTCTGTCGACAGATAACTAAGAGATAATATACGAGATCCGGCATACGAAGGAGTTATAGGAATGGGCTAAAGCTAAATATAAGAGAAGACTTCTCGCTACTAGAAGAAGTTTGCTTTAGCAATACACCAATTTCGTGATAACAGAGGACTAGTCAATAGATGACGCCTAGTAGGAGCTTAGCTTAATTGTAAGGAGGGCTATTTCAATCTCGCCTTAGTTCTAAGACATTAAGACTAAGGACAGAAAGATCTAGCAACTCTTAGTAGCTCTACTAGACTCATTTGGCTCAATTCGCGATACAATTGATACCTAGGTGAATCTCTCACTACAAGACATTCTTATAATTCTTAGGGAGAAGTAAGAATCAATAATTTATTAAGGGATAGCTATGTTCGCTAAGAAGGGTTCCTAGGGCAAGCTTACGTACTATCTCTATAGTAGTGACCATTTTATAAGCAAGTGCCTACACCTTTCTACAGCTTAGTAGGCTATTAGGAACAAGGACAAACTAGCTAGGGTTACCTACCCTACTAAGAGACAACCGTTACCACCTCGTAGGAGGTCATTATTACTAAACCTTCGTAATGTCCTTAAGGTAATAACGGACCTTACAAAGCAGATAAAGGAGAGCCGCAAGCCAAAGGCCTCCTCTAGTAAGCCTATAAGGGCCTATACGACCTAGGAAGACGTATCAGACCCTAAGATACTATTAGAAGACGATGATGTTAATAAGGTTGCCTATTCTACTATAGAAGCTAAAGGTAAGTACCCCTTGTCCGAGTGGTTGCTTAACTCTTATGTATCATTATATATAACTGACCAAGATTCACTATTTAGGACACTAAAGCCTCTTTAAAAGAGGAAGTGGATCAAGGTTGGGGGTGGCTATCTACAAGCTATATATATAGGAAGTGCAGTAATAGGTAGTCCTTCTAGAAAGCAAATTGTCTTAGAAAATGTCCTGTTTGTTCCTAGCCTTAGAGTTAGTCTTGTTTCGTGGAATCAGTTTAGCTAATAGTTTGCTATCTAACTACCTAGTTTCACCCTAAAATCCTTGTCTAGTAAACCCGTTGTCTAGACTAAACTTCGAGGAGGAGTACCGTTTATCTACTCGATCTCGGAAATTCTTAAGCCATAGTATGCTAGTATACTCTCTTAAGAACGTGACGGTACCGCTATAGCTAACACTAAGTCCGAAGATCAGTAGGAGCTATAGTATAGAAGATATACACACCTTGGCAAGGGACTACTAAGAAACCTATATAGAGTCACTGATAAGAAAGATCCTATTCCTGTTCCTTCTGAACACTAGAATTGCAAGGTCTGCTCCCTTATAAATATAAGGAAGTTCAAAGGACCTACTATAGAGAGGAAAGGGGAGAGGCTAGCCCTCATCTCTATTGACATCTATGGGCCTTTTTAGGGCGTAGTCTCTAGGCTAGGATACAAATATTGGCTTGAGATTGTAGACAACTTCTCTAGGAAGAAGTGGGTAATCCCTTTAAAGGCTAGGAGCAACGCTCCTGTAGCCCTACGGGATTAGAAGGTCTAGGCAGAACGGCAGTCAAGGTACTTTCTATCTACGATCCGTAGTGATAGTGTAAAGGAAATTCTCGCCTTGCTAAAAGAGTAGGAGAAGGAGTTTAGCACTTAGATAGACACAACTGATGCCTATAACTCTCTTCAAAATGGACCTATAGAAAGGTCAATTCAAGCCTCTAAGAACACAGTCCGGGCTATACTTAAAGACTCTAGCATGCCAGTTGAGTTCTAGCTAGAAGCTTTATAAGCACAGACTGTAATCAGAAACAGACTGCCTAATAGTCCGATCATTAATAGTATTGCTCTTTACTAGAAGAAGCCTTTACTAGCTAAGTACCGTTAGTCGACCATTTCCGCGTCTAGGGATACAAAGCTATAGTCTATATAGACCTAAGAGCCTAACCTTAAGGCTTAAGGAGAGACAAGTTGATAAACCGAGGAAAAGAAGCCGTGTTTATAGGCTACTTAGAAAACACTATAAAACAATAGCTGTTCTAGGATCCTAATATAAAAGCAATAAAATCGTATAGTCACGTCGACTAGTTTAAGAATAAGAAGGGGGGAGATATAGATCTTGGTATCACCTTTACTAACTAGCCGAGTCGAGCGCTATAGCGCAATCCTATTAGGAGGAAGCCCTTTAGGGCGAAATTTTCCGATAGGGGATTATTAGAGACACCGTTACGAAGGCTAGGAGAAAATATTAAGGCGGTTTTAACACTGTCGAAGGCCGATAACGGTGGATCTATACAGAACCTACCTAAGTCATTAACACTACAGTAACCGCTATTTATACAACTTCCCCCTCCCCTAAAGGACATTAGGGAATACTAGAAGTTTAGAGATCAGGGTACTCTAATAAAAGAAAAAGAAGATGTCGTTCAGTTCGACCTATCCGAATACCTAGCGCCACCTTAGGTTATAGGTAACAAGAGGTCAAGGGGGGACGGAGATAATAACTCTAAAGAGTATAAGGCTAAACACTATAAGGCTCTTATTGCCTAGATGTTCTATCTAGACCCTACAATAAGCTAGGTAGAGGAGATTCTGAACGACGTAGAAGAATATACATTTGCTACTGTTAGGCAGGCCATAGCCTATTAGCAGGAAGTGCTAATCCCAAAGTCCTATAAGGTAGCCGTAGGAGACCCCGAATAGGGACATATATAGAGAGAGGCAATTGAGAACGAACTTATTGCCTTAGTAAGCAATAACACCTAGGAAGCAGTTGTACCGCCAAAGGGTACGAATCTAATTACTTCTAGGTAGGTCTTTAATGTGAAAAGAATGATTAGTAGAGCTATTAAGAAGTTCAAGGCAAGACTAGTTATAAGAGGGTTTTTATAGAAATATAGGGTTGACTTCGAAGAGACCTTTATACCTACTGTTAGACATAATACTCTCCGAGTATTCATAGTAGTAGTGTATAAGAGAGATCTCGAGATGTACCTAGTGGATGTGAATAATGCTTTTATCTAAAGTAGCCTTCTTGAAGACATCTATATAATCCTACCCCTAGGAGTTAAAGCACCTTCAAATATAGTGTTTAAGGTCCTACGAAGCCTTTATAGGCTTAAGCAAGCAGCTAGAGACTAGAACAAGCTCTATATTACGAAGCTAGAGAAGATTAGATTTACCTAGTCCTAGGTAGATCTATACCTACTTATCTATACGGATAGAGACCTTATAGTCCTTACCTATATAGATGACATACCTATTATAGCTCCGAAGCTGTTAGATGTTTAGTGGTTTAAGGCTAAGCTTAGAAAAGTGTTTAAGATTAAAGATCTTAGTGAACCTACGAAGATCCTTAGAATAAGGATTATAAGAGACAGGTCCTAAGGCACTTTAAAGCTTAATTAAGGACACTATGTCTATGCTAACTTAGCCAAGATGAACATAGCTAGAGAGAAGGCTACGCCAACCTACTTACCTATAGAGAGCTACGAGCATTTAGTGCCTACGGCACCTATAGATAAGAGGTATAACAAACAGGATTACTAGAGCCACAATAGTACCTAGATATGGCCAATAACAATAACAAGGCCAGACTTAGCATTCCCCCTTAGAAGAATTAGCTCATTTGTTACTAATCCCTCGTAGTAGTATATAAAGGCTTTGAAGAAGCTCTCCCGATACCTACGGTCGTACCTAGACCTAGGTCTTATATATAGAAAGGGAGGGGGCAATCTCTAGGGATACTCGGACTCTGACTACGCTATAGACAAAGTGGATAGAGTCTCAATTCTAGGATACGTGTAGTTCCTTTATAGATCACCTATGTCCTAGATAAGTAGGAAGCAGAAGTCTATTACAATATTAATAAAAGAAGCTAAGTTTATAGCTATAAACGTAGCCGTGAAGTAGTCACAATTTCTTGCTACTGTCCTTAGGGAAATGGGGTGCCTAGAACTAGTAGGAAAGAGCTCTTTCTAGCCGAGTATAAGGGCAAGTAAGGGCACTATTAACAAGCTAAGGCTAGTTAAGCTTATAGGTAACAACTAAGCCGCTTTGATACTTATTAAAGATGCCTATATATATCAAAGGTCAAAGCATATTGATGTTGTATATAACTATATTAGACATCTCTAGTGGTAGAAGAAGATTGTAGTAGACTACTACTATATAAAGGACATAGCTACTAATAGGTTAATAAAGCCCCTTAATAGCTAGTAGTTCTAAAACTTTATAAGGCAGCTCTAGCTTACGTAAAGGGATTGTAGGAGACTATATAGCCTAAGTGGGAGTGTTAAGAACATATAGGCCGTAGGACAAGTATGTAGGTATAGGTGTGTTATATAACTAGATCACGTGACTAGGGTCTACTAGCCTATAGGCTAGTAAACATCTAGACACCTAGCATCTACCTATACTAATACCGGCGATACTATATATAGATATACGCTATCCTATTAGGTCCTTCTTCGTCTTTCGTGTGATCCGCCGTCTTCTACTACTACGTAACTCGTACCTATTTAACAGTTTTAGATCTTCGCTAGCGGCGCGACGAGTCCCTTCGATAGGTAGGCCCTCTCGCCTAAGGACTATACTTAGCTACTATAGGTAAGGACTAGCCGTATAATAGCCGTATATAGAAGTCGTAACTACCGGAAGTCCGCCCTCTATATAGACGTAGTAAGCCTCTAGTATAATGCTATATTCTGTTTAGCTTTCCGTAATATTACCTATACGTACTTCCTCTACCGTAGCGCCGGGTCTACCTATAGTCCGAGGAGCCTAAGCTAATTTGCCGGGCTAGTCGTATACCCCTATATATAGATAGAAGCTTATATATTATAGAACCGTAGCCGGCGCGTAAAGTGTATTAGATTGTACTTTTCTAGGGCAAACCGAGCCCCGTGCCTCCTAGCCTAGTCCTCGTAGATCTTGTGCTTCTCTTCTAGTAGCCTATAGTTCTCCTTAGTCGAGGAAGACTACGCTAGGATGTTCGTGTCGTCTACGAAGCCGCTCGTAGCGGTGTTCTAGGATTCTAGGGCTAGGAGTAGCGTCGCTATAAAGAAGAGGAATAGAATAGGTACTAGCGTTAAGCCTTACGGGATTCCGGTATAGACTACTTAAAATAGGCTTCTATACTAGCCGACTAGGATCGACGTGCTACGGCTTTAGAGGTAGGACCGTACGAAGTTGACAAGCTACTTAGGGAGTCCTTTCGACCTTAGGATATAGAGTAGCCGCGGGTATAATACGTAGTCGAAGGCTCCCGATATGTCTAGGCTAAGTAAGGAAGCTACCTTGTCCCTATTCTTATACTAGATAGCCTTTACCTAAGAGGTGATAAGTTCTATCGCGGATAGCGTCGATCGCTATAGGCGCGTACCTATCTAGGTGTCCGGGAGTAGGGAGTGTTCCTCTACCGCCTCGGAGAGTCTCGTTATAACTAGCTTCTTAAGCGCCTTCCTAAGAGTATTAAGGAGCGTAATTAGGCGGCGCCTGCCTATAGACCGGATACTACCCGATAGTATTTAAACAATCGACGATAGTGGTCCTACGTAAGCCGTAGAAGGAAGACTATACGTAGGTAAAGTCGTACCGCCTAATTGCGCTCCTTAACACTCTTAGGAAGGCGCTTAAGAAGCTAGTTATAACGAGACTCTCCGAGGCGGTAGAGGAACACTCCCTACTCCCGGACACCTAGATAGGTGCGCGCCTATAGCGATCGACGCTATGCGCGATAGAACTTATCACCTCTTAGGTAAAGGCTATCTAGTATAAGAATAGGGATAAGGTGGCTTCCTTACTTAGCCTAGACATATCGGGAGCCTTCGACTACGTATTATACCCGCGGCTACTCTATATCCTAAGGTCGAAAGGACTCCCTAAGTGGCTTGTCAACTTCGTACGGTCCTACCTCTAAAACCGTAGTACGTCGATCCTAGTCGGCTAGTATAGAAGCCTATTTTAAGTAGTCTATACCGGAATCCCGTAAGGCTTAACGCTAGTACCTATTCTGTTCCTCTTCTTTATAGCGACGCTACTCCTAGCCCTAGAATCCTAGAACACCGCTACGAGCGGCTTCGTAGACGACATAAACATCCTAGCGTAGTCTTCCTCGACTAAGGAGAACTATAGGCTACTAGAAGAGAAGCATAAGATCTACGAGGACTAGGCTAGGAGGCACGGGGCTCGGTTTGCCCTAGAAAAGTACAATCTAATACACTTTACGCGCCGGCTACGGTTCTACAATATATAAGCTTCTATCTATATATAGGGATATACGACTAACCTAGTAAATCAGCTTAGGATCCTCGGACTATAGGTAGACCCGGCGCTACGGTAGAGGAAGTACGTATAGGTAATATTACGGAAAGCTAAATAGAATATAGCATTATACTAGAGGCTTACTACGTCTATATAGAGGGCGGACTTCCGGTAGTCACGATTTCTATATACGGCTATTATACGGCTAGTCCTTACCTATAGTAGCTAAGTATAGTCCTTAGGCGAGAGGGCCTACCTATCGAAGGGACTCGTCGCGCCGCTAGCGAAGATCTAAAACTAATGCCTAAGGAAGGTTACCGGGGCATATAGGTCGATACTAACGAGGATACTTAAGTACGAGACCGCTATACCGCCGATCGACCTATATATCTAGGGACTACGGACCTCCTACTTAGGCAAGTCGGTATAGTACCTAGTATAGAAGGTCATCGCTAGTATAGTCGTAAGGGTCCGCGAATCAGTACTAGCGTATAGGGGCATTTGACCCGGAAACGAGCCGAACTACCGGGTAAGGGACGAATAGCTAGTAATATAATAGGAAGGTAAGAAATCGTTTGTAGAGCAACTATAGAAAGAGAGGTAGAACAACTAGGTTGTAGGGTATAGTAGACGCCCTTAGCTAGCGGGACAACCTAAGGAATAGTTAGCTACAAAATCCGCGGTTAAGCACCCCCCGAAGCTTATCTACTACCGCCTTACGAGGGTATAGAGTAGTATAGTAACCTAACTACGAAGCGAACATATCGGCCTCTAGGGGCACCTATTATAGAGGAAGGTTCTAGGATACACGAATACTAGCTACCCCTACGGCTATCGCTTCTAGAACGTACGGTACGTACTCCTCGTCTATCCGAGGTAGTCGCTAGGAAGGGGGGAGTAGATAGTAAAGGCGAGGAACCGGACGATTAGGGTACTTCTTAATAACGCTAAGGACCTACGGCGTATTACGAACTAGATACTAGAGAAGGGCTAGCTAGAACAGTACCGCCTAGTAGGAGTAGTGTAGGAAGAGAGGACATAACGTAGCGCGACGAGACCGGCTAGGAGCGGGGGCTAACGGGGTAGTAACATAGACTACGTACGTTTAGAGGGAAAGCTAAACTAGATAAGGAGTAGTCGGAGGCGGGAAGGGTTTTCACCTATTCGGGTTTCCCTTTGTATATAACAATAGATATATACCTATATAGGCCGGATAGGGTCCTAGAATAGGGGAATGACAAATCTATCTATCTATATCCGTCGGGCGGCTAAACTAGTACGGCTATATAGAGGCTTAGGGTATATAGCGACATCCTTGTTCTAACGCTTATTATAGAGACTTCTATCCGTTATTATCTTTATAGAAGTAGGTATACGCGGTTCTATAGTAGCCCTAGCGTATTAAGTATCCGAGCCTATATCTATAGCGTTCATTTCTATAGAGCTTTATAGGTCAACTATAGGCGTGTCGAACTCTATCGCACTTATATTAAGTCTTGTCGAGCGGCGTAACGTCCTTACTTATAGCTTAGACGCCGTTACGGGCGTATTAGTTTACGGTATAACTACCGATATAGACGTACTCGCGTTCTCCGTAGGTAACTACCTAGACTTAGTATAAGATCGTAGTATACTAGTAACTCGGTCCTTATTAGGTACCTAGTCGTACGGCGGCTTAAAGTCGGCGGGTATAGACTTCGTCGGAAAGTTGTAGTAGAAGTCTATAATAGAGGCGGCTACTCCTACTAATACTTCTACTATCTCCTAGCTCGGCTCGCGGTATCCTTTCTACTTTACTAGGTACTTATACTCGTCTTACTTCGGTAGTAAGTGTTTTAGTAGTCTTCCCTTTAGCTTGAAATATTTCCTATCGAGTATATCCTCTACGAAGTACTCTTCGGATGTTTCGCCGTCGTCGTCGCGGGTGATCTCGATTAGAGGCGGCGGTACTAGGATCTGTCTAGGTTCGGGGTTATTAGTAGCTAGTTATAGGAGCGAGGCGTAGAAAGTGTTATAGAGATTGCCTAACTAATCGGGTATTATAACGCGGTAAGTATTTTATAATACGGGAGTACTACGGTGATCTCGTACGGCCCTACGTTCTTAATGTCGAGCTTCTTAGACGGGCGTGTTATTGACTAGTTAGTAGTATTAATATAAACTTCGTCGCCGATGTTATAATTCGGAGGTAGCTAGCGATATACGTTTATAAAATCTGCTTATAATACTTAGGCTAACACAATTTCTTGCCTTAGATATACGTATATCTAGTTTATACGCTTAGCAAACGCATTCGTAGATTCTATATCGAGTCGTTACTTATAGGGCATAAGCTTTATAGGGGTGGTTAGACTAGTATCTATAAATTCTAGGTTACGACCGGTATTAGCGTAGAAGGGTAATACTCTAGTAGTAGCTAATATATAATTATTAGTAGTAAACTCGGTAAGTAGTAACTAATTAACCTAATTATCTTAGGCGTAGTTAATATAGGCCCTAAGGTAACGTTCTATAACCTTATTCGTATTTTTAGACTATCTATCGGATTCTAGGTAAAAGGCCGTTAATAGTCGTTATTAAATACCGAGTAGGGAGCAAACTCGTCTCTAGAACGTAGACGTCTACTAGGAGCCCCGATCCGAGACGATGCTCTTAGGAATGCTATAACGTACGAAGATATAGCGGATGAAGATATATACGATATATAGGGCGTCTATCTATAGTACTAGGATTAGGTATCTCTCCTTAGTAAGCCTATCCGTAACTATAAGGACATTCTTATATGTTTATCTATCGGTTAAGCTCTTACGGGCAAATCTATAACGAAGTCAATAGCGATATCCTCCTATACTCCGAAGGGTGCCGGTAATAGTATAAGGAGGCCCTAATACTACTAATTTAACGGAACCGTTATTCTATATATAACATAATTACGGACGAATCTCTTAATCGTTTATACTATACGTAGCTAGCGGTAGTATCTACTAATCAACTCGAATGTCTTTTTACGGCCGGGATGCCTAGCCGCGGGTATATCGTAGAAACGTTTCGTAATTAGAGTACGAAGTTCTACTACGCTAGTAACTTCTAGGACAAATAAGCTATATCCTCCGTAGGCGTCCTTTATATAGATTATACTATCTTCTACTTTAGACGTACGATCGTCGATCTTATATTTACGTAATAGGGGTACTTACTAGTTCTAGGATAGCTATTATATAGTAGCCTAAACGGTCTCTTTGTTATATAGAGCCTTAACTTATATAAGTAAGTCCTACTATACTGCCTACTATACTACCTCCCCCTCCCGTAGCTCGCTTAAATTGAGCTTAATATCGAGGCGAGCGGGCGGTAGGATGACCTAGCTCTAATACTATAGACGTAGATCGCTTAGATTCGACGGTAGATCTTACGATCGTCTAGTAAGGCTATTAGGCTTTATGCCCTATATACCTAGACGATAGGTGATTTTAAATACGAACTGTACTAGAAACTATACCTAGCGTACCTACCGTCTATTAAGTTGGTTCGTACTTATAAAGTATTCTAGGTTCTTATGATCGGAGTAGATAATGACGGAATTGTTATCTATATCCTTCGTATTCTCGAAATCGGTGTCTATATTATCGTCTAAGTTGACGGTGAGCTTAGGTCTCTATTCTTCGAAGGCGAGGACGATAGTTAATAGTTCCTTGTCGTAAATCTCGTAGTTATACTCCTATAGTAACATCTTCTTAGACATGTATACTACCGGTCTCTAGACGTCTCCGTATTTCTATAAAATTACTACCGTAGTAACGGAATCTAAGGCATCTATTTCGACTATAGTTTCTAACCCTAGTACGAAGTGTACGAGTACCGTGTCCGTTAAGAATGTATCTTTTAATCCTTAGAAGGCTGCTTCGTATTCTATTATCTAAACGAATAGTATCGGCTTACTATTCTTACTAGTCTTTATTAAATTCGTAAGGGGTATATAGATTTTGGAGAAGTTCTATATAAACCTTCGATAGAAGTTTCTAAACCTAAGGAATGCTTATATATCCTTTAGGCATATTAGAGTAAGCTAGTTCTTAACTACGTCGACCTTTTCCGGGTCTATACGGATACCGTCCACTCCTATAATAACACTAAGGTACTTCGTCTCTGTTTAGTAGAACTCGTATTTATCGATGTCTAATTATAGGCCGGCATTACGTATACGCTATAGCACTTTACGTACGTGTTATATATATTCCTCGAATGTGTCGCTAAAGATCAGGATATTATCTAGGTATACTAAATAGAAGTCATTAAGATACTCCCTAAGCGTATCGTTAATATATAATTAGAATGTTCCTAGAGCATTATATAGGCCGAAAGGCATTACTATACACTCGAATTGACTATAGCGAGTACTAAACGTAGTTTTCTATTTATAGCCCTCCGTAATACGAATACGGTTAAAGGTAGAGATAACATCGAGTTTAGTAAAGTACTTCTTCCTATTTAGGCGGTTTAGCGTTTCTTAGAATAGCGGTATTAGGTATCTACTTTTGACCGTAAGGGTATTAAGAGCTCTATAGTCGATATAGACCCGTAGACCGCCGCCTAGTTTACGTACAATTAGTACTAGTATAGAAGCCGGGCTCGTACTTCGTTATATCGCTCTAGATTCTAGCTAATTATCGACCTACTTCTTAATTACCTTATTCTCGCGAGACGACATTACGTATAGCCGCTTAAAAGGAGGTGACTTAGTTTCGTCTTTAAGGTGTATTTTATAGTCTTTACTAGGGCGGTAAGGTAGGATCTTCGATATATCCTAACGGTTAAAACAGTCCTTAAAATTGTATAGTTCCTAGGGCAAGTAGACCTTAGCATCTTAGTCCTTATCTTTACCTTTTATAAATCTATCGAAGTCGCTATTTACTATTATTATATATAGAGTATACCTCATAAACATAGCTAGATATACGTCGCGTATTATTATTACCGGAAAACACGATATATTTGAAAGCTCTTATTAAGGCTATTCTAACGATATACAAAGCAGGCCACTGCCCCTAGGACTAAGGGAGTTCTACGTTATTTAATCTAGATAGCTTGAAGCTCTCTTCACCCTGTTTCTTTAGCTCTAAACGCCGCGGAGGTGCCTAGCTATATTAGGCAACTCCTAGGCAATAGTAGCCTAGGCTACGAGACGCTACGCGAACTATCCGGGGCACTACCTATCGTATAGTACGGAATGCCTATAGCGGAAACTAGCGAAAAACAAGGCAATTATAAATAGAACCGTCGCCCTAAGATTCTACGGCGACCGTAAGGCTAGCCTATACCGGAACTAACTAGCGGCGGTCGGGTATAAGCGCCCTAGGGCCGAGAACGATATAAAGGATACATAACCTAGGGCGTACGGGAGGCTACGTGCTCTACTAGCTACGGCGAGGGAATCTAACTAGGCCCGGCTCCCCTTTAGTATATAGCCGATAGGCGTAGACTAGGACGTATAGGGTAGTAGGACATAGGACGATATAGAGGAAATAATTGTCGATGCCGATAACTAGCCTCGACACGCTTAGTATCATCTAGTATAACGTTAACTATAGTAAGGATATAGTCTAGAACTATTTCCTATACGAGGCGGACCCGCGCGTCCACTACGTCCTTATAATCTAGGAGCTATAGATTAACCCGCACTATAAGAGACCAACGACCTACAAGTCACTAGGCTATACGACATGCCTACGAGGCGACGGTAGACCCCGCACGTACTTCTATGTTAGTAAGGACATACTAGAATCCGACTAGGAGGTAGTGTACTACGTAGACGAAGAAGGCGGGGGCGATATTACCTCCCTCTACGTAGGTAGCACCTAGATACACAACCTATATATATAACCGCTAGCCTCGAGGTCTAGCCGCGACCTAGGGGTCTATAGACACCTAGATAGTACGCTTAAAAGACAAGGGTGCTACATCGTAGTAGGAGACTTTAATATATACTACCCTTCCTAGGAAAGCCTTCTATAGCCGCACCCTATAGCCGACGAAGTACTCGACTTGATAGCGAGTAACGTAATTGCCCTTAATACCCCGAAGGACCTAGGCACCTAGAAGAGAGGGGGACTCTAAGGCACGATCGACCTCTCCTAGATCTTAGATAGCTACTACTACACGGTTACCTACTATAGGATCGAATATAAACTCGAGGCGTCGTTAGACTATATGCTAGTCAGGACCTCTATTACGACATAGATATAACGTATACTAGCGAGAACCCCTAAGCTAAACTAGGGAAAGGCCTACTAGGCCAATATCTAGGCGTACCTCGATAACTCTAAGAGGCTAGTCTAGATTACGTAGTAGCAATAGAATAGTAAAGACGAGATAGACGAGGCAGTCTAAGGGTTACTAGACGAAATAAGAAAAGCGACCTCACTTTACGTTCCGCTTACCTAACTAACGATATAGTCTAAACTATACTAGACGCCGGAGTATACTACGGTAGTAAGAGAAGTAAGGAGAGCCCGCCGGGTGTAGACGAGCAGCTATAGCGAGGAGGCCTAGAACGTATATAGGGAGGCATACTAATAGAAGAAAGCTATAATACGGAGGGAGAAAGTAGTCGGCTAGAGGGCTATAGTAGAAGAAATCGCCGGTAAGCTAGAGAGGATATAGAAGCTAGCGAAATAGGCCCGATAGGACCCTATATAGGGCCCCTCCTTCTCTATCCTAGCGCTATAATCGCCTAGTAGCCCGGTTAGCGACCCCGAGGCTAAGGCGCGTCTACTAGCTAGCAAGTTCTTCCCGCCCCTAGTCGAGGCTAATCTAAGCGACATAAATAGCTCTACTCCCCTAGCCCCTAGTATCGCGGTCTAATAGGAGGTGTCCGAGGGAGAAGTTACCGCTATACTTAGGAAGTTACCGGCGAAGAAAGCCCCGGGGCCGGATAGGATCCTAAACGAGCTACTAAAGAAGTATAGAGATTAACTAGCCCTAGTAGTTATAGCGATCTTTAACGCCTGCCTATAGACCGGATACTACCCGATAGTATTTAAACAATCGACGATAGTAGTCCTACGTAAGCCGTAAAAGGAAGACTATACGTAGGTGAAGTCGTACCGCCTAATTACGCTCCTTAACACTCTTAGGAAGGCGCTTAAGAAGCTAGTTATAACGAGACTCTCCGAGGCGGTAGAGGAACACTCCCTACTCCCGGACACCTAGATAGGTACGCGCCTATAGCGATCGACGCTATCCGCGATAGAACTTATTACCTCTTAGGTAAAGGCTATCTAGTATAAGAATAGGGACAAGGTAGCTTCCTTACTTAGCCTAGATATATCGGGAGCCTTCGACTACGTGTTATACCCGCGGCTACTCTATATCCTAAGGTCGAAAGGACTCCCTAAGTAGCTTGTCAACTTCGTACGGTCCTACCTCTAAAGCCGTAGCACGTCGATCCTAGTCGGCTAGTATAGAAGCCTATTTTAAGTAGTCTATACCGGAATCCCGTAAGGCTTAACGCTAGTACCTATTCTGTTCCTCTTCTTTATAGCGACGCTACTCCTAGCCCTAGAATCCTAGAACACCGCTACGAGCGGCTTCGTAGACGACATAAACATCCTAGCGTAGTCTTCCTCGACTAAGGAGAACTATAGGCTACTAGAAGAGAAGTATAAGATCTACGAGGACTAGGCTAGGAGGCACGGGGCTCGGTTTGCCCTAGAAAAGTACAATCTAATACACTTTACGCGCCGGCTACGGTTCTATAATATATAAGCTTCTATCTATATATAGGGGTACACGACTAACCCGGCAAATTAGCTTAGGCTCCTCGGACTATAGGTAGACCCGGCGCTACGGTAGAGGAAGTACGTATAGGTAATATTACGGAAAGCTAAACAGAATATAGCATTATACTAGAGGCTTACTACGTCTATATAGAGGGCGGACTTCCGGTAGTCACGATTTCTATATACGGCTATTATACGGCTAGTCCTTACCTATAGTAGCTAAGTATAGTCCTTAGGCGAGAGGGCCTACCTATCGAAGGGACTCGTCGCGCCGCTAGCGAAGATCTAAAACTAATGCCTAAGGAAGGTCACCGGGGTATATAAGTCGACACTTACGAGGATGCTTAAGTACGAGACCGCTATACTGCCGATCGACCTATATATCTAGGGACTACGGACCTCCTACTTAGGTAAGTCGGCACAGTACCTAGTATAGAAGGTCATCGCTAGTTTAGTCGTAAGGGCCCGCGAATTAGTACTAGCGTATAAGGGCATTTGACCCGGAAACAAGCCGAACTACCGGGCAAGGGACGAATAGCTAGTAATATAATAGGAAGGTAAGAAATCGTTTATAGAGCAACTATAGAAAGAGAGGTGGAACAACTAGGTTATAGGGCATAGTAGACGCCCTTAGCTAGCGGGACAACCTAAGGAATAGTTAGCTACGAAATCCGCGGTTAAGTACCCCCCGAAGCTTATCTACTACCGCCTTACGAGGGTATAGAGTAGTATAGCAACCTAACTACGAAGCGAACACATCGGCCTCTAGGGGTACCTATTATAGAGGAAGGTTCTAGGATATACGAATACTAGCTGCCCCTACGGCTATCGCTCCTAGAACGTACGGTACGCACTCCTCGTCTGTCCGAGGTAGTCGCTAGGAAGGGGGGAGTAGATAGTAAAGGCGAGGAACCGGACGATTAGGGCACTTCTTAATAACGCTAAGGACCTACGGCGCATTACGAACTAGATACTAGAGAAGGGCTAGCTAGAATAGTACCGCCTAGTAGGAGTAGTGTAGGAAGAGAGGGCACGACGTAGCGCGACGAGACCTACTAGGAGCGGGGGCTAACGGGGTAGTGATATAGACTACGTACGTTTAGAGGGAAAGCTAATCTAGATAAGGAGTAGTCGGGGGCGGGAAGGGTTTTTACCTATTCGGGTTTCCCTTTATATATAACAATAGATATATACCTATATAGGCCGGATAGGGTCCTAGAATAGGGGAATGACAAATCTATCAATCTATCTATTATTATATATACTGTTAAGGGGTTTGCTAACTATATCTTCCGAAGGTTTATAGCGTAGAGCCTAGTAGGATCGAAGTCTTACCTAGTCGCTACTATTACGTAGGCTCGTAATAGGTTAGCGTAGTACTTCTAACTAGGTAGTATAATCTATATTATATAGACTTCCGCTCCTTTCTTACGAGCTAGCTTTGCTACGTAGGCCGCGGAGATGTTTACGATATCGATCTCTAGTTCTAGTTCGACAACTCGTTACTTTTGTTTCGTATATCGGTACGGTCGCTTTAACGTCTTAACGCCGTCTACCGGTAACGGTTATCGAGTATATATACGGAAGTTATCCTCTTTATCCTCGAACGTCGTATAGAACTATAGTTAGGGTATATACTTAGGTAACGATAGCGTAGGAGCGGTGACTTCGTCGGGGTTATCTTCTACTATCGGCGGTCGATAATTGCCTAATAGTACTAGCGTAGCTAGATAGTTAATAGACTATACTATTAGGTACTTATTAGACCTCTAGTTTGCCTTATAGGTACGGCAATTCAAATGATTTATTATTATAATGCCCTTCTCCTATTATATCTCTAGTTCGTAGTCTACGAACTAACTAGAGCCGAGCACGATATTATACTCTAGTGATTCTACTAGATAGTAGCTAAGGATTTCGACGTAGCCGCCGACATTAAAAGGAAAGTACGTAGACTCGGTAATAACCTCGTTAGCGGAGCCGCTATTAGCTAGTCCTAATTAAAGAGGTTCTTCCTAGAGTCGAGGAAGATTATATATACGAGCGTATACAGAATCTATATACTAAGAGGTAGCACTATAATTAAGGAAGGTAAGAGCTTAATTACTATCTATACTACTAGGCATTATAAGGTAAGGGGATACTCTCGGCCTTAGTACCCCTCGTGTAATAGGCGGTGTTAGAGAGCTTACTAATATACGTAAAGCGTACTCTAGTCCTTATATTACCGTATCTCGCTATATTTCCTTCTTAGTATTATGTTTATAAGTAGGACTAACGGTTATCGTACTTAAGCGTTAGTCTAGCTATTTCCCTATTACTAAGGGTTAGCTAGTATCTATATTATAGAGCTAGTATTCGCGCGCGGCGGAGGGCGCTTATACTACTTAATAGGGTAGTCTAGCGAGTATAAGTTATAGTCTATACGGCGGTAGCGGACATAATCGCCTACTACGATAATGCTAGCCTTCTCCTTAGGCTCGAGCTTCTTAAGTTCCTTAAATTTGCGCGACATCTAAGCGTATAGCTTAAGGCCTAAACCTTAGGCTACGCCGGGCGCGGTAGGTATAGTACCGTTACTACCGCTAGTACTACGAGGTAGTCGTAGTATAGCTAGGGTCTTTAACTTTAGGCGCTCGAACTTAGCTTCGAGCTTATAGTATAGGTCGACTAAGTCTTCGCGGTCCTTAGTCTCTATAGGTAGTGCCTCTATATATTTATAGTTAAGCTTACCCTCGAGTAGGCGGTAATTAGTCTTAGCTAATAGGTCGTATAAGTTACGCTATTCGTCGTACTTAGCAATAAAGATAGAAAATGACTCGTTCTTACCCTACTATAAGACCTAGAGCTTCTAGAAGGCCTTGCCTACGACGTCCTTCTTACTATACCGGTCGATAAGGAATTAGATTATCCTATCGATAGACTTAAAGGGGTTAACGTAATTACGCTTAGTACGCTTAGAGGGTACTCGCGGATTGTATAGCTAGTACGGGTACCCGTCGAGGTAGTTAAGGATATAGCGTAGTCCGTCCTCGATAGTCTAGAACTATATTACGGACGGCTTGATCTCTAGCTAATTAAGCTAACGGTTAAAGTTTATATTCTTATTATCGAACTTGCTTTCTAGGTCCTTAACTAACTTGTTAGTATATATGACATTAAATACCCGTAAAAACGCTCATCGACCTCTACGCCAAAATAAGACACATTCGAAAGCTCTTATTAAGGTCATTCTAACGATATATAAAGCAGGCCACTGCCCCTAGGACTAAGGGAGTTCTACCTTATTCAATCTAGATAGCTTGAAGCTCTCTTCACCCTATTTCTTCAGCTCTAAACGCCGCGGAGGTGCCTAGCTACATTAGGCAACTCCTAGGTAATAGTAGCCTAGGCTACGGCACTAACGGCGCCTACGGCCCTATAGGCGAAGCCCCCCTAAGACAACTAGCAGCAACTTATAGAGGACGCAAAAAGTATAGAAACTAACGATTAGCTCCCTTACCGGTCTCTATAGGTAATGATCACTTAGCTACGTACGGCGCTTGTACTGTCGTATTACCGAGGGTAATAAGAAATAAGGACGACGTCCTAGGCGATTAGCAAGGCCACCCGGAATTAACACCCCTATAGCTAGGTATCGGTCGCGGCATCGATACTAGGCCCCCGCCTAACGTACGATGTAGTTACGATCCGCATTGTAGCAAAGGAAGACTAGGCCGAAGTTACGAAGCTATCGAATAAGGAGCTCGCCTAACGAATCAACTAACTAGGGGTGGTCGTAGTGAACTAACAGTCTAACGGCACTCTATAGATCTATACTAGCTCTACTACTACTAGGAGGCACCTAGAGACACAGCTATAGTAGGCATCTAAGGTTACGGCATTAGCGAAGGTCTTAACGAAACAATTCACGATCCTAGTCCACGACATGCCTAAGGAGTTTGACCTAACTAACTAGGGTCACCTACGCGCTCTCTAAGAGGACAACCCGGTCACTCTTAACTCTCTAATCTAGAAGGCGACTTGGCTCTATAGGAAATGGCCAGAAGGTAAGAAGGCCTCGGCGCTAATAGTATAGCTATAAGACGCGAAAGCGGCGGATCTAGCGATAGAACAAGGCCTAGTCTAGTAATATAGCCTTAAGATAGTAGAAAAGCACTCCTTATCCTTTCGTGTCCTCTAATGCTTCAAATGCTAACAGTATAGACACCAAACCTACACGTGTATAAACAAGTAGGCCTGCTCGAACTGTGTAGGAGACTATATATCTAGGGACTATACATCGACTACGAGACGGTACGCGAACTGTCCGGGGCACTACCTATCGTATAGTACGGAATGCCTATAGCGGAAACTAGCGAAAAACAAGGTAATCACAAACAGAACCGTCGCCCTAAGATTCTACGGCGACCGTAAGGCTAGCCTATACCGGAACTAACTAGCGGCGGTCGGGTATAAGCGCCCTAGGGCCGAGAATGATATAAAGGATGCGCAACCTAGGGCGTACGGGAGGCCACGTGCTCTACTAGCTACGGCGAGGGAATCTAACTAGGCCCGGCTCCCCTTTAGTATATAGCCGATAGGCGTAGACTAGGACGTATAGGGTAGTAGGACATAGGACGATATAGAGGAAATGATTGTCGATGCCGATAACTAGCCTCGATACGCTTAGTATTATCTAGTATAACGTTAACTATAGCAAGGATATAGTCTAGAACCATTTCCTATACGAGGCGGACCCGCGCGTCTACTACGTCCTTACAATCTAGGAGCTATAGATTAACCCGTACTATAAGAGACTAACGACCTACAAGTCACTAGGCTACACGACATACCTACGAGGCGACGGCAGACCCCGTACGTGCTTCTATGTCAGCAAGGACATACTAGAATCCGACTAGGAGGTAGTGTACTACGTAGACGAAGAAGGCGGGGGCGATATTACCTCCCTCTACGTAGGTAGTACCTAGATATACAACCTATATATACAACCGCTAGCCTCGAGGTCTAGCCGCGACCTAGGGGTCTATAGACACCTAGACAGTACGCTTAAGAGACAAGGGTACTACATCGTAGTAGGAGACTTTAATATATACTACCCTTCCTAGGAAAGCCTTATATAGCCGTACCCTATAGCCGACGAAGTACTCGACTTAATAGCGAGTAACGTAATTGCCCTTAATACCCCGAAGGACCTAGGTATCTAGAAGAGAGGGGGACTCTAAGGCACGATCGACCTCTCCTAGATCTTAGATAGCTACTACTATACGGTAACCTACTATAGGATCGAACATAACCTCGAGGCGTCGTTAGACTATATACTAGTTAGGACCTCTATTACGATATAGATATAACGTATACTAGCGAGAACCCCTAAGCTAAACTAGGGAAAGGCCTACTAGGCTAATATCTAGGCGTACCTCGATAACTCCGAGAGGCTAGTCTAGATCGCGTAGTAGTAATATAATAGTAAAGACGAGATAGACGAGGTAGTCTAAGGGTTAATAGACGAAATAAGAAAAGCGACTATTAAGATATAGCATCTTAAAGGTAGTCAACAATTAGGAAGTGATCTAGTAGCCTAAGGCATCTACGATGACTTAGCTTATAGGGAGATACCTTCTCTCCCCTTTAGCTTAGATAGACATCTAACACAATCAACATATTAGTTCCTAATATATTGCTGTATGCTCGTGCTATTAGTTAGTTAAAGATTGATCTCTTACTCCACTCCGCTACTATCTACCCGTACCTGTTCAATAGGTTATAAGCCCGGGTTTATATAGGAATAAGAGCAACCTATATCAGTATAGGTTACTTGTATCCCTTACTATCGTAGCAGAAAACATCTAGGAATCAGAAGTCTACCCCGTCTATCCTATTAAGGAGCTTAGTTCGATACTAAGTAATAGGTAACCTAGACAAGGACTCTATACGGCTTACTCAAAGCCAATACCTTGAAGATACTCTATAGGCAGAACTGCATCGAGATACTATTAAGAAGGACTTCAAGTAAGTCATTTGAAGCTCTGCTAGGAGAGACAGACCTGTGTCCTAGCCCCGAGACCTTATACCGCTCCTTTACTTTACTAAGCGGGCCTTAGTATCCACACCTACGAACTTTCCTATTCTACACCAGAAGCCTCAGCAGGATCTAAGCCACCACTTTGGAACATACACACCTTGTTTCATTACATCCAATTTATTATAGATCCATACCAAGAGAAGACAGAGGAGAAGGGAGGCAAAATCCCAATTCTTAGGAGGGACAATTGGAAGAGATGGTTCAACCTTTAGAGATATAAGATAGAGAGCCAATTAGCATTCTTTGCAATTGATGACCTAATGGAAGTGTCTTTTGACAACATTAAGGGCAAGACTCTGAAACTCTAAGAAGAGGCTATAACCAAAGAGATCCTCAATACGCCAATATAGACAAGACATAATACAGTATGTAACTTCAGTATCCTTAGTAGGATCATAGAAGAAGATGAATTTGAGCTTGAGGGCTCATGTGAATCTGGAAGAGCTGCTGAGAAGTGGGTATATCTCTGGAACAAGTATAGCTAGGTGCTACCAACCCATGCACATGAGCTCACAAAGCAATTTGTGACCTTTGAGATGAGTGAAGAGTTCACCATCAGATCTGTATAGACACACCTGGTTTCTCTTAGAAAAAGGATTGCTAATGTTGACCTAGAGGGTCAGCATTACAGGAAAGCTGATGTGAGGATGACCCAGCTCTTAAGCTCACTACCACCTGACTACTATGTAGCCAGGGATACTATCATGGCTCAGCCAAAGATAGATCATGAAAGGACCTTAAAGATCCTTGAAGCTCAAGAAGCCAGGTTGGATCCCTCTAAGGCTGAGTATGGCATGGCAGCTACCTGGGTCAAGCCCTCAGGTCTAGCAAGACCACTCTCCTGCCTTCTCTATAAGAAGGATCATCTGATCAAGGACTGCCCTAGTTTGCCTGAGGCAAGAAAGGTCCTTAGATCTCATTCCTAACCACTATCTTCCTAGAATATAACACATGTCAAGAAGAAGAGAACTCCACCACTCACTTTAAGGAGGACACCAAGAGAGAAGTCCTCTATGGAAGAACTTAAGAAAATGGTGAAGAAACTCAGCTCTAACATACTGTCACTCCAGAAGAACCAGGCCTAGTCTTATACCTCTAAAGCAAAGAAGACTGGAAAAGGTTTCTCCGCCTAAGAGTCACTATACAGCTCATCCCTAGAGACAATGTCTGATGATGATGAGTATGATGAAGTGGCTCACTCAACTGTAGAAGTCTAAGGCAAGTTCCCCTCGTCAGAGTGGTTACTTGACTCCTGTGCTTCATCCTATATGACTGACCAAAGCTGCCTCTTTAGATCTATGACTCCCTTGATAAGGAAGAAATGGATCAAAGTGGGAGGTGGGTTTTTATTGGCCACTTATATTGGGAATGCAGAGATGAGTAGGAGAGCTGGCAGAAAAGTTGTTTTGGAAGATGTCCTACTTGTACCCAAGCTAGGAGTGAACCTGGTTTCATGGAACCAGTTTAGCAAGCAGTTTGGTGTGCAACCTCCATCATTTTCTCTTGTTTCCCCCTCTGGTGAGACTGTTGTCCAGACAAAGCTCCTTAGGGGGGTTCTATTCATTAATGAGATTTCTCCTCTCCTACAAGAACGGGCACATTACTCATCATGTGCACCACTAATAGAGAATGCCTTTGTGACTGCTCAATCAGAGACCGACCTGAAGCAGTGGGAGCTTTGGCATAGAAGATTTGCACACTTTGGGAAGAATTTGCTCTAGAATCTTTACAAGGTAACAGACTTGAAAGAACCCATTCCTATCCCTAAGGATGGCTTTCACTAGTGCAGAGTATGCTCAATAGCAAAGATGAAGAAGTACAAAGGCAAAGTTATAGAGAGAAGACCTGAAAGACTTGCCCTTGTATCTATTGGCATATGTGGCCCACTACCAATCTCAAGACTAGGATTCAAATACTGGCTTGAGATTGTTGACAACTTCTCTAGGAAGAAGTGGACCTTTCCTCTTAGGAAAAGAGAAGATGCTCCAGTTGCTCTCTAGAACTGGAAGATCAAAGCAGAGAGGAGATCATCAGCGCAGCTGAAAGCAGTAAGACTTGACAATATAAAAGAACTTATTGCATTAGTGAAGCAGTGGGAGAAGGATTTAGGGATTGGGCTCGAGCCGACTGAGGTATATAACTCTCTACAGAATGGACCAGTTGAGAGGTCAATACAAACCTCAGAGGACTCTATAAGGGCAATGCTTAAAGAGGCTAAAATGCCGGTTGAATTTTGGCCTGAAGCACTAGAGGCCCAAACTTATATAAGGAACAAACTGCCAAATGGCCCAGATTACGATAGGTTCAAGGTTTCACTAGATGAGGCTTTTGATAGTATCAAACCGACCATCAACCATTTGAAAGTTTGGGGATGCAAAGCTGTTGTCTATATAGACACAAGATCCCAACCTCAATAGGCAAGAAGTGACAAGCTAATAAATAGGGGTAAAGAAGCAGTGTTTATTAGGTATGTTGAAAACACAGCTAAAGCCTAGCTCTTTTAGGAACCAGACATAAGAGCTGTTAAACAACACACACATGCAGACTTCTTTGAGGACTAGCCTGGAGGTGATATAGGTCTCAATGTTCCAACATTGAATCTACTAAGCAGTGCACTAGCTAGGAAGCCCTTAGGAAGGCCGAGGAAGAACGTATCCTTAGGACAATCTACCTACCATTTAGGCGTCCATCAGAGCCCCCCCGAAATAGATCAGCTAATTGAGAGCCCTAAAGTCGCTCAGCCGAGAAAGCTGTTTGTGCAACTTCCCTAACCTCCGGAGAACGTAGGGGAATTTCAGAAAATCGATCAGCCAATTGAGAGAAGCTCCCTAGATCCCTAGGAAATAGACGTTACTAGGTCACAAGTGACGGTCCCTAAATCATCCCTTAGAAAGAGAAAGGCTGACTATGATGTTGAGGGCTATGACATGAAACAGAAAGCCCTAAAATCTATAGTCCCTAAGCCCGAACTAACCACTGAAGTGGGAGAAGCAATGGACCTCTTAGAGAACCTTGCTGCTTTTTACTAAGCTTTCTTTGTAGCTATACAATCAGTGGACAGTTCAATACTATAGGATAGCGAATTCCTGGAAGAAGTTGAGGAAATGGCCTTTGTAGCAACTGTAGAAGCCATTGTATACAAGCAAGAGGTCCCAATTCTAAAATCCTACAAGGATGCTATGAATGACAAGAAATGGGGACATCTTTGGAAGGAAGCAATCTAAAAGGAACTAGATGCTCTACAGAGTAACAACACCTAGGAAAATTCTGTTCTACTAAAAGGAGCAAATCTGGTTACATCAAGATAGGTCTTTGATATTAAGAGAAGCATTAGTGGAGCTATTGAAAAGTTCAAGGCTAGACTAGTTGCAAGGGGCTTCTTACAGAAGTTTGGTGTTGACTTTATAGAGACATTTGTACCTACAGTAAGACAGGACACCCTTAGGGTGTTTATAGCTATTGTGTGTAAAAAGGATCTTCATCTTCACTAAGTGGATGTGAACAATGTATTCACAGAAAGCACCCTCCATAAAGACATCTTCATGTTACTACTACTAGGAGTTAAGCTTCCACTAAACATGGTAGTCAAAATCCTTAAAAGCTTGTATAGACTTAAGCAAGCAGCTAGAGATTGGAATCAACTCTGTGTGTCAAAGCTCAGAGAGATTGGATTCACACAGTCAGAAGTAGATCTATGCCTACTTATCTATAAGAAGAGGGAGATCATAATCCTTATACATATAGATGACATTCCAATTGCTGCACTAAAGTTGACAGATGTTCTCTAGTTCAAAAGAGAACTTGGCAAGATCTTCAAGATCAAAGATCTAGGTGAACCTGAAAAGATCCTTGGCATGAGAGTCACAAGGGACAGGAAGAGAGGAATCCTGAAACTTGACTAAGGACACTTTGTTAGGGACAGCCTAGCCAAGATAGGAATGAACTATAAGAAGGCAGCACCTACACACTCACCTATAGATAGCTATGAGGCCCTCAAACCTTCAAGCCACATAGATGAGAGGTGTGACAAGGCAGAGTACTAGAGTATCAATAGTACTTAGATGTGGCCAGCAACAATCACAAGGCCAGACATTGCTTTTGCCCTAGGAAGGATGAGCTCATTTGTGAGTGACCCATCCACCTACTATATAAAGGCTTTGAAGAAGATCACTAGGTACCTAAGATCATACCCTAATCTAGGACTTCAGTTCTCAAAGTCGGGAAAAGGACACCTTATTAGATACTGTGATTCTGATTATACAATAGACAAAGCAGACAGAGTCTCAATCCTTAGGTATGTCTTCTTCCTCTGTGGGGCACCAGTTTCTTAGATGAGTAAGAAGCAAAAGTCTGTAGCAACATCTATAATAGAGGCTGAATATATAGCTATGAATATATGTGCGAAGTAGTCCTAATTCCTAGCTTCACTACTAAGGGAAATGGATTGTCTAGAGTTAGTAGGAGACTGTTCCTATCAACTAAGAATCACTAGAAACCAGGAGACTGTATCAAATTTGAGACCAGTCCAATTAAGAGGTGACAATCAAGCTGCCCTCACCCTAGTGAAAGATATATATGTTCATAACAAGTCGAAGCACATTGACATTGCCTATAACGCTGTTAGGAAACTTTAGTAGAGGAGGCTTATTGCTATTGAGTACACCCTAACCTCTAAGATGGTTGTAGACGGGTTTACAAAACTAAAGACTGGTCTATACTTCTAGAGGTTTATAAGCTAGCTGAACCTGTTATAAAAAGGTCTAAGTACTATTAACAGGAAGTGAGCAGACTGTAACCTCCTATACGAGATGAGTAGGAGTGTTAAGATGTAGCATCTTAAAGGGAGTCAACAATCAGGAAGTGATCTAGTAGCCTAAGGCATCCACGATGACTTAGCTTGTAGGGAGATACCTTCTCTCCCCTTTAGCTTAGATAGACATCTAACACAATCAACATATTGGTTCCTAATATATTGCTACATACTCGTGCTATTAGTCAGTTAAAGATTGATCTCTTACTCTACTCCGCTACTATCTACCCGTACCTATTTAATAGCGACCTTACTTTACGTTCCGCTTACCTAACTAACGATATAGTCTAAACAATACTAGACGCCGAAGTACACTACGGTAGTAAGAGAAGTAAGGAGAGCCCGCCGGGTGTGGACGAGTAGCTATAGCGAGGAGGCCTAGAACGTATATAGGGAGGTATACTAATAGAAGAAAGCTATAATACGGAGGGAGAAAGTAGTCGGCTAGAGGGCTATAGTAGAAGAAATCGCTAGCAAGCTAGCGAGGATATAGAAGCTAGCGAAATAGGCCCGATAGGACCCTATATAGGGCCCCTCCTTCTCTATCCTAGCGCTATAATCGCCTAGTAGCCCGGTTAGCGACCCCGAGGCTAAGGCGCGTCTACTAGCTAGCAAGTTCTTCCCGCCCCTAGTCGAGGCTAATCTAAGCGACATAAATAGCTCTACTCCCCTAGCCCCTAGTATCGCGGTCTAATAGGAGGTGTCCGAGGGAGAAGTTACCGCTATACTTAGGAAGTTACCGGCGAAGAAAGCCCCGGGGCCGGATAGGATCCTAAACGAGCTACTAAAGAAGTATAGAGATTAACTAGCCCTAGTAGTTATAGCGATCTTCAACGCCTGCCTATAGACCGGATACTACCCGATAGTATTTAAATAATCGACGATAGTAGTCCTACGTAAGCCGTAAAAGGAAGACTATACGTAGGTGAAGTCGTACCGCCTAATTACGCTCCTTAACACTCTTAGGAAGGCGCTTAAGAAGCTAGTTATAACGAGACTCTCCGAGGCGGTAGAGGAACACTCCCTACTCCCGGACACCTAGATAGGTACGCGCCTATAGCGATCGACGCTATCCGCGATAGAACTTATCACCTCTTAGGTAAAGGCTATCTAGTATAAGAATAGGGACAAGGTAGCTTCCTTACTTAGCCTAGACATATCGGGAGCCTTCGACTACGTATTATACCCGCGGCTACTCTATATCCTAAGGTCGAAAGGACTCCCTAAGTAGCTTGTCAACTTCGTACGGTCCTACCTCTAAAGCCGTAGCACGTCGATCCTAGTCGGCTAGTATAGAAGCCTATTTTAAGTAGTCTATACCGGAATCCCGTAAGGCTTAACGCTAGTACCTATTCTATTCCTCTTCTTTATAGCGACGCTGCTCCTAGCCCTAGAATCCTAGAACACCGCTACGAGCGGCTTCGTAGACGACATAAACATCCTAGCGTAGTCTTCCTCGACTAAGGAGAACTATAGGCTACTAGAAGAGAAGCACAAGATCTATAAGGACTAGGCTAGGAGGCACGGGGCTCGGTTTGCCCTAGAAAAGTACAATCTAATACACTTTACGCGCCGGCTACGGTTCTATAATATACAAGCTTCTATCTATATATAGGGGTATACGACTAACCCGGCAAATTAGCTTAGGATCCTCGGACTATAGGTAGACCCGGCGCTACGGTAGAGGAAGTACGTATAGGCAATATTACGGAAAGCTAAACAGAATATAGCATTATACTAGAGGCTTACTACGTCTATATAGGGGGCGGACTTCCGGTAGTCACGACTTCTATATACGGCTATTATACGGCCAGTCCTTACCTATAGTAGCTAAGTGTGGTCCTTAGGCGAGAGGGCCTACCTATCGAAGGGACTCGTCGCGCCGCTAGCGAAGATCTAAAACCAATGCCTAAGGAAGGTCACCGGGGCATATAAGTCGACACTAACGAGGATGCTTAAGCACGAGACCGCTATACCGCCGATCGACCTATATATCTAGGGACTACGGACCTCCTACTTAGGCAAGTCGGTATAGTACCTAGTACAGAAGGTCATCGCTAGTACAGTCGTAAGGGCCCGTAAATTAGTACTAGCGTATAGGGGCATTCGACCCGGAAACGAGCCGAACTACCGGGCAAGGGACGAATAGCTAGCAATATAATAGGAAGGTGAGAAATCGTTTATAGAGCAACTATAGAAAGAGAGGTAGAACAACTAGGTTGTAGGGCATAGTAGACGCCCTTAGCTAGCGGGACAACCTAAGGAATGGTCAGCTACAAAATCCGCGGTTAAGCACCCCCCGAAGCTTATCTACTACCGCCTTACGAGGGTATAGAGTAGTATAGTAACCTAACTACGAAGCGAACACATCGGCCTCTAGGGGTACCTATTATAGAGGAAGGTTCTAGGATATACGAATACTAGCTACCCCTACGGCTATCGCTCCTAGAACGTACGGCACGTACTCCTCGTCTATCCGAGGTGGTCGCTAGGAAGGGGGGAGTAGATAGTAAAGGCGAGGAACCGGACGATTAGGGCACTTCTTAACAACGCTAAGGACCTACGGCGCATTACGAACTAGATACTAGAGAAGGGCTGGCTAGAATAGTACCGCCTAGTAGGAGTAGTATAGGAAGAGAGGACACGACGTAGCGCGACGAGACCGGCTAGGAGCGGGGGCTAACGGGGTAGTGATATAGACTACGTACGTTCAGAGGGAAAGCTAAACTAGATAAGGAGTAGTCGGGGGCGGGAAGGGTTTTCACCTATTCGGGTTTCCCTTTGTATATAACAATAGATATATACCTATATAGGCCGGATAGGGTCCTAGAATAGGGGAATAACAAATCTATCTATCTATATATAACATTAACGGAGGGTTCGATAGTAGTGAACTAGCTAACGGCGGTATTATTAGTTACCCTAGAAGCACTACTAGGTATGTCCTAGCGTTCTCGTCGTAAGGAGTTACGGCGTAGGTAACGGCGTAGGTAACGGCGTAGTCGACTATTATCTCTACTCTTATTGTTATTAGAGTTGTCTCCGTCGTTATTGCTACTACCTCTACTACCTCCTCGTCGGGTGCCTCTAACTATACGGTCCTACTAAGTAGGAGGCGTAGGTAATCGTAAAACACCGTTACGACGAGGGGAGTAGACGCGGACCTAATAACTATAGTTATTATTATTATTACCGTTAGTACCGCTAGTATCGCTAGTACCGTTCGTATCCTTAGCTACTAGCTAAGCCTTTAGCTCTACTACCTCCTTATTTAGAGCCTAATTACGCTTAGATAGGGCTTTAATATCCTGAGGTAATATACCTACCTACGACTCCTCGACCTGTCCGAAGAGCGTATCGTTATCCTATCGGAGGCGCTAATTAGCTTTCTTAAGGTCTTATATCTAACTCTTATACTTCTAGTATTTATTGAAGTAGAATATAAAGAGGCCCTTAACATCCTTATCCTTTTCGAGTTAAGTAAGACTCTTAGATACGATATTAGGTTCCTTCTTTATATTAGCGTACTTATGCTATATAACCTTATTAGCCTTCTTTAGAGGCTCGACCTAGTTAAAAAGTATAATGAAGTCTAACTATATCTAGCGAACGAGGTGAAACATAATCTCCGGGTATACTATAGTACGAGTCGCGAACTCGGCTAGGCTCTTAATAGTAGTATACTCTAAGGCGATTACCTACTCCTTAGGTTAGCGTAAATTATTAGTTTTACTATCTTATATAGATATATTATCTCTTGACTCTATAATCTTATACACCTTAATTCCTCCTTCTTCTAAGATCTATTCTTTGTCGAGGAATTATACGAAGTTAATAGGGTCGGAGGTTAAGGCAAACTACTGTTCTTTAGGTAGTAGATCCTTCTCGATCTCTTATTGTTCGGCGGCAAATACGTTCGAGTCGTCGTCGGAAGGGAAGGTACCTAGGGCGGTATCGGTGCCTAGGTTATCGAGTGTCTACGTTTTAGTAAATACGGTTAGGAAAAGCTTAGCGCGTACGAGCGACTAACGCTTATACTTACTAAGATCTAGATAAAGAGGTTGCTTAGGTAAGAGCACCCCGTTAGTAGTACTACCGGGTATAGCTATATTATACTATTATATAGTAGATAAGACTGCTCTCTTAGTAGGTATATAAGGGCCCTATAAGACACGAGGCCTGATATACTATACCTGAAGGTTAGAACGGATTGAAAAATGGCGACGACGACGGCAGTAGACGACCGAGAGCAAGGGGGAGACGAGTGGAGGACGCTCTGCAAGAAGGCGGAAGAGATGGTAGCGGCAGAAGAAGGGAGGTTTCCGGAGAGAGCACTGAAAGGAGTAATGAGCGAACTGCTCGGGGGACTGAAGGCGCTCAAACGACAAACAAGCACTACGATCAACATGGCAATCGAGGCAGCAACACGAAACGCAAGAAACAACCCTCAAAGAGACCCGAGACAGACCCAGGGCCCAACGACCTGGGCAACAATCGCGAGCCAACCCACCCCCCCTCAAAGCACAGTACTACGAGTCCATATTACGGACCAGAAAGAGAAGGAAGAGATAGGAAAGATGACCGGGAGGGAGATAGTCGAGAAGATCGGAGTAAAGGGAATAGTAGGGGCAAGGGCAGACAACAAAGGGGTCAAGCTGTTTACAGCACACGTACAGGACAAGAAGGCCCTCGAAATAAACAAGGAGTGGACACTGAAGATCGGGAGCACAGCGAAAGTCTCCCATCAACAGTACATGGTAATTGCGCATGGGGTCCCACGAACCTTTGATACACAAAGGGATACACCAAACCTCCAGAGGCAAAACCAGGTAACAGCACCAGGACTACAGATCACAAAGACAGCGTGGGTCAAGAGGAAGATAGAGGAGGGCAAGAGGGCCTCCTCGCTGATCTTATGGGTTGCAACACCAGAGCAAGCGAACAAGGTCTTAGACCAAGGGTTGTACTGGGACTTTGAGAGGCTGGATGTAGAAATCCATCAGAGCAACCACAGAATCCTTCAATGTTTCAACTGTCAACAGTACGGACATATTGCCCCAAAGTGTAGCAAAGCCACACCAGTCTGCTCACACTGTGCTGGTGATCACGCGACCCAAGAGTGCCAAAAACGGAAGGAGGACACAAGATGCGCAGCATGTGGGAGAAAACACCCGGCATGGTCAAACCAATGCCCAGTTAGACTATCAGCCCAGTGGAGAGCGCGGGAAGCAAGGGTAACAACACCAACCAGGTTCCTAGTAGGTGAACAGAAACAACCAGAGAGAACCACCCACCCGAATAAGAGACCCCGGCCACAAGAGGAGCCACAAATAGTGCCAGCAATAGGGAGACCAACGTTCTTGTACAAGGCAGCGCAGAGCAATGGACAAATGAGAATCAACCAAATGATAGGGAGCCAACCCCAAAGGGAAGAACAGGAGGAGGGACGGGAAAACCAACAGCAAGACCAACAGCAAGACCAAACGGACCCAGACACAAACATGTCCTGATGCCTCACACTAACAGACTATCAATCATTCAGTATAATGTGAACAGAAGCAAAGACAAGGTCCAAAGGAGCTTTCTACAAGCCTTAGACCCGGAGGAACACCACATTATAGCAATACAGGAACCATGGATCAACCCACACTCTAGGATTCCATCAACTGTGCGAGACCCGAGATACCACGTAGTAATAAACAGAACCGAGGGAGTCCCACGAACTTGTATCTATGTCAGTAAGAAGGTACTAGCAGAGGACTGGCAGGCCTGGCCGAGAACCGACAGGGATATCACCACAGTGCAGCTCAAAACAACTCAAGGCCAAGTCCTGATCCATAGCGTATACAACCCACCTCCAGAGTCCAGAAGCAGCACACAACTACATACGCTAGGAAGGCTCCCGGAAGCAATGGACCAACAAAACCACAACATCGTGATAGGAGATTTCAACCTCCACCACCCAAAGTGGGGATCGGACTTCACCCCAGCACACCACTTCTTAGCAGGGAGGCTCATTGGTCAGATGGAAACAGCCCAAATGGACTTGATCACGCCAAAGGGAACAGAAACTTGGGCTAGAAACAACAGTTCTAGCACGCTAGACCTATGCTTCATGTCCCACGCCTTAACACGACGGGTAGAAAGCTGCACAGTCAATGACCAACTAGAGTCCTCATCAGACCACTATCCAATCCAAACCGACATCCAACTCACAGTTGAGGAGGAGAGGGAACCTGAGAGGAGGCTCTGCTGGAAGCAGGCCGAGTGGACACTAGTACAGCAGCGGCTAGAAGGCGAACTAGAACAGGTGAACATTGACAACATACACACAACGGAGGGGATTGACCAAGCAGTGGAGCAGCTGATAGAAGCTATGCAAAGGGCAGCCCAGGCCCATATACCTGAGAAGAGATGGTCGCTATACCAGAAGCCATACTGGACACCAGAGTGCACAGCCAAAGTCAAGGAGGCAAGGAGAGCAAGAAGGAGATGGGAGCAACGACGCACCCAAGCAAACTGGGAAGCCTATAACAACGCGTGCAAAGCAAAGAAGGCGCAGATCAGAAGAGACAAGACGCAGGAGTGGAGGTCAACTGTAGGGATGATCACAGAACACCCGGAACAAATCTGGAGACTAGCAGAATGGGCCAGGAAACCAGACGAGGAACGAAACTCCCCGCCCCAGTTTCCCTCAATACAGGACCAAGACGGGGAAACGCAAACCACTCCGATAGGGAAAGCGAAAGCATTCGCAGACCACTTCTTCGGGACTCAGGTAGAGGCAGACCTAAGCAACATCCCAGGAACACACATTCCTCCGCCAAGGGAGGCTAACTGGCAAGTGTCTGCTATAGAGATCGGAAACATTATCAAGAAACTGAAGGGCAACAAAGCCCCAGGCCCAGACAAGATCCCTAACTGTTACCTAAAAGCTAGCAGCAGCCTTATCACTCCAGTGCTTGCGCCAATCTTTACCCAGTGCATGAAGCAGGGGTATTGCCCAAAGGCCTTTAGGCAATCACTGACTTGCGTCCTAAGGAAACCCCAAAAGGAAGACTATACCAAGTTGAAGTCATACAGACCAATTGCGTTGCTGAACACACTAGGGAAGCTCCTAGAGAAGGTCGTGGCTATAAGGCTCACCGGAATAGTAGAAGAACACAACCTCCTCCCGGCAACGCAAATGGGGGGGAGACAAAAGAGATCTACCCTCACAGCAGTCGAACTGATCACAGAGCAAATCAGACACATCTGGCACTATGGCAACAACAAGGTAGCCTCACTGCTTTCACTAGACATATCAGGGGCTTTCGACAATGTGTCCCACGCAAGGCTCCTACACATCCTCAGAATGAAAAGCATCCCAGCCTGGATAGTACACTTTGTGCAGTCATTCCTTAAGGACAGAACAACCCAGATCCTCCTAGGGTCCTTCAAAGCCCCGCAGACCCCAATTGCGAACACGGGCATCCCACAGGGCTCTACACTCTCCCCAATTCTGTTCCTCCTCTTTATGGCCGACCTGACCCCACTCCTAGAAACAGCAAACACCTCAGCATCGGGGTTCGTGGATGACACAAATATCCTAGCGTGGTCGGGGTCCACAGAGGAAAACTGCGCACTCCTAGAGGAGAGACATAGACAATGCGAAAAGTGGGCAAGAGAGCATGGGGCAAAATTCGCACCGGACAAGTACCAACTTATCCATTTTAGCAAGGCAAAGACAAAACACAACTTGGCAGCACCAGTAAAAATCCAGGGGTTCGAGACCCATCCTACAAGGGAACTCAGAGTCCTTGGGATATGGCTAGACCCGAAACTCAGCTGGGGACCACAAGTGAAGAAGGCGCAAGCGAGAGCGGACACCAACAGACAATCAATCGAGAGACTCACTGCGTCAACCTGGGGGGCGACCTTCACAAAGGCCCAGACCATGTACAAGGCCATTGTCAAGCCCGCAATGCTATATGGAGCAGCAATTTGGGCAGCGGAAAAACACATCCCGAAGAGAATTGAGGACCCCCTCAACAGAGCGCAGGCAGCCTGCCTAAAGAGAGTACTAGGGGCATACAAGTCAACCCCTCACAGGACAATGGAAATGGAATCAGGTACAGCCCCCATCAGGGAGTACCTCCAGGGCATGAGGTGTCAATACGCAGAGAAGACATCAGCATACCCAGCCCAGGGAACCATCCAAGCAGCTACTCAAAGGATAAGAACCCAGTGGGAGAGGAGGAGAAGACCCAACCGGCCACACATGATCCCACAGAAGGAAGCAGACCTAAAAACATCACAGGAAATCCTAGCAGCCCTTGAACAGAGAGAAGCTCTGAGGGAGCAAGCTAACACAGGGGACAAAGGGAAAAAGAAGCAAAGCCAAGCAGAAAGGATCGCAGGTCACCTATGGGAAACGCGTTGGAACCAAAAACCGGTGAGGCCAGGAGCCCCACCAGCGGCCAGGACCTTCGGGAGGTATAACTACCTTATCTATAAAGACCTGAAGAGGGCGGAAGCAAGCATAGCTATCCAGATTCGCTCTGAGCACATTGGGCTAAGAGCATACTTGCACCAAAGAAGAGTCCCAGGATACGATTCCAAACGTTGCCCCTGTGGCTACCTATCCCAAAACCCGGAGCACATGGTGCTGAACTGTACTAAGTGGGTAAAAGGGAGAAGCCAGTGGAGGGCGAAGGCAAGAGACAGGCAATACCAGGCCATCATCCAGGACAGACAAGATATAAGGAGAGTGACAAGATGGATCCTTAACGAGGACTACCTAGAGCAATTCTCCCTAGCAGTAGAAACGGAAAGGTGGATAGAGAGGAGGGAGAGAGAGAGAAGAGCCGGGGAAACAGAAGGGAGAAATGGAATCGAGAGGAGGACATCACCAGGGTTACGGGCAAGGTAGTCATAGGGTAACAACCATGACACTAGCGTACCCTGAAGGAAGGAGAACGAAAGGACAAGACAGGAAAGAACGAGGAGGGCAAAGACGAGGAGGTTTTCATCCGTTAATCGGGTTTCCTACCTACACAAATAGACCTAAATAGCGAGAGACCTGCATAGGCCATAGGGCACTAAAACAGGCGAATGAATAATCTATCTATCTATCTATATAAGGGCCCTATAAGAGTAGGGAGGCGCGCGTTTTACGCGAAGGAGAGAGGTAATCTATTAACTTAACTAGTACGCTTATTTACGCGACTATAGTTATTATTAGTGCGCCTATACGCGCGACTCGACGGTTAGTAACTATAGTGAACTTAACCTGTCTTAACGCGTTTTACGGGAAGGAGAGAGGTGATCTATTAACTTAACTAATACGCTTGTTTACGCGACTATAGTTATTATTAGTACGATTTAATTATAACTACTAGCCTAACTAGATAGACCGCTTATAAGACTGAATAAACTATTACGGGTAGTGATCTATAAGACGATAGTATAGGGTTACCGTAAAATAAGCGTTGTTCGGTAAGGCTACGAAAGAGAAGCGCGTAGCGCGAGATATATAAGGAAGCGCTAAGGCGCGCGACGTTACGGTAGTAGTAAACCGTAATATATTACGACTCCTCGAAATCTCCGACTCGTACTAGCGTAAAAGTAGCGTAGTACTCTCTCTTTCTCCCTAGATCAGGACGCTAAGAAGACGTATTACTATATTATAGCTAGGCTATAGGGTACTAGTTACCCTAGCGGCGGCGGCGGCGCGAATACTTAACGTATCGAGCGCCGCGCGCGACTAACTCGAAACTTAGAACTTTTTACGCAATTCGATTAGTATACCTAGTCCGACGATACCGTCCTACTAGATCCCTTTACTAAGTACGCTAATAAGGAACGCGTGGTTCTCGATAGGCTCCTAGAAGAGGAGGAAGGAGAGGATACCTAACCCGAAATTATAGACACTTTTAACCTCGTAGTATTACTCTACGAGGGCGACATTATAGACAACCTCGATAAGAATAGGTCAACCGACAATACTCGTAAGGACTTTACTATTAACTATATAGACGACCGCGGTCGCACCGGGATATACCGTACCCTACTCGACTAACTACGGTTACTTAATACGACTTAGTTTTACGACTACGTCTAGAACTAACTAGAGGCAATTGCCTACGCCCTTCGTAAACTCGAGGCTAATCACCGCTAAGCTATCCTAGATAGGGCGGCGCTATATTAAGCTAACGAGCTAAATAAGAAGAAGTTCGAGGAAGTGTATACCGAACTATAATATACGGAAAAGTAAAAGTAGGAATATAAGTAGGACCTAGAACAAGCTAATAAGGACCTTATAAAGGCTAACTAGGACGTTACTAAGTATAGGAAGTAGGCTAATGACTAGTATAGCTCTACTAAGAGAGCCGAAAAGGAGGTCGATATATTTAAAGTTAAAGTCGCTAAACTAGAAATACTCGTACCGGACGACTCCGCCCCTACGGCTACCGACGTAGTAGGGCTATAGTAGACTATCGCTACGCTTAAACAGGATCTCGAGGAAGCTAAGCGTAGCCGTACTACCGAGAAACCTAAGGAGCGTAGCGCCCGCTCCCTCTCCGAGTTACGACGGCGACGCGGCGATAAACTAGCTAAAAAGTACGCCGAATAACCCGCTACAAAGCCTACGCGGAAGTAACGTAAGGAGCGATTCGCTAATAACTCCTCCGACCCCGATTCCTCCGACTCGTCCTTAGACTCTAATTCCGATTTCGAAGAGCGTCCGTACCGTAAGAGTAAGGGTAAGGACAAGAGATCGAGAAAGAGATAAGAGACCGTTATTATCGACGACGACGACGACTTCGAGATTATAGACAGTAGCGTAGATATCGTACGCTATGACCGAACTATAGTAGAAGACTTTAAGACGAGTTCCCGTATCGAAGTACCTAAGCCTAAATTCTTAGGAGAGAATATAGATAGTAAAGACTCGCCGATACTTAATAAGTAGACTACTTAACTCGGTAATAAGCTTACCGCTTCTATCTTTAAGGACGTACTATCCGCCCTACGTTTCGTATAAGAAACTACTATAGGGTTAGTATACTCTATACTCCGTAACTATATCCCCTAGAAGATCGTCTTCTCTAAGCTTCCCTCCGCGAGCCGGCTATTTAAGAGCGTAAAGAAATGCCTACGTTTCCTAGACAAGAACTTCGGCGACTATAATCCCGAGGGCACCGCGCGTAATAATATAGACGCGCTTAAGATAGTAGAGAATAACAAGTTCTCCGAGTTCTATACTAAGTTCTAACGTAAGCGCGCCTAGCTTATATAAGGCGCGAGCCGTAAGTACGAGGTTATCGAGCTTAAGAAGAAGCTAAGCTTTAAGTACCGTAATCGACTAGTCGTACTACCTAATACGAAGTTAGTTAAGGAGCTTACTTAGTAATACTACCGCCTAGAGAGCGAGCTAGCTTAACTTGAACACGACCTACTACGTACTAAGAACGACGAGAAGAAGGACAAACAGACGACTATACCTAAGGGTAACGGTACGGTATTAGTACCTCCTATAGTAGGGTAGATTATACTACCGACACTCTCTTTAGATAACGGTGTACCTCTCGGCCGCTCTCCTTATACTAATCAGCCGCTCCTTCCGTAGAAGGACCGCCCTAATTAGTATAAGAACCTTATATAACTTACTTAAGATTAGCGTACTTAGATTATCGCTAGCGGTAGCTATCTACGCTATCGGGGTACCGGCTACGTCTTAGGCGCCGCCGGCTACCTACTTAACCTATACGAGCGTCCTAAGAAGAAGGCTAATAATAACGGCCTTACGGTTATTAAAGTACCGGCGGGAAATGCCTTAGCTATCATTTGAGCCTAATAGATAATAGTCCGCCTTAGGAAGTCTTATACCCTTACGAACCTTATAAATATACCCGTACCGTATAGGCGTTTTCCTTATAAGCCCGAGCGAGCACGCCCTCTTCTATAGAAGTAGATAAAGGACCCGAAGTCTCGTATCACTTTGTAGTAGAGGGTAGGGCAAATAGAATATATATATATATATACCTTCCTTAATAATAGTACTAACTCTAAACTCGTAAATACTTCCTTTACGTAAAAACATCAATTCCCGCTCTACGATATTAAGCCCTTTACGCTAGGCCTAGGTAATAGCTCCTAAGCACCAATAATTATTACTAAAGCTATAAACATTAAACTGAACCTTTAAGGCTATATCGAGACAGTTAAATACCTAGTTACCGATACCTACTACGATATAGTCCTTAGCCTTAGATAGTACGTAAAGCATAGCCCTTATAAAGACTAGAAGCGAAGCGTGCTTACCTTTAACGACGTTAACTATTAGAATCACTCTCTCTATAAGAACGTTAGCCTACTAGTAACGTTATCTATCTCCGAGTTACTACTAATACCGGTACCCGACTACGATAGCCTTAAGCGACCTAATATCCGCGACATACCGGTCCCTTAGCCCCTCGAAGTCGGCGCTAAAAGAGTTAGGGCTAGGTATAGAGACGACATTAAGCGGATCAACTTGTACGAACTCCGGAGACTCTATCGTACGAGAGGTACGGAAGTATATACTATATAGATTAACCTACGCGAAGTATATACGGCTAAGAGCGCGGCCGATCTAGTTATAGTATAAGCGTTAGGGCTTTACGCTATAGTAGTACGAAAGGTTATAGGCGGTAACGCTATATTCGCGTACGCTATATATATTAAAGGATCTATATACCCCTAGTATAAATTCTATATACGCTCGTAAGATCGACGAGGACTATTTAATCGACAGCCCTTATTAAGACGAGCAATCTACTTAAGCAGTAGCGACCCGCCTACGCTAGCGGCGGCGTAATCGTAGTATAAAAAACCCTAAACCCGAGGTCCCTTTCCCCTAAAGGCAGACCCTAGAATTACGGAGTTACGGAGGACAACTACCTAATTAGGAAGCGCGACCCCGAATAGCGAAGGATAGTAACTAACAAGAGCTATAGCCTTACGAACATTCTATACTAAGAGTCAAACCGGGGAACAAACTAAGAAAAAACCTAGGACATAAGCTAAGGCCTACTATATAGAAAGTAGAGGCTAACGACAAATAATATAGCGTAGACGACCCTATATACGGAGGCGGAAAACTTACTAGGGGATAACGAACACCTAGCCCGGGTATATAAGAACACTATAGTATAGCTACTAGGAGCGCTAAAAGCGCTATTATACCAAATCCCGAAGACAATCCAATAAGTAATATAGAAGGTAGCCTAGAAACCAACTATATAGATAGATAGATAGATTATTTATTCGCCTGTTTTAGTGCCCTATGGCCTATGCAGGTCTCTCGCTATTTAGGTCTATTTGTGTAGGTAGGAAACCCGATTAACGGATGAAAACCTCCTCGTCTTTGCCCTCCTCGTTCTTTCCTGTCTTGTCCTTTCGTTCTCCTTCCTTCAGGGTACGCTAGTGTCATAGTTGTTACCCTATGACTACCTTGCCCGTAACCCTGGTGATGTCCTCCTCTCGATTCCCTTTCTCCCTTCTGTTTCCCCGGCTCTTCTCTCTCTCTCCCTCCTCTCTATCCACCTTTCCGTTTCTACTGCTAGGGAGAATTGCTCTAGGTAGTCCTCGTTAAGGATCCATCTTGTCACTCTCCTTATATCTTGTCTGTCCTAGATGATGGCCTAGTATTGCCTGTCTCTTGCCTTCGCCCTCCACTGGCTTCTCCCTTTTACCCACTTAGTACAGTTCAGCACTATGTGCTCCGGGTTTTGGGATAGGTAGCCACAGGGGCAACGTTTAGAATCGTATCCTAGGACTCTTCTTTGGTGTAAGTATGCTCTCAGCCTAATGTGCTCAGAGCGAATCTGGATAGCTATGCTTGCTTCCGCCCTCTTCAGGTCTTTATAGATAAGGTAGTTATACCTCCCGAAGGTCCTAGCCGCTAGTAGGGCTCCTAGCCTCACCGGTTTTTGGTTCCAACGCGTTTCCTATAGGTGACCTACGATCCTTTCTGCTTGGCTTTGCTTCTTTTTCCCTTTGTCCCCTATGTTAGCTTGCTCCCTCAGAGCTTCTCTCTGTTCAAGGGCTACTAGGATTTCCTGTGATGTTTTTAGGTCTGCTTCCTTCTGTGGGATCATGTGTGGCCGGTTAGGTCTTCTCCTCCTCTCCCACTGGGTTCTTATCCTTTGAGTAGCTGCTTAGATAGTTCCCTAGGCTAGGTATGCTGATGTCTTCTCTACGTATTGACACCTCATGCCCTAGAGGTACTCCCTGATAGGGGCTGTACCTGATTCCATTTCTATTGTCCTGTAAGGGGTTGACTTGTATGCCCCTAGTACTCTCTTTAGGTAGGCTGCCTACGCTCTGTTGAGGGGGTCCTCAATTCTCTTCGGGATGTGTTTTTCCGCTGCCCAAATTGCTGCTCTATATAGCATTGCGGGCTTGACAATGGCCTTGTATATGGTCTGGGCCTTTGTGAAGGTCGCCCCCTAGGTTGACGTAGTGAGTCTCTCGATTGATTGTCTGTTAGTGTCCGCTCTCGCTTGCGCCTTCTTCACTTGTGGTCCCCAGCTGAGTTTCGGGTCTAGCCATATCCCAAGGACTCTGAGTTCCCTTGTAGGATGGGTCTCGAACCCCTGGATTTTTACTAGTGCTACCAAGTTGTGTTTTGTCTTTGCCTTGCTAAAATGGATAAGTTGGTACTTGTCCGGTACGAATTTTGCCCTATGCTCTCTTGCCTACTTTTCGCATTGTCTATGTCTCTCCTCTAGGAGTGCGCAGTTTTCCTCTATAGACCCCGACCACGCTAGGATATTTGTGTCATCTACGAACCCCGATACTAAGGTGTTTACTGTTTCTAGGAGTAGGGTCAGGTCGGCCATAAAGAGGAGGAACAGAATTGGGGAGAGTATAGAGCCCTGTGGGATGCCCGTGTTCGCAATTAGGGTCTACGGGGCTTTGAAGGACCCTAGGAGGATCTGGGTTGTTCTGTCCTTAAGGAATGACTGCACAAAGTGTACTATCTAGGCTGGGATGCTTTTCATTCTGAGGATGTGTAGGAGCCTTGCGTAGGACATATTGTCGAAAGCCCCTAATATGTCTAGTAAAAGCAGTGAGGCTACCTTGTTGTTGCCATAGTGCCAGATATGTCTGATTTGCTCTGTGATCAGTTCGACTGCTATGAGGGTAGATCTCTTTTGTCTCCCCCCCATTTGCGTTGCCGGGAGGAGGTTGTGTTCTTCTACTATTCCGGTGAGCCTTATAGCCACGACCTTCTCTAGGAGCTTCCCTAGTGTGTTTAGCAACGCAATTGGTCTATATGACTTCAACTTGGTATAGTCTTCCTTTTAGGGTTTCCTTAGGACGTAAGTCAGTGATTGCCTAAAGGCCTTTAGGCAATACCCCTGCTTCATACACTAGGTAAAGATTGGCGCAAGCACTAGAGTGATAAGGCTGCTGCTAGCTTTTAGGTAACAGTTAGGGATCTTGTCTAGGCCTAGGGCTTTGTTGCCCTTCAGTTTCTTGATAATGTTTCCGATCTCTATAGTAGACACTTGCTAGTTAGCCTCCCTTAGCGGAGGAATGTGTGTTCCTAGGATGTTACTTAGGTCTGCCTCTACCTAAGTCCCGAAGAAGTGGTCTACGAATGCTTTCGCTTTCCCTATCGGAGTGGTTTGCGTTTCCCCGTCTTAGTCCTGTATTAAGGGAAACTGGGGCGGGGAGTTTCGTTCCTCGTCTAGTTTCCTAGCCTATTCTACTAGTCTCCAGATTTGTTCCGGGTGTTCTGTGATCATCCCTACGGTTGACCTCTACTCCTGCGTCTTGTCTCTTCTGATCTGCGCCTTCTTTGCTTTGTACGCGTTGTTATAGGCTTCCTAGTTTGCTTAGGTGCGTCGCTGCTCCTATCTCCTTCTTGCTCTCCTTGCCTCCTTGACTTTGGCTATGCACTCTAGTGTCCAGTATAGCTTCTGGTATAGCGACCATCTCTTCTCAGGTATATAGGCCTAGGCTGCCCTTTGTATAGCTTCTATCAGCTACTCTACTGCTTGGTCAATCCCCTCCGTTATGTGTATGTTGTCAATGTTCACCTGTTCTAGTTCGCCTTCTAGCCGCTACTGTACTAGTGTCCACTCGGCCTGCTTCTAGTAGAGCCTCCTCTTAGGTTCCCTCTCCTCCTTAACTATAAGTTGGATGTCGGTTTGGATCGGATAGTAGTCTGATAAGGACTCTAGTTAGTCATTAACTGTGCAGCTTTCTACCCGTCGTGTTAAGGCGTAGGACATAAAGTATAGGTCTAGCGTGCTAGAACTGTTGTTTCTAGCCTAAGTTTCTGTTCCCTTTGGCGTGATCAAGTCCATTTGGGCTGTTTCCATCTGACCAATAAGCCTCCCTACTAAGAAGTGGTGTGCTAGGGTGAAGTCCGATCCCTACTTTAGGTAGTAGAGGTTGAAATCTCCTATTACGATGTTGTGGTTTTGTTGGTCCATTACTTCCGGGAGCCTTCCTAGCGTGTGTAGTTGTGTGCTGCTTCTGGACTCTAGAGGTGGGTTGTATACGCTATAGATCAGGACTTGGCCTTAAGTTGTTTTGAGCTACACTGTAGTGATATCCCTGTCGGTTCTTGGCCAGGCCTACTAGTCCTCTGCTAGTACCTTCTTACTGACATAGATACAAGTTCGTGGGACTCCCTCGGTTCTGTTTATTACTACGTAGTATCTCGGGTCTCGTATAGTTGATAGAATCCTAGAGTGTGGGTTGATCTATAGTTCCTATATTGCTATAATGTAGTGTTCCTCCGGGTCTAAGGCTTGTAGAAAGCTCCTTTGGACCTTGTCTTTGCTTCTGTTCACATTATACTGAATGATTGATAGTCTGTTAGTGTGAGGCATCAGGACATGTTTGTGTCTAGGTCCGTTTAGTCTTGCTATTGGTCTTACTGTTAGTTTTCCCGTCCCTCCTCCTGTTCTTCCCTTTAGGGTTGGCTCCCTATCATTTGGTTGATTCTCATTTGTCTATTGCTCTGCGCTGCCTTGTACAAGAACGTTGGTCTCCCTATTGCTGGCACTATTTGTGGCTCCTCTTGTGGCCGGGGTCTCTTATTCGGGTGGGTGGTTCTCTCTGGTTGTTTCTGTTCACCTACTAGGAACCTGGTTGGTGTTGTTACCCTTGCTTCCCGCGCTCTCCACTGGGCTGATAGTCTAACTGGGCATTGGTTTGACCATGCCGGGTGTTTTCTCCCACATGCTGCGCATCTTGTGTCCTCCTTCCGTTTTTGGCACTCTTGGGTCGCGTGATCACCAGCACAGTGTGAGCAGACTGGTGTGGCTTTGCTACACTTTGGGGCAATATGTCCGTACTGTTGACAGTTGAAACATTGAAGGATTCTGTAGTTGCTCTAATAGATTTCTACATCCAGCCTCTCAAAGTCCTAGTATAACCCTTGGTCTAAGACCTTGTTCGCTTGCTCTAGTGTTGCAACCTATAAGATTAGCGAGGAGGCCCTCTTGCCCTCCTCTATCTTCTTCTTGACCCACGCTGTCTTTGTGATCTATAGTCCTAGTGCTGTTACCTAGTTTTGCCTCTAGAGGTTTGGTGTATCCCTTTGTGTATTAAAGGTTCGTGGGACCCTATACGCAATTACTATGTACTGTTAATAGGAGACTTTCGCTATGCTCCCGATCTTCAGTGTCCACTCCTTGTTTATTTCGAGGGCCTTCTTGTCCTATACGTATGCTATAAACAGCTTGACCCCTTTGTTGTCTACCCTTGCCCCTACTATTCCCTTTACTCCGATCTTCTCGACTATCTCCCTCCCGGTCATCTTTCCTATCTCTTCCTTCTCTTTCTGGTCCGTAATATAGACTCGTAGTACTATGCTTTGAGGGGGGGTGGGTTGGCTCGCGATTGTTGCCCAGGTCGTTAGGCCCTAGGTCTGTCTCGGGTCTCTTTGAGGGTTGTTTCTTACGTTTCGTGTTGCTGCCTCGATTGCCATGTTGATCGTAGTGCTTGTTTGTCGTTTGAGCGCCTTCAGTCCCCCGAGCAGTTCGCTCATTACTCTTTTTAGTACTCTCTCCGGAAACCTCCCTTCTTCTGCCGCTACCATCTCTTCCGCCTTCTTACAGAGCGTCCTCTACTCGTCTCCCCCTTGCTCTCGGTCGTCTACTCCCGTCGTCGTCGCCATTTTTCAATCCGTTCAGGGGTTTTATATAGATGTCTTTCTCTTGTGTCTATATAAACCAACTATATAGGCAATAGTAGTAGTAGGCAAGAATCGACCCCCTCCGAAGGCAAGTAAGGCGGTACGCCTATACATTACTAATCCGGCGGAGAAACAAGAAATCGTAGCCCTAATAAGCAAGGAGATTGTCGACAGAATCGGCCAAAAGGAGGTAGTTAGGGCGAGGGTAGAGGCAATAGGCGTAGTAAGACTCTTTACCGTATAAGAGTCTAATAGACGAAAGCTAGAGACCTATAAAGAGTGGACTACTAAAGTCGCGAAGTCGGTACGAGTCTCCTACTAATAGTATACCGTTATCGCCTACGGGGTCCCTAGGACATTTAAGGTCGAAGACCTTCCCTACCTCTAAGTATAGAACTAGAACACCTCCCTAGGAGTACGACTAACGAAGGCGGCATAGCTATATAAGATAGTAGACCGAGAAAAGACGTATTTATCGCTTATTATTTAGGTAGAGACAGCGGAATAAGCTAACTAGATACTAGACAATAGGCTATTCTAGAACTACGAGAGAATAGACACGGAGATCTATTAGAGTAGCTATAGGGTACTACAATGCTTCTAATGCTAACAGTACGGTTATATAGCCCTAAAATACGGGGAGAAGACCCTAAGGTGTCCTTACTACGTAGGCCTATACTAGGGAAGGGAATGCCGAAAAAAGGAGAGTAGGTACGTATACTACGGCAGAAGGCACCTAGCGTATTCAAGCTAATACCCGGCTAGAATAGTAGTATAAGAACGATCGAGACAAGTAAGGATCTCTATACTAGCTAGGTACCCCTAACGATAGTAGGAGGGACCTACCGTATATAAGGGCTTCGAGCCGAGTAAAAGGAAGAGGGTAGAAGAGACGAATAAGGGAACCTAACCGTAAACGTATCTACCTCCCGGTAGGCCTCGACACCTTAACCGGGCTGCTAACGAACTAGGCTAAATACGAATCTTTAGGGCGCCCTAGTAGCCCTAGGGCTAGCCGGATAGCGAGGTATAGGCTTAGGAGATATAGTAGGTTAGTACGGAAATAGACCTTACGGATAATAAATAATACTATATAACGACATTACTATCGTATAGTATAACGTAAACAAAAGTAGGGACATAGTCTAGCGCCACTTTCTATAAGAGCTAGACCCGCTACGGTACTACGTTATTACGGTATAGGAACTATAGATCAACCCCTACGTAGGACTCCTAGCTACTTGTAATGACCGGAGATACTACACCGTAATCGCGGGCTAACGAGGCGTTATCCCGAGGACATATATATACGTAAGCAAGACTATAGACCTTGAGTCGTAGAAGGTTATACTACCGTAGTAGGGCAACCTAGGAGACATAACATTAATCTAGATCGACACGATATAAGGCCCTATCTAGATCTATAACGTTTATAACCCGCTACCGCGGGGTCGGACGAGTAGGGAACTAGGAACCCTCGCCTACCTAGAGCGGACCCTAAGCTAAGACATAAAGTAAGTACTCCTCGGCGACTTCAACCTCTACTAGCTATAGTAGGGACTCGAATTCACTCCCCCGTACGCGTTTCTAGGGGGAAAGCTACTAGATATAACCGTACGCTACGGAATGGCCTTAGTAATACTAAAGGGAACAGAGACGTAGAAGGCCCGTACTAGTATAAGTACGATCGACCTATACTTTCTATTACGAGAACTTGAAGAGAGACTAGTCTAATGCCGACCGAACTACGCGCTAGAAGCCTCCTTAGACTATATCCCTATCTAAACGACGCTAGAGGTAAAGGCGATAGAGGAGCTAGTAAACGAACTACGCCGTAACTAGAAGAAGGTACGCTAGGACGATATAAGAGGCTTCCTAATAGCGAACCTACTATAGTATAGAGAACTCGAGACGACAGCTTAGCTAGATTAAGTAGCGGATCAGATTACCTCGGTTATATAGTAAGTAGCGGAATAATATACGCCGTTACTCCGGCCCTTAACGTAGTAGAAGGCCTTCTAGACCCCTAAATGCTCTACGAAGGTAAGGGAGGCTAGAGGGGCAAGGCGACAGTAGACGAAGGAGTATACCTAAGAGACGTAGGAGCAATACTATCGCGCGATATAAGAGAAGAAGGCATAGATAAGACGCGATAAGCTATAGGACTAGAGAGCGACGATCGGGCTCGTTATAGAAAACCCGGAACAGATATAGAGACTTACTAAATAGGCACGACTACCTAAAGAGCAACAAGCCCCTCACTTCCCCCTAATTGTAGACCGCGAAGGGATTGCCTAGGCTACGCCCCGGGGTAAGGCAAAAGTATTAGCCGACTATTTCTTTTCGACGTAAGTAGAGGTAGACCTTACGGATATCGACCCGAGTATATACCCGGAACCCCTAGATATAGATTAGGCGGTTAGCTCTAATATAGTAATAGGAGTTATAAGTAAGCTAAAAGGACGAAAAGCCCTAGGCCTAGACAGGATACTAAACGTACTACTAAAAGAGTATAGAGAAGAGATCGCGCCGAGCCTTATAAACCTATTTACCGCGTACCTACGGCTAGGGTATTACCCGAAGCCGTATAGAGAGTCTATAACAGTAGTGCTACGTAAGCTATAGAAGGAAGACTATGCTTAGCCCAAGTCGTACAGACTAATAGCACTTCTAAATACGATAGGGAAGGTCCTAGAAAAGATAGTAGCCTAGAGACTTACGTAGCTAGCCGAGGACAACCACGTACTCCTAGTAACACAGATAGGGGGAAAAAGCTAGCGATCGACACTAATAGTAATAGAGCTAATTAGGGAGCAAATTCAGACCCTCTAGCACTACGGTAGGAACCGAGCGGCGTCCTTACTATCCCTCGATATCGTAGGGGCCTTCGACAACGTCTTATACGAAAGGCTAATACATATCCTATAGCAGAAAGGCATCCCCTAGTAGGTAACGTCGTTTGTCTACTCCTTTCTCTAGGAACGGACGACATACCTAGTCCTAGGAAGGTATACGTCCGACCCGGTAAAGGCAGAGACTGGAATACCTTAGGGATCTACTCTCTCCTCTATCCTGTTTCTAATATTTATGTCGGACCTAATCCCCCTACTCACCTCTCCGTAAACCTTAGTATCGGGGTTCGTAGACGATACAAACATCCTAGCTTAGTCAGACTCGACAGAAGAGAACTATCGCCTCCTTAAAGATAGGCATAAGAAATGCGAGGAGTAGGCAAAGAAGTATAGTGCCCGGTTCGCCCCTAAAAAGTACTAACTTATACACTTTAGTAAAGCGAGAATATACTATAATCTAAAGGCGGCGGTAAGATTCTAAGGCTACGAGACTAAGCTATTAGCGGAGCTATGAGTACTAGGGATCTAGCTCGACCCGAAGCTAAGCTAGAATATATAGATTAAGAAAGCCTAGAGTCGAGCGTAAGTTAACGAAGTCTCAATAAAGAGGCTTACGGCATCTATATAGGGAGTAACATTCGATAAGGCAAGAGTAATGTATAAGGCGATCGTTAGACTAGCTATATTATACGGGGCATAGATTTAGGGAATAGGAGGCGTAGGCAAGCCGATCCCGAAACGGATAGAGTAACCCCTAGATAGGACATAGGTAGGTAACCTACGTAGGGTACTAGGCGTATATAAGACAACGTTAATAAGTACGGTAGAAATAGAGACAGGAATACTACTAATCGGCTAGTACATCCGGGGAATAAGAATTTAATACGCGGTAAAGACGATAGGTTACCTAGTACAAACTACGATCTAGGAGGTAAAGAATAAGATAGAAAGCCGCTACCGGAGAGGGGTAGGACATAGGACAAGCTAAAAAGAGGATGACCTTACTACCCTTACGGCCGTATAGACAAGCACCGAATGGCTAGCACGAAAGGAGGAGGAGCGTAGGACTCGCTAGGCCGGCGGGAGCAAGGCTAAGACCTAAAGCCTAGCGGAATAGATAGCGAGCTACCTATAGGAGCAGGACTAGAAAAGGAAGCCCCCTAAGACAATAGGCCCGATAGCGCTCCGAGCCTTCTAGAGATACAATTACTAGCTATATAGGGACCTAATAAGGGCCGAAGCAAGTATAGCGATCCAAATTAGGTCCGAACACATTAGATTAAGGGCCTACCTATTTAGGAGACGCGTACTAGACATCTATAGCCTAGCCTACTAGTGTAGCTACCTATCGCAAAACCTAGAATATATGCTACTAAGATGCCCGTAGTGGGCGAGAGGCAGGGGAAATTAGAGGCACTAAGCGGGAAGGAGAGACTATAAGTCAATTATTAGGGACAAAGGTAACATTCGCCGAATCTCTCGGTAGATACTATAGTAGAGATACCTCTAGTAGTTTAGTATTGCGAGCAAGACGGAGGAGTAGATAGATAAGAGGCGGAAGCGAGGGGGGTTATAGATAGGGTAGTCATTAGGGTAGGCCTATAACACTAGCGTACCCCTAATAAGGGAAATTTAAGACGATAACGAGGAGGAAAAGACAGGCGGGAAGGAGGAGGGGTTTTCACTAACACGGTTTCCCCTCTATATATACAAAAATAAGATAGTATAGCTATATAGGCTAAAGGGCACTACAACAGCTTAATGAAATATCTATCTATCTATCTATATAATCTTATTACTAGCCGGTATTACTAGGAGGGCTACTTCTCCGACGTATCGAATTAGGTAAGGACTTATACTCCTTACAACTTTCGCGAAGGTAACTAGAGAGTAGGAGAAATGCACTTATCGACTTAGTAGGTTATAGGAGAGAGGTAGTACTACGATCCCGTCTACGTATATAGAAACGGGTACTTACTTATCGCCCGAGAAGCTCTAAGTAGGTAGATTAAGACGAAGGTCGTACGGAAGCCTCTAAATTTACGGGCGATTACTAAGTTCCTATACGAGATAGTGTTTAGCCGATATAGATACTACTATAAGATTGTACTTAATAACGCTAGTATTAACAAAGGGGAGGTAGAGAGGATACTTATTAGTATAGGTATTAAGTACATCCGGATCTTACCCTACTATCCGTAGTCAAATATAACTATAGAAGTAGGACATTGACCTGTTCTAGCTATATTAGCTAAGCTTACTAAGAACACCTATAAGTCCTAGGAACGATAGAATACTACGGTACTTTAGGCTAATAGAACTACGGTATCTAGAGTTACGGGTATAACGCCGGCGGAGGTTCTATATAGCTATCGTACTATTGTCCCGATCGAGGTAGAATACCTAATATAGGCGAACTATAAATAGGGATCTATTAGATTAACGGAGGAGCTATTAGCTATTCGGGCGCGTTAGTTATAGGTACGGGACATATGTCTTTAGGAGTTATAGTTACGAAGAGTAAGGCTTCGTACCCTAAGTAAGGAATACTTCGATACTAAACGTAGTATTAACTTCTAGGGGTTCTAGGTCGGAGGTCTTATAGTCAAGTTCGACAAGCCGTATAAGGATAACCTATCTAGAAAGATTAGGTACCGCTAGCTTAGGCCGTATCGTGTAGCTAAGGTGTACTTAGGGTTTGGTATATACGTCCTCGAAGAGCTTAATAGTACGAGGTTAAAGGGTATATAAGCCCGAGAGAACCTGAAGCTAATCCTATAGTTAAGACCGGACCCGGAGCTTAATCTTCCTAACGCTAAAGACATTATAGCGCTAGAGGATAGGGTTAATGTCGAGAATATCGAAAAGGGCGATCTTCCGAACAAGAATAGACCTACTACGTCCGGATCTAACGACGAAGAGGATAACGATATACTTCTAATAGGTATTAATAGGGCTGCTATACTTCCGGAACTAGAATCTAAGCCGACGAGACTATAGGTACGGCCTTATAACCTTACTACGGAGGAGATGGCCAAATTCACTAGGATTTAGGCTAAAGGAGGGACAGGACTCTATTATTTCTTTTTCTTAGGCGTAAGGAGTTCACTTAGTGGTTTTGGTTTCTAACCTTAGTTTAACTAGCTTCTAGTTCTAGTACCTAGTTTCTAGCGTACTTGACCGATTTCTAGGCTATATCCTTGATTTAAGAGCAGGCTTACTATAAAGACTAGACTTCGACTTAGCCTCCTTAGCCCTTATAGAATGAACTTACGATCTCCTTAATAACTCTAGACTAACTACTTGACTAGACGCCGGACCCGCCTTCTTTACGTATAACTTATAGGTATAGTTTCTTAGTCTATATTAGCGTAGCGGAGGTGAAACTAGGGACAGTTTCGTAATAGGGGAGGATATATTAACGAGCTAAGGGCCCCTTTAGACCCTAAAATTTGCGCGTCGAATCTCGTTAACCTTTAACGGTTAATTACGTAGCAGAGGTGTATAGGGGTACTACTAAGATATATATAGTTAGGAGGCGACCTTAGTAGGAAGCTAGGATTTACGAAAATATCTCTATAAGGTAAAAATACGGGAATCTAAGAATTTCAGATTTATTATCTTTTAGGATCTTAGTATATATTTCACGGCCCGCGGACCGGCAAATATATACACCTACGCGCAAGCCATTCTAAGGTCACTAGGCGCGCCCTTACTTACTAGGGTAGTTAGTTGTCTATAATAGCCGTAGGGGTAGCTAGTATTTATATATTCTAGAACCTTTCTCTATAATAGGTACCTCTAGAGGCCGATATATTCGCTTCGTAGTTAGGTTACTTTTATATATATATATAAGCTATAACGTACTTTACTACCGAGCGGGCTATACTACCGAGCGGGCTACCTTTACTAAGAACTATACTACTTATACTTTAATTACGACGGTATCTTAATACGACGATATCCTATAGAATCGTTACTAGGAGGACAATTCCTCTTTAGATTCTTCGCTATCTAGTAAGTCTACTTAATAGGTACGTACGTTATACCCCGACTTACTATATCGCTTATAGCGTCGTAGCCTTAGTACTAGCCGAACACTATCTAGCGACTCTCTACTTACTTCCTACCTCCTAGTATTCTCTAGAGGTATTAATTACGACGCCTTATCGAAGGTTAGAGACCCTCTAGACTGAATATACTTACGCTTTCATACTTTTCGCTATATAAGGGCCTCGTTAGACTTACGTAGCTTACTAATCTCGCTTCGTATAAGAGCTATCTAATACGCTATCTCTCTACTCCCTTTTATAAGCTAATATACCCCTTCCTATAACGAGTTTAGCGATGAACCTGCCCGGGCACGCATTTTGTTCGTTACTAGTGTCGATTAAGAGTCGAATTCTTTTATAGTTCGTAGTGTCTTCGACTCCTAAGGGGTAGAGTCCGGAGCTAGAGGGGTTAGCGTACGTAGCTTAATATTAAGCTTATCTATTACTACCTATAGATTAAATAGAACTAAACTAGCGCCTCTAAAGCTCGATAGGATGTTCTCCTGTCTAAATATAGCGTCATAGGCTACCCGGAAGGCGCGTAGGAACTCTACTTTGTCGATATAAGTAATGCGCTAGCGTACTAAGCCCGAGAGCTAAGTACTATATACCTTCTTTAAAGGCGAATAGTAACCTACATCTAATAGCTAGAGTAAGTACGAGGCGTACGATAGTATATATAGGGCCAAGATCTTGTATTCCTTATATAGATTCTAGAATGCCTTCGAGTTATAGCTCTCGTAGCTATCGATAATAAGTAGTCTCTATACCCTAGTCGTACGAGCTATAGTATACTTCTAGAAATGCTCTAGCTACCGTATACTAAACTTATTATTAGTCTAGCCGTTCTCTATTAGCCCGATTGTCTAGTCTAGACCTAAGTTACCGTCTTAGTACTAGGTACTAACGTACTATTTACCTATAAGGATAACGTAGGGTAGGAGCGCTATTCCGTCTATATAGATAGTCTTAATTACTATTACCTATTCTCTATTGCCCTATTAAACGACCTTTCTCTTTCTACTACGCCTTTCTAAACCCGTAACGACGCTCTAAGACGTAATAACACCTATTATAAACCCTGTCTCGTCGAAGTTGTAGGTGTCCTAGTTAAGGATACTATACTTCTCCTTTATATTACGTATAAGTAAGAACTACCTCTCGATAACGTCTAGATCTTCTATTAGGGCTCGCTAACGATCGTATCTACGTGTTATACGAACCTTTAGCTCACGATACCGCCTAATGAACCTGTCTATCTAATTAAGACTAGCGGGCTTAAGACCCTTCTCTTATAGTAATGAATCGGCTATTACTTGTATACTAGCCTTTAATAGCGGGAAACCTCTAAGATCTAGCTCGAGTATATACTCAAGTATTACCCTCTCTTCTAGCTCTATAAGCTTCTTCGAATTAGGCTCGTAGTCACCCCGAGGAGGTCGTCTATTCAATCGATACCCTAGTATAGTTCGAGACGCGTCGTATACCTTTCTAGTAAGTCGATTTGTAGTTATCGCGTCGCGTTTCGTGGCCTAGACAGCTAAGGTCAGTTTGGCCTCGTTTAAAGACAATATACGCTATAATAGTAGTTATATAGCTATATCTATAGAAGTGGTACAGTTCTTAGTAAAGGTAGCCCGCTCGGTAGTATAGCCCGCTCGGTAGTAAAGCACGTTACCGGGTTTACGCTTTAAGGTCTTCTAAGTATATTATAGCACCCCCTCTACTAGTTACCTAGGTCGTATAAAGACCTACGAGCTTATTACTTACGACTTCGTCTAGCCCGGCCTTTCGTAGTATATACGTAATAAGATCTTTAAGTACTATAAATACCGCTCGTTAAAACCCTCGTAGACGTAATACCTAGGGCTACTAAAACCCCTACTAATCCCGTTTAAACTATAGGACGAAATTGCTATAGATTTCGTAGTAGGACTACTAAAGAGTACTAATTACACTAGCGTTATATATACTAATGCCCTTACGATTACTAACCGTACGGGTAAGGGATGCTATATAATCCTAGTAAAGGAGATAACGGCCGAATATATCGCCGAGGTCTTCGTCTAGGACTACTACCGCTTATATAGTGCCCCTCTATCTATCGTTATAGATCGAGGTAGTTAGTAGCTATTAGCTTTTTAGTAACGCTTCTATAAACTAGTAGGGATAGTCTATAAGTTGTCTATAGCCTTCTATCCTAAGACCGATAGATAGTCTAAGAATACGAATAAGGAGATAGAGAAGTACCTCCGTGTCTTTGTCGACTACGTATAAGGAGATGAGGTATAGTAGCTTCCGCTAGCGGAATTCGTAAAGAATAACTACATTATAGAAGTAATAGGTGTGTCGCTATTCTTTACCGAACGAGGTCGTAATCCTCGTACTAGTAACTTTAATAGAGATAGCCTCCCTAAGCGTCTAATACCTACTAAGTAATACCTATCCGCCGAAAAGGTAGAGCGTGTTACTTAATAGATAAAGGACTTCCGTACGTACCTATACGAATACTTACGTTACGATTAAGCCCTATAAGTAGATAATGCTAATATATACCGTACTATACTACCGCGATATAGCCTAGGCGACCGTATCTATATTAATACTAAGAACTAGAAGTTATTACGCCTAGCTAAGAAGCTTAATATCAAATAGTTCAGACCGGTAACAATTACTACCGCGCTCGGTAAGAATGCGTATAGTATTGCCCTACTAGAGACGATCCGCGTATATTACTCCTTCTATTCAAATTTTCTCCGACCGGTAGATCTAGAAGATAACGTACGACCGCCGCTAATTAAGGTTACTAATAAAACTAGTAATACGTTTAAGACCTAGGAGGTTAAACGCGTCCTAGATTCTAAGCCGAAGGGTAGAGGCATTACTATACTAGTGAAATAGAAGGGCTATTTAGATAGAAAGTCTACCTAGGAGCCCGCGAGCGTAGTATATAAGTATATACCGAAGGCAGTTATAGACTTTAAGTATAATAACCTAACTAAGTCTATACCGATCAACTTTTATCCGCTAGAAGATTAGATTCCGAATAAGACCTTAGTCGATATAAGGCTAAACGCGAACGTAATAGATCTAGTACCTTAGTTAACCGTAACGGTATAGCCTCTACGTAAAGGTAATAGCCCTATAGCTCTAGCTAAGGATAACTATACGCCTAATACTAACGATAGCTATATTAAAAGGATTTTAGTAACTACCTCTAGTAAGTTATTAGAGCTAATAGACGAAACAAACGATATAGAGGATAATAAAGCTTTCGTATTTACGCTAAGGGAGATTTAAGGATATACGCTTCGAGACGAAGGTGTTTTAGAGGGGGGGTAGTGTCACGGCCGCTCCGGAAGTAAAGATTTCGAGTCTGATCACGTGACCCCTGGTCACGTGACCCGAATGACTAAGCTCGGCCCGATGCCGACGCCCGACACCTCGGCCTTTAAGTATAGGCCTCGTTCTTAGACTCTCTTCTCTCTTTAGCTATCGACTTCGTTAATACTACACCCTTATACTCTCGTACTATAGTCTCGTAACAATAGACGACATACCTATTATAGTACTAAGGTTAGCCGATACCTAATAGTTTAAGAAGTAGTTTACGTAATACTTTAAGATTAAGGATCTCGGGGAACCGGAGAAACTACTAGGACTAAAGATTACTCGTAGTAGGCGTAACGGTACCCTAAAACTCGACTAGGGCTATAATATCCGTAAGGCCCTTACTAAAATAGACATAGCAAAAGAAAAGGCAAGCCGAATACTCTTACTAATAGATAGTTACGATAATCTCCGTCCTATAGCCCCGAACGACAAGAGATATAGTAAGGATAACTACTAGAGCGATAACAGGACCTAGATATAGCTAATAACTATAACGAGACCGGACCTAGCCTTCCTACTCGGGAGAACTAGTATATATATCGCGGATCTAATAAAGCGGTATATAAAAGTACTAAAGAAGGTCTCGAGATACCTAAGGTCGTTCCCCGACCTAGGGTTAATGTTTAGATATAGTAGCGGTGCCCTAACTAGATACTTAGACTCCGACTACGCGATAGATCGAGTAGATAGGGTCTTAATTCTAGGATATGTCTAGCTAGTATACGGTACGCCTATATCCTAGATAAGTAGGAAGCAAAAGTCTATAGTAACCTCTACTATAGAGGTAGAGTTTATAGCGATAAACGCCGCCGCGAAACAATCCTAGTTCCTAGCGGCTATCCTCCGAGAGATAAACTACCCGGGGCTAGTAGGAGACTACTCTTTCTAACTAATAGTCCTAGCTAATAAGAGCACCGTCGACAAACTGAGACTAGTACGCCTTATAGGAGATAACTAGGCGGCTCTGACCTTAGTTAAGGACGCCTATATCTACAAAAGATCTAAGTATATTAATGTTACCTATAACTATATTAGGCACCTCTAGTAGTAGAGGAAGATCAAAGTGGAGTACTACTATACTAAGGAGATAGTAGTAGATAGTTTAACTAAACCGCTAGCCTGTCCCTAGTTCTAGACCTTCGTACGATAGGTATAGCTAGTATAGTAGGAACAATCGTTCCTTACCTTACGACCTAAGTAGGAGTATTATAAATATAGGTTAGTAGGTATATCGTACGGTACTAAGACTAACTTAGTATATACTAAGCTAGTCGAGACAAGAGTACGGTAATACTACCGAGATACCGTATAAATAGTAGGAGCGATTTAGAGGACCTAAAGTCGCTTAGCTAGTTAGTACGAGACTATCGGAGGAACTACCGTCGTAGGATAAGATATAGGTAAAACCGATAAGGCGTAGTAAAACAGAACTAGGACTAGAGCAATATCCCTCTATATAGGTATAAGAGACGTAGTCTCTATACCGATAGTAGAGACACCTTTAGTACTAAATACTATTCTACTATATACCTTCGTATACTATATTAGTCCTTCCTCCTTCCCTAATACGTGTCCTAACTTCCGTATATATATATACTATACCTATTTAACAAGGGGTGTATTAGCTTATAAAAGGGAGTAGAGAGATAGCGTATTAGATAGCTCTTATACGAAGCGAGATTAGTAAGCTACGTAAGTCTAACGAGGCCCTTATATAGCGAAAAGTATGAAAGCGTAAGTATATTCAGTCTAGAGGGTCTCTAACCTTCGATAAGGCGTCGTAATTAATACCTCTAGAGAATACTAGGAGGTAGGAAGTAAGTAGAGAGTCGCTAGATAGTGTTCGGCTAGTACTAAGGCTACGACGCTATAAGCGATATAGTAAGTCGGGGTATAACGTACGTACCTATTAAGTAGACTTACTAGATAGCGAAGAATCTAAAGAGGAATTGTCCTCCTAGTAACGATTCTATAGGATATCGTCGTATTAAGATACCGTCGTAATTAAAGTATAAGTAGTATAGTTCTTAGTAAAGGTAGCCCGCTCGGTAGTATAGCCCGCTCGGTAGTAAAGTACGTTATAGCTTATATATATATATAAAAGTAACCTAACTACGAAGCGAATATATCGGCCTCTAGAGGTACCTATTATAGAGAAAGGTTCTAGAATATATAAATACTAGCTACCCCTACGGCTATTATAGACAACTAACTACCCTAGTAAGTAAGGGCGCGCCTAGTGACCTTAGAATGGCTTGCGCGTAGGTGTATATATTTGCCGGTCCGCGGGCCGTGAAATATATACTAAGATCCTAAAAGATAATAAATCTGAAATTCTTAGATTCCCGTATTTTTACCTTATAGAGATATTTTCGTAAATCCTAGCTTCCTACTAAGGTCGCCTCCTAACTATATATATCTTAGTAGTACCCCTATACACCTCTGCTACGTAATTAACCGTTAAAGGTTAACGAGATTCGACGCGCAAATTTTAGGGTCTAAAGGGGCCCTTAGCTCGTTAATATATCCTCCCCTATTACGAAACTGTCCCTAGTTTCACCTCCGCTACGCTAATATAGACTAAGAAACTATACCTATAAGTTATACGTAAAGAAGGCGGGTCCGGCGTCTAGTCAAGTAGTTAGTCTAGAGTTATTAAGGAGATCGTAAGTTCATTCTATAAGGGCTAAGGAGGCTAAGTCGAAGTCTAGTCTTTATAGTAAGCCTGCTCTTAAATCAAGGATATAGCCTAGAAATCGGTCAAGTACGCTAGAAACTAGGTACTAGAACTAGAAGCTAGTTAAACTAAGGTTAGAAACCAAAACCACTAAGTGAACTCCTTACGCCTAAGAAAAAGAAATAATAGAGTCCTGTCCCTCCTTTAGCCTAAATCCTAGTGAATTTGGCCATCTCCTCCGTAGTAAGGTTATAAGGCCGTACCTATAGTCTCGTCGGCTTAGATTCTAGTTCCGGAAGTATAGCAGCCCTATTAATACCTATTAGAAGTATATCGTTATCCTCTTCGTCGTTAGATCCGGACGTAGTAGGTCTATTCTTGTTCGGAAGATCGCCCTTTTCGATATTCTCGACATTAACCCTATCCTCTAGCGCTATAATGTCTTTAGCGTTAGGAAGATTAAGCTCCGGGTCCGGTCTTAACTATAGGATTAGCTTCAGGTTCTCTCGGGCTTATATACCCTTTAACCTCGTACTATTAAGCTCTTCGAGGACGTATATACCAAACCCTAAGTACACCTTAGCTACACGATACGGCCTAAGCTAGCGGTACCTAATCTTTCTAGATAGGTTATCCTTATACGGCTTGTCGAACTTGACTATAAGACCTCCGACCTAGAACCCCTAGAAGTTAATACTACGTTTAGTATCGAAGTATTCCTTACTTAGGGTACGAAGCCTTACTCTTCGTAACTATAACTCCTAAAGACATATGTCCCGTACCTATAACTAACGCGCCCGAATAGCTAATAGCTCCTCCGTTAATCTAATAGATCCCTATTTATAGTTCGCCTATATTAGGTATTCTACCTCGATCGGGACAATAGTACGATAGCTATATAGAACCTCCGCCGGCGTTATACCCGTAACTCTAGATACCGTAGTTCTATTAGCCTAAAGTACCGTAGTATTCTATCGTTCCTAGGACTTATAGGTGTTCTTAGTAAGCTTAGCTAATATAGCTAGAACAGGTCAATGTCCTACTTCTATAGTTATATTTGACTACGGATAGTAGGGTAAGATCCGGATGTACTTAATACCTATACTAATAAGTATCCTCTCTACCTCCCCTTTGTTAATACTAGCGTTATTAAGTACAATCTTATAGTAGTATCTATATCGGCTAAACACTATCTCGTATAGGAACTTAGTAATCGCCCGTAAATTTAGAGGCTTCCGTACGACCTTCGTCTTAATCTACCTACTTAGAGCTTCTCGGGCGATAAGTAAGTACCCGTTTCTATATACGTAGACGGGATCGTAGTACTACCTCTCTCCTATAACCTACTAAGTCGATAAGTGCATTTCTCCTACTCTCTAGTTACCTTCGCGAAAGTTGTAAGGAGTATAAGTCCTTACCTAATTCGATACGTCGGAGAAGTAGCCCTCCTAGTAATACCGGCTAGTAATAAGATTATATAGATAGATAGATAGATATTTCATTAAGCTGTTGTAGTGCCCTTTAGCCTATATAGCTATACTATCTTATTTTTGTATATATAGAGGGGAAACCGTGTTAGTGAAAACCCCTCCTCCTTCCCGCCTGTCTTTTCCTCCTCGTTATCGTCTTAAATTTCCCTTATTAGGGGTACGCTAGTGTTATAGGCCTACCCTAATGACTACCCTATCTATAACCCCCCTCGCTTCCGCCTCTTATCTATCTACTCCTCCGTCTTGCTCGCAATACTAAACTACTAGAGGTATCTCTACTATAGTATCTACCGAGAGATTCGGCGAATGTTACCTTTGTCCCTAATAATTGACTTATAGTCTCTCCTTCCCGCTTAGTGCCTCTAATTTCCCCTGCCTCTCGCCCACTACGGGCATCTTAGTAGCATATATTCTAGGTTTTGCGATAGGTAGCTACACTAGTAGGCTAGGCTATAGATGTCTAGTACGCGTCTCCTAAATAGGTAGGCCCTTAATCTAATGTGTTCGGACCTAATTTGGATCGCTATACTTGCTTCGGCCCTTATTAGGTCCCTATATAGCTAGTAATTGTATCTCTAGAAGGCTCGGAGCGCTATCGGGCCTATTGTCTTAGGGGGCTTCCTTTTCTAGTCCTGCTCCTATAGGTAGCTCGCTATCTATTCCGCTAGGCTTTAGGTCTTAGCCTTGCTCCCGCCGGCCTAGCGAGTCCTACGCTCCTCCTCCTTTCGTGCTAGCCATTCGGTGCTTGTCTATACGGCCGTAAGGGTAGTAAGGTCATCCTCTTTTTAGCTTGTCCTATGTCCTACCCCTCTCCGGTAGCGGCTTTCTATCTTATTCTTTACCTCCTAGATCGTAGTTTGTACTAGGTAACCTATCGTCTTTACCGCGTATTAAATTCTTATTCCCCGGATGTACTAGCCGATTAGTAGTATTCCTGTCTCTATTTCTACCGTACTTATTAACGTTGTCTTATATACGCCTAGTACCCTACGTAGGTTACCTACCTATGTCCTATCTAGGGGTTACTCTATCCGTTTCGGGATCGGCTTGCCTACGCCTCCTATTCCCTAAATCTATGCCCCGTATAATATAGCTAGTCTAACGATCGCCTTATACATTACTCTTGCCTTATCGAATGTTACTCCCTATATAGATGCCGTAAGCCTCTTTATTGAGACTTCGTTAACTTACGCTCGACTCTAGGCTTTCTTAATCTATATATTCTAGCTTAGCTTCGGGTCGAGCTAGATCCCTAGTACTCATAGCTCCGCTAATAGCTTAGTCTCGTAGCCTTAGAATCTTACCGCCGCCTTTAGATTATAGTATATTCTCGCTTTACTAAAGTGTATAAGTTAGTACTTTTTAGGGGCGAACCGGGCACTATACTTCTTTGCCTACTCCTCGCATTTCTTATGCCTATCTTTAAGGAGGCGATAGTTCTCTTCTGTCGAGTCTGACTAAGCTAGGATGTTTGTATCGTCTACGAACCCCGATACTAAGGTTTACGGAGAGGTGAGTAGGGGGATTAGGTCCGACATAAATATTAGAAACAGGATAGAGGAGAGAGTAGATCCCTAAGGTATTCCAGTCTCTGCCTTTACCGGGTCGGACGTATACCTTCCTAGGACTAGGTATGTCGTCCGTTCCTAGAGAAAGGAGTAGACAAACGACGTTACCTACTAGGGGATGCCTTTCTGCTATAGGATATGTATTAGCCTTTCGTATAAGACGTTGTCGAAGGCCCCTACGATATCGAGGGATAGTAAGGACGCCGCTCGGTTCCTACCGTAGTGCTAGAGGGTCTGAATTTGCTCCCTAATTAGCTCTATTACTATTAGTGTCGATCGCTAGCTTTTTCCCCCTATCTGTGTTACTAGGAGTACGTGGTTGTCCTCGGCTAGCTACGTAAGTCTCTAGGCTACTATCTTTTCTAGGACCTTCCCTATCGTATTTAGAAGTGCTATTAGTCTGTACGACTTGGGCTAAGCATAGTCTTCCTTCTATAGCTTACGTAGCACTACTGTTATAGACTCTCTATACGGCTTCGGGTAATACCCTAGCCGTAGGTACGCGGTAAATAGGTTTATAAGGCTCGGCGCGATCTCTTCTCTATACTCTTTTAGTAGTACGTTTAGTATCCTGTCTAGGCCTAGGGCTTTTCGTCCTTTTAGCTTACTTATAACTCCTATTACTATATTAGAGCTAACCGCCTAATCTATATCTAGGGGTTCCGGGTATATACTCGGGTCGATATCCGTAAGGTCTACCTCTACTTACGTCGAAAAGAAATAGTCGGCTAATACTTTTGCCTTACCCCGGGGCGTAGCCTAGGCAATCCCTTCGCGGTCTACAATTAGGGGGAAGTGAGGGGCTTGTTGCTCTTTAGGTAGTCGTGCCTATTTAGTAAGTCTCTATATCTGTTCCGGGTTTTCTATAACGAGCCCGATCGTCGCTCTCTAGTCCTATAGCTTATCGCGTCTTATCTATGCCTTCTTCTCTTATATCGCGCGATAGTATTGCTCCTACGTCTCTTAGGTATACTCCTTCGTCTACTGTCGCCTTGCCCCTCTAGCCTCCCTTACCTTCGTAGAGCATTTAGGGGTCTAGAAGGCCTTCTACTACGTTAAGGGCCGGAGTAACGGCGTATATTATTCCGCTACTTACTATATAACCGAGGTAATCTGATCCGCTACTTAATCTAGCTAAGCTGTCGTCTCGAGTTCTCTATACTATAGTAGGTTCGCTATTAGGAAGCCTCTTATATCGTCCTAGCGTACCTTCTTCTAGTTACGGCGTAGTTCGTTTACTAGCTCCTCTATCGCCTTTACCTCTAGCGTCGTTTAGATAGGGATATAGTCTAAGGAGGCTTCTAGCGCGTAGTTCGGTCGGCATTAGACTAGTCTCTCTTCAAGTTCTCGTAATAGAAAGTATAGGTCGATCGTACTTATACTAGTACGGGCCTTCTACGTCTCTGTTCCCTTTAGTATTACTAAGGCCATTCCGTAGCGTACGGTTATATCTAGTAGCTTTCCCCCTAGAAACGCGTACGGGGGAGTGAATTCGAGTCCCTACTATAGCTAGTAGAGGTTGAAGTCGCCGAGGAGTACTTACTTTATGTCTTAGCTTAGGGTCCGCTCTAGGTAGGCGAGGGTTCCTAGTTCCCTACTCGTCCGACCCCGCGGTAGCGGGTTATAAACGTTATAGATCTAGATAGGGCCTTATATCGTGTCGATCTAGATTAATGTTATGTCTCCTAGGTTGCCCTACTACGGTAGTATAACCTTCTACGACTCAAGGTCTATAGTCTTGCTTACGTATATATATGTCCTCGGGATAACGCCTCGTTAGCCCGCGATTACGGTGTAGTATCTCCGGTCATTACAAGTAGCTAGGAGTCCTACGTAGGGGTTGATCTATAGTTCCTATACCGTAATAACGTAGTACCGTAGCGGGTCTAGCTCTTATAGAAAGTGGCGCTAGACTATGTCCCTACTTTTGTTTACGTTATACTATACGATAGTAATGTCGTTATATAGTATTATTTATTATCCGTAAGGTCTATTTCCGTACTAACCTACTATATCTCCTAAGCCTATACCTCGCTATCCGGCTAGCCCTAGGGCTACTAGGGCGCCCTAAAGATTCGTATTTAGCCTAGTTCGTTAGCAGCCCGGTTAAGGTGTCGAGGCCTACCGGGAGGTAGATACGTTTACGGTTAGGTTCCCTTATTCGTCTCTTCTACCCTCTTCCTTTTACTCGGCTCGAAGCCCTTATATACGGTAGGTCCCTCCTACTATCGTTAGGGGTACCTAGCTAGTATAGAGATCCTTACTTGTCTCGATCGTTCTTATGCTACTATTCTAGCCGGGTATTAGCTTGAATACGCTAGGTGCCTTCTGCCGTAGTATACGTACCTACTCTCCTTTTTTCGGCATTCCCTTCCCTAGTATAGGCCTACGTAGTAAGGACACCTTAGGGTCTTCTCCCCGTATTTTAGGGCTATATAACCGTACTGTTAGCATTAGAAGCATTGTAGTACCCTATAGCTACTCTAATAGATCTCCGTGTCTATTCTCTCGTAGTTCTAGAATAGCCTATTGTCTAGTATCTAGTTAGCTTATTCCGCTGTCTCTACCTAAATAATAAGCGATAAATACGTCTTTTCTCGGTCTACTATCTTATATAGCTATGCCGCCTTCGTTAGTCGTACTCCTAGGGAGGTGTTCTAGTTCTATACTTAGAGGTAGGGAAGGTCTTCGACCTTAAATGTCCTAGGGACCCCGTAGGCGATAACGGTATACTATTAGTAGGAGACTCGTACCGACTTCGCGACTTTAGTAGTCCACTCTTTATAGGTCTCTAGCTTTCGTCTATTAGACTCTTATACGGTAAAGAGTCTTACTACGCCTATTGCCTCTACCCTCGCCCTAACTACCTCCTTTTGGCCGATTCTGTCGACAATCTCCTTGCTTATTAGGGCTACGATTTCTTGTTTCTCCGCCGGATTAGTAATGTATAGGCGTACCGCCTTACTTGCCTTTAGAGGGGGTCGATTTTTACCTACTACTACTATTACCTATATAGTTAGTTTCTAGCCTGCCTTCTGTATTACTCATTAGATTGTCTTCGGGATTTAGTATAATAGCGCTTTTAGCGCTCCTAGTAGCTGTGCTATAGTGTTCTTATATACCCGGGCTAGGTATTCGTTATCCCCTAGTAAGTTCTCCGCCTCCGTATATAGGGTCGTCTACGCTATATTGTTTGTCGTTAGCCTCTACTTTCTATATAGTAGGCCTTAGCTTGTGTCCTAGGTTTTTTCTTAGTTTGTTCCCCGGTTTGACTCTTAGTATAGAATGTTCGTAAGGCTATAGCTCTCGTTAGTTGCTATTCTTCGCTATTATTCGGGGTCGCGCTTCCTAATTAGGCAGTTATCCTCCGTAACTCCGTAATTCTAGGGTCTGCCTTTAGGGGAAAGGGACCTCGGTTTTAGGGTTTTTTGTATTACGATTACGCCGCCGCTAGCGTAGGCGGGTCGCTACTACTTAAGTAGATTACTCGTCTTAATAAGGGCTGTCGATTAAGGGCTAAAACGTATCCCCTAGTAGAATGTCAATTGTCTTCGCTCGATAATAAGATTATATACTAGCTCTATACTCCGGTGACTATACTTTTCGTAATAGTGTATTACGATCTCTTTCTAAGCATTATTATCGTCTACTACTAGCTATATCGGTACACCCCTTCGCCGCTAATAAAATAAGAGCTTGTATCTTAAGTAGTACCGAGGACTCTTCTTAACGAGGTTTCGATACTTAGCCCGGGTGACCCCTTCCGGTCGTGTTCGATATACTAGAATATAAGCTATAAGCTCGGAATTGTTACTATACTAGGGTTCGAGGAGTCGTTTATACTCTAGAATAACGAGGAAAGTGTTAACTAGCTCGGCGTAACGGAAGAATTTGTCGTTAATTATCTTATTAATATTATCGTTAGGTTCCGTAAGCTCCTTAGCTATAGGTAGTTTACGAGACAGTATATCCGGTCCGGAGTGCTTCTTCCTATCGACATGCCTTACTTTAAAGGTGAACAGCCGGATCTAAGTAACCTACCTTGCTATTATAGAGTTTAGAATGTCAGATACTAGCCGATTTAACTACTATACTAGCGTTTTAGTATCAACTTCGAGGATGAAGTCTACTCCTACGAGGTAGCGCTACACCTTCTTAAGGCCCTTCAGCACTCCGAGGTACTCCCGCTTTTCTATATCGTACTTAGCCTCGTTTACGTTCTAGGTGCCGCTCTTATATCTTACCGGGTGTCTTCGTTAAGTATTGTCTAGTAATTCCTACGATATTATATAACCCTACCTAATACTACTCGTATTAATAGAAACGAAGATCCTACTAGCTCCTAGGGCGTAGGAGATAGTTACTAACGCTAGTGCTATTACTAAGAATCTTACTAGGTTCTCCTTCGAGAACTGCTTATTCTTAGTCTAGACAAACTCGACGTCCTTCCTTAAAAGCTTATATATTAGCCGAGCGACGATCACGAACTAGGGGACCTAAATCCGGAAGTAAATATAGATCCTAATATAAACTCGAACGTCCTTTACGTACTTTAGGGTTAGCTAGTTTAAGATCTTAGCTACTACCTTAGGATCTAGATAGCGGCCGCTCGGGCTAGTAATATAGCCTACGATCTTTAGGGTCTTATAAAGCCACTGCGACTTTTCCCCTACGACCACCGCTCCGGCCCTCTCTAGGTCCGTAAGAATAAGATTAAGGGATATAATATGTTCTACGACCTATTGTCGAAGGCTAGGCTCTACCTTAGCGTTACTATAGTCCTTAGTAGGACCTTTTACGCCGATATCGTTAAGAAATAGTTTTGCTCGGTAAGAAATATAGTCTATTAACACCTTAGTTACTACCCGTACGAACTGAGCAACTGAGTTCGTCGTACCCTATAGTAACGTTATATACCGTATAATCCTAAGAGGCGTTATAAAGGCCGTTAAGTCTCGGCTGCTTTCGTTAAGCGTGATCTAGTCGTACCCCGAAAATAAGTCTACTAAAGAGGCTACTCTATACCTAGTAAAGTCTTCCGAGAACCCGTATATATCTAGGGGAATGTTCGTATCCCTTATCGTCACCTCGTTTAAGAGTATAGCGGAGTTGATTAACCTATATAGTATAGCTTTACTATTTAGCTCGACCTTCTTCGCTACTAAGAACTAAGCATTCGTATAAGCACCTTGACTATACTTTAGAATTCTGTTCTTAATTCGAGCGCGGATTATCTGTTCTATAATCGATCGTAAGCTTAGGTATAACCGAATATTCCGCGCCTACTACGGTTTATACGTAATCGTTATAATCTTCTAAGAAGGCATAACATTATGTCTAATCTACCGTATATAGCTAAAATCCTACGCTAGGACACCTTCTTAATTAAAGAGCATTTCTTTAAACATTTATCTTTCCTTAGCCGAGAGAGCGATACTAACCTTAATACTAGCGAGCCTTTTAGGTATAATCCTCGAGCCGCGCTCGATACTAGAGAACTTTTTAATAAGATACCTCCTATCGAACGGGCCTTGCCCTACTAGTATTAGAGATTCCTAGTAAAGGGCCTTCCGCTTCTAATCTATATTACTATCTACTTTTGACTAAGGCCTCTCGTAAACGCTCGCGTTAATAGGTCTTTTCTTATTAGCTTTACGCTTATATATAGATAGATAGATTTGTTATTCTCCTATTCTAGGACCCTATCCGGCCTATATAGGTATATATCTATTGTTATGTACAAAGGGAAACCCGAATAGGTGAAAACCCTTCCCGCCCCCGACTACTCCTTATCTAGATTAGCTTTCCCTCTAAACGTACGTAGTCTATATTACTACCCCGTTAGCCCCCGCTCCTAGCCGGTCTCGTCGCGCTACGTCGTACTACGTCGTGTCCTCTCTTCCTATACTACTCCTACTAGGCGGTACTATTCTAGCTAGCCCTTCTCTAGTATCTAGTTCGTAATACGCCGTAGGTCCTTAGCGTTGTTAAGAAGTGCCCTAATCGTCCGGTTCCTCGCCTTTACTATCTACTCCCCCCTTCCTAGCGACTACCTCGGACAGACGAGGAGTGCGTACCGTACGTTCTAGGAGCGATAGCCGTAGGGGTAGCTAGTATTCGTATATCCTAGAACCTTCCTCTATAATAGGTACCCCTAGAGGCCGATGTGTTCGCTTCGTAGTTGGGTTACTATACTACTCTATACCCTCGTAAGGCGGTAGTAGATGAGCTTTAGGGGGTGCTTGACCGCGGATTTCGTAGCTAACTATTCCTTAGGTTATCCCGCTAGCTAAGGGCGTCTACTATACCCTATAACCTAGTTGTTCTACCTCTCTTTCTATAGTTGCTCTATAAACGATTTCTTACCTTCCTATTATATTACTAGCTATTCGTCCCTTACCCGGTAGTTCGGCTCGTTTCCGGGTCGAATACCCCTATACGCTAGTACTAATTCGCGGGCCCTTACGACTATACTAGCGATGACCTTCTATACTAGGTACTATACCAACTTGCCTAAGTAGGAGGTCCGTAGTCCCTAGATATATAGGTCGATCGGCGGTAAAGCGGTCTCGTACTTAAGTATCCTCGTTAGTATCGACTTATATACCCCGGTGACCTTCCTTAGGTATTAGTTTTAAATCTTCGCTAGCGGCGCGACGAGTCCCTTCGATAGGTAGGCCCTCTCGGTTCAGGACTACACTTAGCTACTATAGGTAAGGACTGGCCGTATCATAGCCGTATATAGAAGTCGTAACTACCGGAAGTCCGCCCTCTATATAGACGTAGTAAGCCTCTAGTATAATGCTATATTCTGTTTAGCTTTCCGTAATATTACCTATAGGTACTTCCTCTACCGTAGCGCCGGGTCTACCTATAGTCCGAGGATCCTAAGCTAATTTGCCGGGTTAGTCGTGTACCCCTATATATAGATAGAAGCTTATATATTATAGAACCGTAGCCGGCGCGTAAAGTGTATTAGATTGTACTTTTCTAGGGCAAACCGAGCCCCGTACCTCCTAGCCTAGTCCTCGCAGATCTTGTGCTTCTCTTCTAGTAGCCTATAGTTCTCCTTAGTCGAGGAAGACTACGCTAGGATGTTTATGTCGTCTACGAAGCCGCTCGTAGCGGTGTTCTAGGATTCTAGGGCTAGGAGCAGCGTCGCTATAAAGAAGAGGAACAGAATAGGTACTAGCGTTAAGCCTTACGGGATTCTAGTATAGACTACTTGAAATAGGCTTCTATACTAGCCGACTAGGATCGACGTACTACGGTTTTAGAGGTAGGACCGTACGAAGTTAACAAGCTACTTAGGGAGTCCTTTCGACCTTAGGATATAGAGTAGCCGCGGGTATAACACGTAGTCGAAGGCTCCCGATATATCTAGGCTAAGTAAGGAAGCTACCTTGTCCATATTCTTATACTAGATAGCCTTTACCTAAGAGGTAATAAGTTCTATCGCGGATAGCGTCGATCGCTATAGGCGCGTACCTATCTAGGTATCCGGGAGTAGGGAGTGTTCCTCTACCGCCTCGGAGAGTCTCGTTATAACTAGCTTCTTAAGCGCCTTCCTAAGAGTGTTAAGGAGCGTAATTAGGCGGTACGACTTTACCTACGTATAGTCTTCCTTTTACGGCTTACGTAGGACTACTATCGTCGATTATTTAAATACTATTAGGTAGTATCCGGTCTATAGGCAGGCGTTAAAGATCGCTATAACTACTAGGGCTAGTTGATCTCTATACTTCTTTAGTAGCTCGTTTAGGATCCTATCCGGCCCCGGGGCTTTCTTCGCCGGTAACTTCCTAAGTATAGCGGCAACTTCTCCCTCGGACACCTCCTATTAGACCGCGATACTAGGGGCTAGGGGAGTAGAGCTGTTTATATCGCTTAGATTAGCCTCGACTAGGGGCGGGAAGAACTTACTAGCTAGTAGACGCGCCTTAGCCTCGGGGTCGCTAACCGGGCTACTAGGTAATTATAGCGCTAGGATAGAGAAGGAGGGGCCCTATATAGGGTCCTATCGGGCCCATTTTGCTAGCTTCTATATCCTCGCTAGCTTGCCGGCGATTTCTTCTACTATAGCCCTCTAGCCGACTACTTTCTCCCTCCGTATTATAGCTTTCTTCTATTAGTATGCCTCCCTATATACGTTCTAGGCCTCCTCGCTATAGCTACTGGTCTACACCCGGCGGGCTCTTATTACTTCTCTTACTACCGTAGTACACTCCGGCGTCTAGTATAGTTTAGACCATGTCGTTAGTTAGGTAAGCGGAACGTAAAGTAAGGTCGCTTTTCTTATTTCGTCTATTAACCCCTAGACTACCTCGTCTAGCTCGTCTTTACTTTTATATTACTACTACGCGATCTAGACTAGCCTCTTAGAGTTATCGAGGTACGCCTAGATATTAGCCTAGTAGGCCTTTCCCTAGTTTAGCTTAGGGGTTCTCGCTAGTATACGTTATATCTATATCGTAATAGAGGTCCTAACTAGTATATAGTCTAACGACGCCTCGAGGTTATATTCGATCCTATAGTAGGTTACCGTATAGTAGTAGCTATCTAAGATCTAGGAGAGGTCGATCGTGCCTTAGAGTCCCCCTCTCTTCTAGGTGCCTAGGTCCTTCGGGGTATTAAGGGCAATTACGTTACTCGCTATTAAGTCGAATACTTCGTCGGCTATAGGGTGCGGCTATATAAGGCTTTCCTAGGAAGGGTGGTATATATTAAAGTCTCCTACTACGATGTGGCACCCTTGTCTCTTAAGCGCACTGTCTAGGTGTCTGTAGACCCCTAGGTCGCGGCTAGACCTCGAGGCTAGCGGTTATATATATAGGTTGTGTATCTAGGTACTACCTACGTAGAGGGAGGTTATATCGCCCCCGCCTTCTTCGTCTACGTAGTATACTACCTCCTAGTCGGATTCTAGTATATCCTTACTAATATAGAAGCACGTACGGGGTCTGCTGTCGCCTCGTAGGTATGTCGTATAGCCTAGTAACTTATAGGTCGTTAGTCTCTTATAGTACGGGTTAATCTATAGCTTCTAGATTATAAGGACGTAGTAGACGCGCGGGTCCGCCTTATATAGGAAATGGTTCTAGACTATATCTTTGCTATAGTTAACGTTATACTAGATAATGCTAAGCGTGTCGAGGCTAGTTATCGGTATCGACAATTATTTCCTCTATATCGTCCTATGTCCTACTGCCCTATACGTCCTAGTCTACGCCTATCGGCTATATACTAAAGGGGAGCCGGGCCTAGTTAGATTCCCTCGCCGTAGCTAGTAGAGCACGTAGCCTCCCGTACGCCCTAGGTTATGTATCCTTTATATCGTTCTCGGCCCTAGGGCGCTTATACCCGACCGCCGCTAGTTAGTTCCGGTATAGGCTAGCCTTACGGTCGCCGTAGAATCTTAGGGCGACGGTTCTATTTATGATTGCCTTGTTTTTCGCTAGTTTCCGCTATAGGCATTCCGTACTATACGATAGGTAGTGCCCCGGATAGTTCGCGTAGCGTCTCGTAGCCTAGGCTACTATTGCCTAGGAGTTGCCTAATATAGCTAGGCACCTCCGCGGCGTTTAGAGCTGAAGAAACAGGGTGAAGAGAGCTTCAAGCTATCTAGATTAAATAACGTAGAACTCCCTTAGTCCTAGGGGTAGTGGCCTACTTTATATATCGTTAGAATAGCCTTAATAAGAGCTTTCGAATGTGTCGTATTTTAGGGCCCTTTCGAATATATCTACGGTCGGTTCTTTACGCTTATATATAGTAAATGGTCGACGACGAGAATCACCTGTACGTAGTGTCGGCTACGAACCTCTCGTCTAGCTACGAGAGAGCCAAGTATTCTCACGCTGGAGCGTCGTAGGCGCGACGGGCGCGTAGCGTAGGCGAAGCCGCGGCGAATAGAGGACTACTAGCAAAACGGGTATGAAAACCATCCGACGAGCGTATACTCGTGTCGGGAGCGAGTCCCTCTTCTTTCTACGTGTAAGAAGGGCGCGGAACCGTGGCCTATACGCTCGATAGGACACCTCTAGTATAAGTGTAGAATTTTCACCTCCGGAGACCGTAAACCGAGCGGGCTAAGCGACGAACATTAGACGAGCGGACTACAGAACAACAACTAAGCGGACTATATAACGGCGTCGAGCGGACTACGAAACAATCTAGTGTTTGCTAGCGGGCAATACGGTAGGTAGGTGGATACGCGACGAAGCCTATAAGGGCCTATTGAACACCCGGTATAGGAACGAGGGTTTTGCCTAAGGTACTGCCTATCCCGCTACACAACGTACCTAGTCTGACATAGTAGATTGCGACGAGGAAAAGACGATAGCCTAAGCAAGGAAAAGACGGCTGTTAGGACGGGGAAAAGACGTGTAATACAAGTGGATTAGTTCTATGATCGGGGAGGATCGAGGGCAGGGTAATAAGGAACTTCATATTAGTTAGTAGGTAGAAACGTAAGGAGTACGCTGCCCGGCGTGGTGTATGCCCCGAGCAAACCTACGAGGTATAGACGGCCGCTTTCTAGAGATAGGCTACGGTAACGCGAAGGGCGTCAAAACCTAGGGCGTAGTATACATTAGTAGCGACGGCTAACACTGTCTATATAGCCCGAGAGGACGGATACGTATGTCGGTCAATAGAGAGCACTAAAGGGCTTAGGCCTATAGAGGTGGATATTGGCTTAAGGAGCAAATAGGGAGGGAGGGCGTAGAGGGAAGCTTTTGCTCCGGGCTAACCTCTCGAAACGAGGCTATACGGTGGTACTAGATAAGTAGGAAAGCGCGGTTAAGACTTGTCACCTTATCTCGTAGCTAGCTTACTAAATACGATTCCTTCCTTACTAGATATAGGGGCACACGACTAACCCGGCAAATTAGCTTAGGATCCTCGGACTATAGGTAGACCCGGCGCTACGGTAGAGGAAGCACGTATAGGCAATATTACGGAAAGCTAAACAGAATATAGCATTATACTAGAGGCTTACTACGTCTATATAGGGGGCGGACTTCCGGTAGTCACGACTTCTATATACGGCTATTATACGGCTAGTCCTTACCTATAGTAGCCAAGTGTAGTCCTTAGGCGAGAGGGCCTACCTATCGAAGGGACTCGTCGCGCCGCTAGCGAAGATCCAAAACTAATGCCTAAGGAAGGTCACCGGGGCATATAAGTCGACACTAACGAGGATGCTTAAGCACGAGACCGCTATACCGCCGATCGACCTATACATCTAGGGACTACGGACCTCCTACTTAGGCAAGTCGGCATAGTACCTAGTATAGAAGGTCATCGCTAGTGTAGTCGTAAGGGCCCGCGAATTAGTACTAGCGTATAGGGGCATTCGACCCGGAAACGAGCCGAACTACCGGGTAAGGGACGAATAGCTAGTAATATAATAGGAAGGTAAGAAATCGTTTGTAGAGCAACTATAGAAAGAGAGGTAGAACAACTAGGTTGTAGGGCATAGTGGACGCCCTTAGCTAGCGGGACAACCTAAGGAATAGTTAGCTACAAAATCCGCGGTCAAGCACCCCCCGAAGCTCATCTACTACCGCCTTACGAGGGTATAGAGTAGCATAGCAACCTAACTACGAAGCGAACACATCGGCCTCTAGGGGTACCTATTATAGAGGAAGGTTCTAGGATATACGAATACTAGCTGCCCCTACGGCTATTGCTCCTAGAACGTACGGCACGTACTCCTCGTCTGTCCGAGGTGGTCGCTAGGAAGGGGGGAGTGGATAGCAAAGGCGAGGAACCGGTCGATTAGGGCACTTCTTAACAACGCTAAGGACCTACGGCGCATTACGAACTAGATACTAGAGAAGGGCTAGCTAGAACAGTACCGCCTAGTAGGAACAGTATAGGAAGAGAGGACACGACGTAGCGCGACGAGACCGGCTAGGAGCGGGGGCTAACGGGGTAGTAATATAGACTACGTACGTTTAGAGGGAAAGCTAATCTAGATAAGGAGTAGTCGGGGGCGGGAAGGATTTTCACCTATTCGGGTTTCCCTTTGTACATAACAATAGATATATACCTATATAGGCCGGATAGAGTCCTAGAACAGGGGAATAACAAATCTATCTATCTATCTATATATAGTAAATATATACGGTATCCTAATACCGGGTCTATATAACCCTACGTCTCGTTTCTAAGCCTACCTATTAATCTAGCCCTATTTTAGGATCTCCGTTCACTAGTCGCCCTATACGGAGTACACATTTATAATAACCTACTCTCCTAGAGCGTTAGTAGTCACCTTAGCGCTTAAGTATTAGCGGTTCCCTAGTAGTCCTAGTAATTCCTTCGAATACGGGCTAAGGTCGAGGACATTTTCTCTTTGTTATAATACGGGGCCGCGGTGATTCTTAAAGTAGTCGAAGATAGTCGTGTCTATAGGCTTAGGGTTTAGCTTCGTTATACCTTCTTATCGATATCGACGCGTCGTATTGTTAGAACACTCCGCCCCTAATATATTTACTAAGGTCTCTCCGACTAGACTCGAAAAGCGGACTTGTTTTAAAACCGGACTTCTGATACTTATAGCGAGTTGACTACCGTAAATTAACCCGCGTTCGTATTTTTCGAGGACTATAGAAGTTCTTAAAGAGTTTTGTACTTGTTAGTACCTATAATAGCCGTGAATATTACACTTTTACCTTTCCTACTAGCGATTGTTCCCTCCTATAATCTATCGTCGTAGTTACGGCCTATTAGTCGTACCTTCCTATACTAAGGGCAGCTAAGGATCGTATACGAATCTAGATTAGCGGAGACAAACATATCGATCTAGTAGTATATACTAAATACCTAAGTATTAAGCTTTGAAATTACCCCCTTAAACTTCGCTCTTCTACCTACTCCTCGAAAGGACAAGTAGGCGCTAGGTACGATAGGTAAGCTAAACTTATGTGCTATCCTCGGGCTAATGATATTGACTTTAGATCCCTCGTTAAGTAGGGCTCGAGTCTAACCTTTACTAGTCCTAAGCTCGGTAACTACCTAAGGGCTAGGTACTATTACAAAATCGTCTAGTATACTAGAGAGACCGATTTTTTCAATGTTTTCGTACAACTCGGCGGTAGGGACAGCATCCTTACTATATAACATCGTTAAGAACATACCTATAAAGCGAGCTTAATAATTATCCCGAAAGACTTCTTTATTAGCGCCTTCTTCCTCGTCTTTATAGGTAGCGATATAACTCGTACGGACTTTAGTCCCTTCTTAGCTAGCTAACTTACGGACGGTAGTAAGCTTAGACTATAGATCAGGGGTATTTACTACTCTCCTAAACAAGGTAGTTTTAAACTAGCGACTATACCGAAACTAGTCCCGGGCATTAACGTTTAGAAACGTAGTCTAAAGGATTTGATCAATCTAATAGGTCACTCCCTCCTCCTTAGTAACGGGCCTATCTCCTATACCGTACTATCGGACGTAGTTATTAATCCTTATCGTCGTTATATTCTATAACCGTTTACGCTATACGAATAGGGCATTAATAGGCCCTACCGGCTATTCCGAGGGCGTGGGCCTTGACTTAGCTCGAGGCTTAGGTGTCCTTCTAAGAGTCTCCCCTAACGCCACCGTTAACTAGCTTCTACTAGCCCTAGAACCGGCGTCTCTAATCATCTCTACCTCCTACTAACCGAGTTCTTCCTACCGGATCTCTTCTTCGAGTTCTTATCGTATAGCTTTAGCGGCCTCGGCTCGTACCCTTAATGCCTATATACTAGACCTAGTTCGAGGGTTCGGGTTCTTTATAATTCCTACTAGAGCTTTGCCTCGAGATTTATTACTCTAGATTAGGTAGGCCTTAACCTTAAACTCGTCGTAGTTTATAATCCTACTCCCTTATAGAGCCGGTTCTTCTTCTTCTTCTTCCTTAAACTAGATCTAGTAACTACTAGCGGCCGTCGGTTACTACCTAGGTCTAATATCTTAAGGGCCGTATTCTATAAGGTGTCGGTTATTAGGTAGAGGTTTAGAGTAGTTAGGAAGCTTTACGCTTAAGACAATAGTATAATCTCGACCTATCTATTGTTTCTAAAGCGTAGGGATTTTTATGTCCTTATTAAATAAAATCGGGCTATAGTATTCCTTAAGCTACGGAAGTTTATAAAGGAGCTTAGGTTTGCTATAGTCCCGTCGGAAGTTGAACTTAGGGGGGTTTAGATCGGTCTTCTTTCCTAGGTACTACTAGTTGTTCGTCGCTAAAAAGACATACCCTTATAAGATAAGGAATAGTATCGCGGGGCACCTATTAGCCTAATGTTCCGTACTACTATAGTTATAATAGCACCTATTAAGCGCTTTAGACTACTCGCGGTTCTATAACTACGGGCGCTATATTAAGTAAACCTATAGTTTAGGTACGCGATCGGGGTTTTCTAGTTGTATAGACCTTTAATTTTTACTAGGGTTAAAGGATCTAACCTCCGCCGCGCGACCTCGTTAGTAAGCCCGAATACTTATTTCTACTATTTTCTGAATAAGGTCATTGTCGACAGTAGCGGAAATAGCTAGTTTATTAAGTATATTAATCTTAGGGATCAAGCGCGGCATCTGCTTTATAACTAACCGATAAAGCTACGGTAAAGTAAGTAGAAAGTCCGTATATACGGCCTTCTATCCTTCTTTACTATTAGCGATAATTGTCGCCTCGTCTAGTATCTTTTAAAAGCGCCGAAACTTCTTAGGCTACTTCGGATAGAGCCTAAATTTCTTATAAACTGCCTTAGTAACTGACTCTAGGAGCCCCTAAAGTAGAAGACGGCTACGGGAGCTATTATCGAGGTCTTCGGGATTAATTAGGTCACTAGAGGCTACGAAGAGACGGATAAACTCCTTTATATCCTATTCCTTAGGGCTTTTCCCTTAGTCGGCCCGGACTATCTCTTCTAGATATTCTCGACTTCCTAATATTAAATAGGCATCGAATCTCGAAAATTTAGCTAAGAAGGACCTCCTAAAGGTACTCCGCCTCACTTGCTACCTCTCTAACCTCATTACTAAACGTCGGATAGTAGTCTCGTAGTTACGCTCGAAACGACCCTAGAAGTTGTCTTTCTTAATTAATAGCCTTAGTAGATACTAGTCTATAAGATCATTAAACCTCTCCTAGAATTTAGTGGCGTTCCTACTATTAAAGAGGGGGTTTTCCGGACTCCCTAGAGTAGGGAAGCGAGGTCCTACATTTTCTATAGTAATAGTAAGACGGCTAAATAATACTACTATCGTATCCGGACTATAGGGCATTCCTAACGTTATAGTGCCCTTATTTAAGTCATCCTCTTCTTAGTTATTTCGTCGTACTCTTTCCTTACCCTTATTAGAGCCTAAAGCCTCCGGGGTGTTGTCTTCGTTACTATCCGAGTTATAAGGGCGCGCGTACTATAGGGTCCGGGAGAGATAGTTATTGTTCTACGAAGCTACGAAAGAGGAGCGCGAGGCGCGGCGAAGTTATAAAGTAAAGCTAAGCCGCGCTAACCCGATACGGAAGGTCCGCGGTTTAGCCGGGCCGACGTAGCTATAGTAGGGGGTCGCGGGCTACCCGTAATAGTACCCCCCTTCCTAAAACACGCCTTAGTCCTCTAAGCGTTATCTACCTTATAAGGCTACTTACCTATCGAGCTCTATAATCGCGCGAACGCCTAATTATCCTCTAGTACCCTATCGTTATCCGATAACATCGTATTCGCTCTATTAAGACTATCCTCGACCGGCTTCCTTTAAGAAATATATTACCTAGTTAGCTAGCTTAACCTAGACCTAAGTCTATCTTCGGCTAGCGCTCGCGTATAATCCTTATAACTAAAGTTAGGTATTATTATAGGCTCTATAGGCTCCGCTCGGGTGTCTTTCGGAATGACCCTAATCGTGTTAAGCCCGAGTACCTTAGTAGCTAGTAGGGACTAGTTAGATAGAGCTACGAAGCCTATAGGCGTAGACAACTCCGGCCGGTTATAGTAAAAGTCTATAATAGCGGCGGCTACGTGTTTAAGGATGTCCTCTATAGGTTACTAGGTCTTACTATCCTCCTCGTTCTAATATCTAGCCTATTTCACCTTATACTATATATCTACCTTACGCTTATACCCCTTCTTCACCTTACCTACCCGCTTACGGGTGTATATATTAAGGATCTTTTCTACCTCGTATATATACGTAGGTACTACTACTATATCGGCTACTATATTAGCCTTAGTAGTGTTAGGTTCGATAGTTATCGGTAGTAGCGGCGCTAGATACTACCCTTTAAGTAGTAGGAAATCGGGGTGGTCGGCTCGTTATAGTAGTAAGGTATAGAAGTAGTTATGAAGTCCTACTAGAGCGTCTAATAGTTTTAGTCGATAAGAGAGTCTAGCCGGCATAACTTCCGTGATCTAGTAAGGGCCGGTATATCTCCTATCTAGCTTCTTAGATAGTCGAGTCGTACGGATGTTCTTAGTACTAAGATATACCTAATTACCTACCTTATAGTCTAGAGGAATACTTCGGTAGCGGTTTGCTACTTCTACTTAGAGAGCTTATAATATTCGTATATTCTCTTAAAGGTGCTTATAAAGCTCGTAAATTCGACGTATAAAGGTTTCTACTGATCGCGTATCTAGTCGCTAGAGAGTAGTTAGTCCTCCCTCCTTTCTAGCGTTTAGGTCAACTCGCTCTATAAACTTAGGGTTATAGCCTAAGGTAGCGTAGAACGGCGACACACTAGTAGTCTTAGATAGGTGATTATTAATCGCGAACTATATAAGGTATAGCTATTCTACCTAGTCATCCTATACCTTATTAGTAAATATACGAAGATACTATTCTATCGCCTAGTTAGTACGTTTTGACTGTCTATTAGTTTCTAGGCAATACGAAGAACTTAGCTTACGATTTATACGGAGTATCTTATAGAGTTTCTTCTAGAAGGTAGTAACCTACTACTTACTACGGTCTAATATAATAGTATTAGGAAACCCGCGCCGATAGAACATATGTTTAAGGAAAAGCCTTGCTATATTCTATACTGTTATCGCGCTAATAGGGATCAGCTCGACTTCCTTAGTAAGCCTATTAGTAACGGTTATAATGTTGTTATAGACTATACCGTTAAGAGTACTATCTAGGAGTCTAATAACAAAGTCGACTACAATGTATTTCTAAGGCCGATCTAGAACAGGAAGTAGCTATAATAACCCTAGTAGCTAGGAGTATAGAGATTTTGTTATACGGTAGGTACGGCAATTCGCGGTGTATCTACGTACGGATCTCGCTAATCTAGGCTAGTAGAATTTACGTGCTACGAGTTTATAAGTACGAGCTCGTCCTAGATAGCCTACTACTAGAGCGTTATAGTTTATCTTGATTATCCTAGTCTATAAGGCTTGGTCATTTAGTACCTATAAGCTCTAGCCGTCGTATTAATTTCGAATATATAGTAGGTCGCTATCTACTTTATAGTATGCTAGGTGAATCTTCGTTCTCTATAGTAGTATAGGAGTACGGTCTTTCTATAGGTCCTTAATCGCGGTCTTAAGCTCGTTATCGGTTACGTACGCCGTCGACATTCGATACTCGAGTTCGGCTTCCCGCTGACTTTTACGCGTCGCCGGTTGTTCACTTTTACGCGTCGCCGGTTATTTAGTAGGCGTATCTCGTTCTATAGGTATAAACTCTTTAGCTTTAGGGTTTAGCTATACTAGTTCCTCTTCTTCCGGCGTATCTTCTACTATTGCCTATAGTAAGGCGATCTTAAGGAATCGCTTAGGAGGTAGTAATGTCTAATGCTAATGCTAGTTCCGAGGGTCGTCTACCCCTTACGGAAGGTCCTAGCTACGTCTCGTTAGGCTATCTAGCTTTGTACCTTAAAGTCCTAGACGGTATATTATCTTAAAGTTAAACTATAATAAGAACTTAGCCTAACGCGCTTGTCGCCGATTTAGCTACTTTGTCTTTATAAAGTATTCTAGGTTCTTGTAGTCGGTATAAATCTTAACTAGCTATAAGTCCTTATTATCTACCTCGTAGGCGAGCTCGGGTCTTTATTCCTTAAAAGCCTTAATAATAGCTAATAGTTCCATATTATAGATTTTATAATTACACTCCTATAGACTTAACTTCTTTGAGTAGAAGGCTATAGGATGTAGTATACCATTCTCGTTATACTACGAAAGCACGCCGGCGTTTATAAAATCTAAAGAATCTATCTCTACTACTATTTCCCTACCTAGTATATAATGTACGAGTATGCCGGCTTTACTAAACGTAGCTTCCAAATTGTTAAAGGCTCGTTAGCAATCTAGTAACTATTAAATCCTTCTATTCTTATAATTGCTTAGTCCGTCCGACTTGGTTAGGTTTGTAAGAGGAGTAGCTATACGCGAAAATGCTTCGATAAACCGCCTATAGAAGTTAGTAAATCTAAGGAAGGCCTAGACATCCTTTAGGTTCCTAGGAGCTTCCTATATCTAAATACATTCGAGTTTCTCGGGGTCTATCTCGATGCCGTTAGGGGTTATAATTAGCCTAAGATACTTCACCTTCTATTAGTAGAATTCGCTTTTGTCGATGTCTACTATAAGTCCTACATCGCGTAGCTTAGTAAGAACCTTCCGTACGTATTTAATATACTCCTCTAAGGTGTTACTAAAGATAAGTACGTTATCTAGGTAGGCCGATACAAAGTCGTCTAGGTGTTCTTATAAGACCTTATTAATGTATAATTAGAACGATACTAGTCCGTTATATAAGCCGAATAGCAATACTAGATACTCGTAGATACCGTATCGTGTCGTAAATGCCGTTAACTACTAGTGCCCTTTAGCTCTCCGTAACTTATTAAAGGCTACTATAATGTCTAGCTTCGTAAAGTACTTCTTACCGTATATACGGTTAAGCATCTCTTATATTAAGGGAATCGGATACCGGTTCTTAATAGATAGATAGATTTGTTATTCCCCTGTTCTAGGACCCTATCCGGCCTATATAGGTATATATCTATTGTTATATATAAAGGGAAACCCGAATAGGTGAAAACCCTTCCCGCCCCCGACTACTCCTTATCTAGATTAGCTTTCCCTCTAAACGTACGTAGTCTATATTACTACCCCGTTAGCCCCCGCTCCTAGCCGGTCTCGTCGCGCTACGTCGTACTACGTCGTGTCCTCTCTTCCTATACTACTCCTACTAGGCGGTACTATTCTAGCTAGCCCTTCTCTAGTATCTAGTTCGTAATACGCCGTAGGTCCTTAGCGTTGTTAAGAAGTGCCCTAATCGTCCGGTTCCTCGCCTTTACTATCTACTCCCCCCTTCCTAGCGACTACCTCGGATAGACGAGGAGTACGTACCGTACGTTCTAGGAGCGATAGCCGTAGGGGTAGCTAGTATTCGTATATCCTAGAACCTTCCTCTATAATAGGTACCCCTAGAGGCCGATGTGTTCGCTTCGTAGTTAGGTTACTATACTACTCTATACCCTCGTAAGGCGGTAGTAGATGAGCTTCGGGGGGTGCTTGACCGCGGATTTCGTAGCTAACTATTCCTTAGGTTATCCCGCTAGCTAAGGGCGTCTACTATACCCTATAACCTAGTTGTTCTACCTCTCTTTCTATAGTTGCTCTATAAACGATTTCTTACCTTCCTATTATATTACTAGCTATTCGTCCCTTACCCGGTAGTTCGGCTCGTTTCCGGGTCGAATACCCCTATACGCTAGTACTGATTCGCGGGCCCTTACGACTATACTAGCGATGACCTTCTATACTAGGTACTATACCAACTTGCCTAAGTAGGAGGTCCGTAGTCCCTAGATATATAGGTCGATCGGCGGTAAAGCGGTCTCGTACTTAAGTATCCTCGTTAGTATCGACTTATATACCCCGGTGACCTTCCTTAGGTATTAGTTTTAAATCTTCGCTAGCGGCGCGACGAGTCCCTTCGATAGGTAGGCCCTCTCGCCTAAGGACTACACTTAGCTACTATAGGTAAGGACTGGCCGTATAATAGCCGTATATAGAAGTCGTAACTACCGGAAGTCCGCCCTCTATATAGACGTAGTAAGCCTCTAGTATAATGCTATATTCTGTTTAGCTTTCCGTAATATTGCCTATACGTACTTCCTCTACCGTAGCGCCGGGTCTACCTATAGTCCGAGGAGCCTAAGCTAATTTACCGGGTTAGTCGTGTACCCCTATATATAGATAGAAGCTTATATATTATAGAACCGTAGCCGGCGCGTAAAGTGTATTAGATTGTACTTTTCTAGGGCAAACCGAGCCCCGTGCCTCCTAGCCTAGTCCTCGTAGATCTTGTGCTTCTCTTCTAGTAGCCTATAGTTCTCCTTAGTCGAGGAAGACTACGCTAGGATGTTTATGTCGTCTACGAAGCCGCTCGTAGCGGTGTTCTAGGATTCTAGGGCTAGGAGTAGCGTCGCTATAAAGAAGAGGAACAGAATAGGTACTAGCGTTAAGCCTTACGGGATTCTAGTATAGACTACTTGAAATAGGCTTCTATACTAGCCGACTAGGATCGACGTGCTACGGTTTTAGAGGTAGGACCGTACGAAGTTGACAAGCTACTTAGGGAGTCCTTTCGACCTTAGGATATAGAGTAGCCGCGGGTATAACACGTAGTCGAAGGCTCCCGATATATCTAGGCTAAGTAAGGAAGCCACCTTGTCCCTATTCTTATACTAGATAGCCTTTACCTAAGAGGTGATAAGTTCTATCGCGGATAGCGTCGATCGCTATAGGCGCGTACCTATCTAGGTGTCCGGGAGTAGGGAGTGTTCCTCTACCGCCTCGGAGAGTCTTATTATAACTAGCTTCTTAAGCGCCTTCCTAAGAGTGTTAAGGAGCGTAATTAGGCGGTACGACTTTACCTACGTATAGTCTTCCTTTTACGGCTTACGTAGGACTACTGTCGTCGATTGTTTAAAAGCTATCGGGTAGTATCCGGTCTGTAGGTAGGCGTTAAAGATCGCTATAACTACTAGGGCTAGTTGATCTCTATACTTCTTTAGTAGCTCGTTTGGGATCCTATCCGGCCCCGGGGCTTTCTTCGCCGGTAACTTCCTAAGTATAGCGGCAACTTCTCCCTCGGACACCTCCTATTAGACCGCGATACTAGGGGCTAGGGGAGTAGAGCTGTTTATATCGCTTAGATCAGCCTCGACTAGGGGCGGGAAGAACTTGCTAGCTAGTAGACGCGCCTTAGCCTCGGGGTCGCTAACCGGGCTACTAGGCGATTATAGCGCTAGGATAGAGAAGGAGGGGCCCTATATAGGGTCCTGTCGGGCCTATTTCGCTAGCTTCTATATCCTCTCTAGCTTACCGGCGATTTCTTCTACTATAGCCCTCTAGCCGACTACTTTCTCCCTCCGTATTATAGCTTTCTTCTATTAGTATGCCTCCCTATATACGTTCTAGGCCTCCTCGCTATAGCTGCTCGTCTACACCCGGCGGGCTCTCCTTGCTTCTCTTACTACCGTAGTGTACTCCGGCGTCTAGTATAGTTTAGACTATATCGTTAGTTAGGTAAGCGGAACGTAAAGTAAGGTCGCTTTTATTATTTCGTCTATCAAACCCTAGACTACTTCGTCTATCTCGTCTTTACTGTTATATTACTACTACGCGATCTAGACTAGCCTCTTAGAGTTATCGAGGTACGCCTAGATGTTGGCCTAGTAGGCCTTTCCTTAGTTTGGCTTAGGGGTTCTCGCTAGTATACGTTATATCTATATCGTAATAGAGGTCCTAACTAGTATGTAGTCTAACGACGCCTCGAGTTCATATTCGATCCTATAGTAGGTAACCGTGTAGTAGTAGCTATCTAAGATCTAGGAGAGGTCGATCGTGCCTTAGAGTCCCCCTCTCTTCTAGGTGCCTAGGTCCTTCGGGGTATTAAGGGCAATTACGTTACTCGCTATCAAGTCGAGTACTTCGTCGGCTATAGGGTACGGCTATATAAGGCTTTCCTAGGAAGGGTGGTATATATTAAAGTCTCCTACTACGATGTGGCACCCTTGTCTCTTAAGCGCACTGTCTAGGTGTCTATAGACCCCTAGGTCGCGGCTAGACCTCGAGGCTAGCGGTTGTATATATAGGTTATATATCTAGGTGCTACCTACGTAGAGGGAGGTAATATCGCCCCCGCCTTCTTCGTCTACGTAGTACACTACCTCCTAGTCGGATTCTAGTATGTCCTTGCTGATATAGAAGCACGTACGGGGTCTGCCGTCGCCTCGTAGGTATGTCGTATAGCCTAGTAACTTGTAGGTCGTTAGTCTCTTATAGTACGGGTTAATCTATAGCTCCTAGATTATAAGGACGTAGTAGACGCGCGGGTCCGCCTCGTATAGGAAATGGTTCTAGACTATATCCTTGCTATAGTTAACGTTATACTAGATAATACTAAGCGTGTCGAGGCTAGTTATCGGTATCGACAATTATTTCCTCTATATCGTCCTATGTCCTACTACCCTATACGTCCTAGTCTACGCCTATCGGCTATATACTAAAGGGGAGCCGGGCCTAGTTAGATTCCCTCGCCGTAGCTAGTTATTACGGTCTGAAAGGTGGGAGAAGCTCATTTGTTAGACAAGCGAAGAACGAGGGGAGATCACTAGGCAGTCAGTGTATTAGAGTCACTTAGGTCACTCGTGAACGAGGTGACTTAGGGTCACTTAGGTCACTCGTGAGCGAGGTGACCGCGCCAAGACATAGTACTATATAGACGACGCTCCTTTATAAGTAGATAGGAGCCTCGTGCTCAACTCATTTTAAGTATACACTATATACTGTTTAGGACCACTACCTTCTTAACGAGTCAGAGACATCACTATAAAGATCCAAGCCCGGTTAGGATAACGTACAGCGGTTCCTAACACTAGTAGAGCACGTGGCCTCCCGTACGCCCTAGGTTACGTATCCTTTATATCGTTCTCGGCCCTAGGGCGCTTATGCCCGACCGCCGCTAGTTAGTTCCGATATAGGCTAGCCTTACGGTCGCCGTAGAATCTTAGGGCGACGGTTCTGTTTGTGATTGCCTTGTTTTTCGCTAGTTTCCGCTATAGGCATTCCGTACTATACGATAGGTAGTGCCCTAGACAGTTCGCGTACCGTCTCGTAGTCGATATATAGTCCCTAGATATATAGTCTCCTATATAGTTCGAGTAGGCCTACTTGTTTGTACACGTATAGGTTTGGTGTCTATACTGTTAGCATTTAAAGTATTAGAGGACACGAAAGGATAAGGAGTGCTTTTCTACTGTCTTAAGGCTATATTACTAGACTAGGCCTTGTTCTATCGCTAGATCCGCCGCTTTTACGTCTTATAGCTATACTATTAGCGCCGAGGCCTTCTTGCCTTCTGGCCATTTCCTATAGAGCCAAGTCGCCTTCTGGATTAGAGAGTTAAGAGTGACCGGGTTGTCCTCTTAGAGAGCGCGTAGGTGACCCTAGTTAGTTAGGTTAAACTCCTTAGGTATGTCGTAGACTAGGATCGCAAATTGTTTCGTTAAGACCTTCGCTAATGCCGTAACCTTAGATGACTACTATAGCTATACCTCTAGGTACCTCCTAGTAGTAGTAGAGCTAGTATAGATCTATAGAGTGCCGTTAGACTGTTAGTTCACTACGACTACCCCTAGTTAGTTAATTCGTTAGGCGAGCTCCTTATTCGATAGCTTCGTAACTTCGGCCTAGTCTTCCTTTACTATAATACGGATCGTAACTATATCGTACGTTAGGCGGGGGCCTAGTAGCGATACCGCGACCGATACCTAGCTATAGGGGTGTTAATTCCGGGTGGCCTTACTAATCGCCTAGGACGTCGTCCTTATTTCTTATTGCCCTCGGTAATACGACAGTATAAGCGCCGTACGTAGCTAAGTGATCATTACCTATAGAGACCGGTAAGGGAGCTGATCGTTAGTTTCTATACTTTTTACGTCCTCTATAAGTTGCTACTAGTTGTCTTAGGGGGGCTTCGCCTATAGGGCCGTAGGCGCTATTAGTACCGTAGCCTATACTACTATTGCCTAGGAGTTGCCTAATGTAGCTAGGCACCTCCGCGGCGTTTAGAGCTAAAGAAACAGGGTGAAGAGAGCTTCTAGCTATCTAGATTAAATGAGGTAGAACTCCCTTAGTCCTAGGGGCAGTGGCCTGCTTTATATATCGTTAGAATGGCCTTAATAAGAGCTTTTAAATGTGTCTTGTTTTGGCGTAGAGATCGATAAAAAAAGCTCCTACGGTTCGTAGGTATAGAGTTCTTAATAGTAATCGCATTTAATCCTCTATAGTTAATATAAACACGTAGCCTACCTCTAGGCTTACGTACTACTAGTACTAGTATAGGAGACTAGCTCGTCTTTTGCCCTACTTTCCGTACCTTCCCTTTAGATATTTACTCGTCTAGCTATTTCTTAACTACCTCGTTCTCCTTTCTAGCTAGGCCGTAGGGCTTGCGGTATAGTAGCTCTTATAGACTATTAGGCTTAATATGAATCCTATAATCTACGCCTAGTCGGTAAGGTAGGAGTCTTTTATAATCCTTAGCTAAGAAAGCGTCCGTAATATCGTAGTATATCGGCGGCAACTTCTCCTTCGGGTTATAATTGAACTGCTTGTTTAAGAATTAGTCTAGATTATTAGTAGCTATTACACTTAGCTTAAGCTCTCCGCCGTCCCTCTTACGCCTAGTAGGCATAATGTAGAAGTACTTAGCCCTAGGCCGGTACGCGTATATCCCCTATACGCGTTAAGAAACGCCCTAGTAGTCTACTTCTTCATCGTCCATATCTTCTAGGTTATATAATAAGACGTTTAGCTCTACCCCTCCTACTATAAAGCTCGCTACTTCTCTAGTAAAGGGCTCTAGTCCGTACCGTACTAGTGTTTACTTCTTCTTCTCGCGGTAGTTTAGGGATTATACTATTGTCGATGTCTTATTCTATAGATAGTAACCAAAGTAGTAATCCGATCTAAATGCCACCTCGCCTGTCTCCTAGAAGATGTTTAGGTTGTACGCTATAAGCTACGGTAGGCTAAAGACGATGTTATATTCGAGGTCGGTAACGTAGTATAATATTTACTCGTAATAATCGCCGATAACTACGTCTACTAAGGCTACGTGTGTGATACGTCTAGTACTCGCCTTCCTATCGCCTAGTATCAAGTTCTTGCTCTAAACTAGGGGTATTAGAGGGATGTTATATTTACGTATATATTTCTAATCGAGAAAGAGAGAGGTTAAAGCAGAATCTAGTAGTCCTCGTACCTTTCTATTTTATATTATTATAGGCAGTGTGTCACGGGCGACCCGCGCTACTTCACTACCGAAGCGTCGGCCCGGCTAAACCGCGGACCTTCCGTATCGGGTTAGCGCGGCTTAGCGCTTCCTTATAAGCCCGCCGCGCCTCGCGCTCCTCTTTCGTAGCTTTATAGAACAATAACTATCTCAATTAGACTCTATAGTACGCGCGCCCTTATAGTTTGTTCTACTACCCTACCTAGATTACGGATTTAGGTAAAGGACGCGTAACAATAGGACAGAACTCGAATCGCGAGAGCGCGACACCCTAGAACACGGTAAGGCGTATTACGCGTAGATGCCTAGAGAGCGTAACGCGGCGACATTATTAGTAGGTAGTCGCGCGTTAGTAAACAGTTAGGATATAGGCATCGTTACGCCTCCCCCGAACAACCTAGACAATATGACCTTATAGATAGATAGCGGTATACCGCTACCCTAGAAGCCTAATTAGAAGGGTAAAGGTAAGTAGTAACGTACCTCTCTTTTCCCCGACCTCTCCTCTTTTCCTTAGAGTTAGACATAGGACGATAACCGGCGTGTTATAGTTAATACCGGTGTCGCGTTATAGTAAGAGATTGACGAAGTATACTAGAAGGCTATCGACCGAGTAGTAGCTAGCGAGATTAACTTTATAGAACTGTTCGAGTTCAAGCTCGAAGAGAACCCTAACGACCCCGACGAACTAGACGAGGTGTATCTATTACTCGACGAGGTAGAGTATATCCTCGTATCCGAATACTAGAATGTCGATCTAGACAAACTCGCGAACCTCGCTTCCTAACACCTAAAGACTACCTACGATTTAGTACTATAGGTAGTCAATACTATAATTACTAAAGGCTAGTAACTCGATATAATAGAGCGAGCTAATACCGTCTAGAACGACTAGTATACTACGCTATATACCGAGTACGACCGCATCTATAAGATACTATAAAGCGAAGAGGCTATAACGTAGAGAATGGCCGCGGACCTTAAGAGCAAGAAGGATTGCGACCTAGCTAAGTTATAAGAGGTAGAGAAGAAGTATAAGGAAGCTAATAACTTATATAAGCAGTTTAGTAAGATCTACGAGAAAGAGAAGAAGAAGGTACAGGATGCCGAGGTAAAGAAGTAGGACGCTAAAGCAAAAAACCTAGCCCTATAGAAGGAGATCGATGACTTGAAGGCTCGACTCGAAGCTATAGGCACTATATAGAACGAAGGAGGCAATCGAGGCCGATCTAGTCGCCGACCCTCTCGTTCCCGCCTACGTAAGACTTTACTCGAGTAGCTAATACGTAAGTACCGCGAAGCTACTAGTAGAGACGGGGGTAGTAGTAGTAGAGATGACGATAATAATAGCAATAGCGGAAGACGTAATAACCGCCGCGATAATCGCCTACGCCTAGATAACCGCGACTCGAGACTACGTTCTAGTCGTATATAGACACTACTTACGGACCTCTCTAAACGCCTATTTACTATCGACCGCACCCTAACTCGCGGTATAGAGATTAGGAAAGGCGTGCTAGATCCTAGACACTTTAAGAACGATAACGATCCGAATTTCGATAGCTAGTATAGTAGCGTACTCCTAAAGTTAACTATAGCCACTTTCCGTATAGAAGTAGATAGTCTACGCTTCGTGTACGGATAGACCTAAGGAGATCCCTAGCGAAGTATTAAGCCGAGGATCCTTATACTAGGGCAATAGTCCTTTAATAAGTTTAAGACGGGCGAAGAACTATTAGATTAGATAACACGCTAGTATAGTACCCGTAACGAAGGAACTAAGGCTATAGTTGATATCGCTACCTATAAGTAAGAGTAGGGCGAGACCTTCGTAGCCTTCTACGCTCGCTATTTAAAGCTACGTACCTAGATAGAATAGAGCGATAAGACCGAGCTTATACTATTCCGTAACCGACTAAACCGTAAGTACTTTATTAAGACCTTCGGTAACCGCGAAGTCGACCGTCGACTATATAATATATAGGACGTTATCGAAGAGTACACTACCCTAGACGAGAGCTTCTACGAAACAGACCGCCTATACCCGTAGAAGGAGCGTCCTCGTAGTAACGGTAACGGCGGCTAGAATAACTAGAACAGCTTAGTAGCTACTAGTACCGCTATAGGCGTAGTAGGTACCGTAGTCTAGCGTCCTCCGTAATACGCCGGTACTAAGAAGAAGGAAGATCTGCCCGTTCAATTATAGAATCTACTATAGCTTAACCGTAAGTAGCGCGAAGAACTTAAGAAGCAAGGTAAGTACTACCGCTACCGTATAGGCTCGTATATATCGACTAACCCCGAGTGCCCGATATACGGTTACGATAGCGACTATCGCCTACCGCGACTACAAAACAACGCGAACGCTAACCCGAACCTTAGCTCCCTTACTACAGACCTATAGTAATAGGGAAATGGCACGACCGCTGCCTAAGCGTAGTAGATAGCGGTTAACCGAACTTCCTAGGTCAGAAAGAGCATAAGATTGAGAGACATAGAATGTAAGAGGCGGACTATAGTAAGGGCGAGCTAAGATTATTAGCTTACGTACTAAAAGGACAACAACTAGATATATATCCTTATATAGTACTACTAGTAATAATATAATATAAAAAGGCTCGAGGCCTATTAGATTCTACGAGTACATCTCTCTTTCTTAACTAGAAATTTATACGTAAACATATAATACCCCTCTTCGAGCTAGTAAAAAGCAAGAGGCTTACGCTAGGAGATAGAAAGGTAAGTACACGGCGCATTACCTACGTAGCCTTGATCGACGTAGTTATTAGTAGTCATCACGAGTAAATAATATACTACGTAACCGACCTCGAGTATAACATCGTCCTTAGACTACTATAGTTAAGCTAGTATAACCCCGACATCTTCTAGGCTATAGGTAAGGTGGCTTTTAGATCCGACTACTACTTTAGTCATTATCTACCTAACCGGACATCGACAATAGTACAGTCCCTAAACTACCTTAGAAGGTAGGCATAAGTACGATACGGACTAGAGCCCTTTACTAGAACCTCCGGTAGGTTTATAGTAGGAGGGGCGGAGTTGAATATCTTATCGTTTAGTATAGGCGACGAAGAAGAGGTAGACTACTAGGGCGTTTCTTAACACGTATAGGAGATGTACGCGTACCGGCCTAGAGCTAAGTACTTCTATATCTTACCTACGGGAAGTAAGGACGAGGGCGGCGACCTAAAGCTAAGTGCTATAGCGGCTAATGACCTAGATTAGTTCCTAAACAAGCAATTCAACCACAATCCGAAGGAGAAGCTCCTATAGATATATCATAACATCGCGGACGCCTTCTCGGCGAAAGATTATAAGGGACTCCTACCTTATCGACCCGGGATAGATCACGAGATTTATATTAAACCGGACGGGCCCTAGGAGCCACTATATTGCAAACCCTACGGCTTAGCTAAGAAGGAAAATGAAGCTGTAAAGAAGTAGATACTAGAGTAATCCGAAGAAAGCAAAATACGTAAAGTAGGCTAAAAGACAAGTCAATCGCCTACGCCGGTCCTAGTTATAAGGAAACTAGGTAGAGGGCTACGAGTATATATCGACTACCGCGGCCTTAACGCTATTACGATTAAGAACAGATATCCGATTCCCCTAATATAGGAGACGCTTAACCGTATATACGGTAAGAAGTACTTCACGAAGCTAGACATTGTAGTAGCCTTTAATAAGTTACGTATTACAGAGGGGCATAAATAGTTAACGGCGTTTACGACACGGTACGGTATATACGAATGCCTCGTATTGCCCTTCGGACTATATAACGGCCTAGCCTCGTTCTAGTCTTATATTAACAAGGTGTTATAGGAACATTTAGATGACTTCGTCTCCGTATACCTAGATAACGTGCTAATCTTTAGCGATATACTAGAAGAACACATCGAGTATATACGTAAAGTCCTTATTAAGCTTAGAGACGTAGGGCTAACGGTAGATATCGATAAGTACGAATTCTATTAGTAGCGAGTCAAGTACCTAGGACTAATTGTTACGCCTAACGGAATTAAGATAGATCTAGAGAAGCTCGAATATATATAGATATAGGAAGCACTAACAAACCTAAAAGATATATAGGCCTTTCTAGGCTTCGCTAACTTCTACCGCCGCTTTATTAAGGCCTTCTTACGACTAGCCGCACCTTTGACTAATCTGACAAGAAGCGAAGGAACTAGCAATTATAAGAATCGGAGAATCGACTAGATAGTAGATTGTTAGCGCGCCTTCGACGTATTAAAAGCTACGTTTAGCAAAGCGGGCATACTCGCGTATTACGTTCCGGGTAGACAGACCGTAGTAGAGACGGATCCCTTAGACTTTATAAACGTAGGAGTGTTATTACAGTATAATAACGAAGGCGTTTTGTACCCGGTGGCCTTCTATTCGAAGAAGCTCAGTCCGTAGGAGTGTAATTACGAGATTTACGACAAGGAGCTCCTCGTAATTATTAAGGCCTTTAAGGAATAGCGACCGGAGCTAGCCTATAAAGTAGATGATAGTAGCGAGCTAGTTAAGGTAGTCACGGACTATAAGAACTTAGAATACTTTATAACGACGAAGTAGCTAAATCGTCGGTAAGTACGGTAGGTAGAGTTCCTATCGTAATTTAACTTCTAGATTATATATCGCCCCGGGGTATAAGGAACTAAGCTAGATAGCCTAACGAGACGTAGCTAGGACCTTCCGTAGGGGGTGGACGATCCGAGAAATTAGCACTAGTATTAGACATTGCTTCCGCCGGAGCGATTCTTTAAGATCGACTCTATATAAGCTACCGTCGAAGATACGCCCGAGGAGGAAGACACGACTCTACTGAACCCTAAAGCCGTAGAGTTCATTCTAGAACCTAAGCTAGTACCGTAGTCAGTATAGCCTACGTATAAAGTCTAGATTAAAGCCGAACTCGAATACCGAATAACGACCGCTTACGCTTTAGACAGCGAGCTTAAAGTAGCTATTAAGCTACTATAGAAGGATAGTAGCACTATCCCTCCTTTGTTATAGAAGGCGAAGATACACCCTACGTATTATAAGGTAGATAGCGATATATTATATATCCGTAATTAGTACGAAGGTTAGAGCCTATAGGTACTAAATAACTAAGCTCTATAGACTCGATTGATTAAGATAAACTACGATGCTCTAGTAGTAGGACATCTAGGGCGGGCACGTATATATGAACTCGTAGTACGTGAATTCTACTAGCCTAGGCTAGTAAGATCCGTACGTAGATATACTACGAATTGCCGTACCTACCGTATATCGAAATCTCTATACACCTAGCTACTAGGATTATTGCACCTACTTTCTATTCCGGACCGACCTTAGAGACATATCGTAGTCGACTTCGTCGTCGAACTTCTAGATAGCACCGTTAACGGCATAACTTATAACAATATTATAACCGTTACGGACCGACTGACTAAAGAAGTCGAGTTGATTCCTATCGGAGCTATAACAATAGTATAGAACGCGGCAAGACTTTTCCTTAAACACGTCTTTTACCGTCGAGGCCTACCTAATACTATCACCTCGGATAGAGGGCGGTAGTAGATCGCAACTTTCTAGAAGAAGCTCTATAAGATGTTACGTATTAATCGTAAGCTGAGTTCTTCCTACTACCCTAAGACTAACGGACAGTCTAAGGCTATAGAACAGTACCTACGTATATTCGTTAACGAGGCACAAAGTGATTAGGTAGACTAGCTTTGTCTAGCGCAATTCGTAATCAATAACTATATCTTAGAGACTACCGGCGTATCTCCTCTCTATACTACGCTTAGCTATAATCTAGAATTCACGGAGCGTATCGACGTATAGGTAGGTAAAGACCGATAGATAACGACACTATAGCGATTAGACAGCAAATCTACCGAGACGTTTATTAAGCGACTATATAGCCTATATAAGAATCTATAAGAGAATATAAGAATGTCGTAAGCGCTATAAGCTAAGGCCGCGAATCGCTATTAAAGTATCCTACTAGATTACAAAGTAGGCGACATAGTATACCTTAGTATAAAGAATATCCGTACGATACGGCCGTCTAAGAAGCTCGATAGACGATACGCTAGTCCCTATAGAATCACTAAGGTGATGCCTACTAGACTCTTATACAAGCTAGACTTATTAGATACGACAGTAGGGCTCGATAACTGCTTCTATACCTCCCTTCTATAAAAAGCCGACGACCTAAACTTGCCTCTACTCGAAAACTAGCACCTCGTACCGCCGCCGCCGGTAGTTATCGAGCCCGATACGACCGAAGCTAATACGATCGCCGACGTAGTAGCTATACCTACTTCCCCGATGTACAAAGTAGAGAAGATTCTAGACATATATACTCGTAAGCGAGTAGGCAAGGTGAAGAAGGGATAGAAGCGTAAGGTAGACACTTAGTATAAGGTGAAATAGCTAGGATATTAGAATAAGGAGGATAGTGAGACCTAGCAACCGGCTAAGGACATGTTTAAATACGTAGCCGCCGCTATTATAGACTTTCACTATAACCGGCCGGAGTTGTCTACGCCTATAGGTTTCGTAGCTCTATCCGACTAGTCTCTACTAGCTACTAAGGTACTTAGGCTCAACACGATTAGGGTTACTTAGTAGAACGACACCGTCACGAATAAGTCGCCTCGAACTATGCCTTTAATAGAATCTACTCCGTATATATTTACTACGTACCGCTATACTAGCTAGATTACGGGAAAGCCTACCGTCGTAACTAGGGTTACCGGTCTTATCTACCGCCCTTAGCTCTACGATAGTACTAGCAGTTATACCGATACTCTAGTAAGACCTATAGAGCCTATAATAATACCTAACCTTAGCTATAAGGATTATACGCGAGTACTAGCCGAAGATAGACTTAGGTCTAGGGCAAGCTAGCTAACTAGGCAATATATTTCTCGAAGGAAGCCGGTCGCGGATAGGCTAAAGGATGAACTAAAGGTAGATTTGGAGACAGAGGTGTTACTAGATAAGGACAAGGCTCTAGAGGATAATTAGGCTTTCGCGAGACTATAGAGTAGTATAGGCAAGTAGCCTTATAAGATAGATAACGCTTAGAGGACTAAGGCGTGTTTTAGGAGGGGGGGTACTATTACGGGCGACCCGCGCCACTTCACTACCGAAGCGTCGGCCCGGCTAAACCGCGGACCTTCCGTATCGGGTTAGCGCGGCTTAGCGCTTTCTTATAAGCCCGCCGCGCCTCGCGCTCCTCTTTCGTAGCTTCGTAGAACAATAACTATCTCAATCAGACTCTGTAGTACGCGCGCCCTTATATAGTACTATATAAGGGTATATGTCCGGTAACTATAGTTCTAATATATAGGCCGATATCTTAAGTTCTCCGCTATAGTTCGTCTCTTATATTCTATACCTCTCGATCTTATACTCTTTCTAATTCTTGTTCTAACTACTATCTACTATACTTAGGCAGTAGCCCCGGTATTTCCCTACTCGGTAGCGAGGGCGCTTAAGTTCGGAGTTACGTTACGTAGTCGAGGTAGGCGGTAGTCGCCGTCGTAGCCGTATATCTCGTACTCGGGGTTACTAGTAATATATAGTCCGGTACGGTAACGGAAGTACTTACCCTACTTCTTTAGAACTTCGCGACCCTCGCGGTTAAGCGGTAGTAGATTCTGAAGGTGTACTAGTAAGTCTTCCTTCTTCTTAATACCTAAGTACTATAGTAGGCGTTATACGATCGTACCGGTCGCGCTAGCTACGGTAGCTATAGTAGTTATTACGTTACTAGTAGGGCCTAGGTTCTAGTTACCTCCTCCGCCGCTACTACGAGGGCGGTTATTGTCCTACTAAGGGTATAGCTACTCAGTCTCGTAGAAGGTCTTGTCTAACTCGGTATACTCCTTAATAATATCCTATATACTGTTTAGGTAATAGTTAACCTCTCGGTCGCCGAATGTCTTAATAAAGTACTTACGGTTTAGGCGGTTACGGAAAAGTATTAGCTCGGTATTATCCCCCTAGTCTATCTAGGCACGTAACTTCGAGTAACGTACGAAGAATACGACAAAGGATTCCTTCTACTACTACTTATAGGTTATAATATCGACTATAGCCTTTATAGCTTTGTTCCGGGTACCGTACTATCAAGTTATCTAGTCTAGTAGCTCCTCGCCGGTACTAAACTCGTTATATAACTAATGTCCTAGGATAGGGATACGTAGCTTAATAGTAGTCTAGACTTTACTATTAGTCTATCTATATAGGAAGTGGAGGGCATCCTACTTAGTACGGAAGGTCGCTACTATAAGCTTTAGTAGGATACTCGTATACTAACTATCGAAAGATAGGTCGGTATCGTTCTTAAACTTCTTAGGATCTAGTACTCCCTTACCGATCTCTATACTACGCTCTAAGGTACGGTCGATATTAATAAGACGCTCGGCGAGGTCTACTAGCGGTGTCTATATACGATTAGTACGTCCTCCTCTAGTACGTACCGTCTCTTAGCGCTAGTTACGGCGGCGATTATTGCGGCCTCGATCCTTATCCTTATCGCTACGGCCTAGGCCGTCATTATTATCGTCATCTCTACTACTACCCCTACCGCCCCCGGTAGCGGCTTTACGATATATACGCTAAAGCTTCTCGAGGGAGGTCTCTCGCGGGTAAGAGCGCGAGTATAACGGACTACGGCCTCGACGCCTATTACCGTTAGTAGTGTTGTCCTCTATAGCTTAGAGTCGAGTCTTTAAGTCATCAATCTCCTTCTATAACGCCTAGTTTATACTCTTAGTATCTTATGCCTTCTTCTTAGCCTCTTATACCTTCTTCTTCTCCTTTTCGCTAAGATCGTAAAATTGTTTATATAGATTATTAGCTTGCTTATACTTGTCCTAGACCTCCTTTATCTTAGCTAGGTCTAGTATATTCTTAAGATCCTATACTATCTTCTATAAGGCGGACTTCTCGGTTCTAAGTATCTAATAGATACGGTCGTATTCGGCGTAGAGGTTACGGTACTAGTCGTTCTAGAGGGCGTTTATACGTTATAAGACGTCGACTTGCTCGGTAGCGGTCTACGCGGTATTGAATCCTCGTAGGATAAAGTCGTATAAAGTCTTAGGATAGTCTCGGACTAACTCGGCGAGGTCGTTCGCGTCGACGTTCTAGAAATCGCTAGCGGCGATATGTTCGGCTTCGTCGAGGGAGTAGTAAATAGGTAGTATGTCGTCGCTACCCTTCTCCTAGTACTCCTTTAGCTCGTATAGTTCTATAAAGTTAATAGCGCCTCTCTATTCCCTATCGAGTGGCTTCTCCTATACTATATCTAACTCCTACTAAAGAGCGACGCCGGTATTAATCGTGACACGCCGGTTGTTATCTTAAGTCTAGGGCTATAGAAAAGATAAGAGATCTAGGAAAAGAGATATACGCTTGCCTAAGGGCTTTACCGGTAGTAGTATACCGTTCTAGGTCTATAAGTCCTACTGACTCGTTATAGTGTAGTTATTAACGCGACCTATCGCTATTACTAAGGTCTTCGCGGCGTTAACTTCCCTAGGTATCTACGTACTTAGCGCCTTACCGTGTTCTACTACCCGCTCGTAGTCGCGTATTCTTTAGTTCTATAAGTCTGTTCCTATTATTACGCGTCCCTTACCTAGATCCGTAATCTAGGTAGGCTAGTAGAACAAACTATAAGGGCGCGCGTACTATAGGGTCCGGGAGAGATAGTTATTATTCTACGAAGCTACGAAAGAGAAGCGTAAGGCGCGGCGAAGTTATAAAGTAAAGCTAAGCCGCGCTAACCCGATACGGAAGGTCCGCGGTTTAGCCGGGCCGACGTAGCTATAGTAGAGGGTCGCGGGCTACCCGTAATACGAGTCTTCTATTCCTTCTAGGATTATAGCCTCCCTATAAGGCCTATAGGCCTTCGTTAGACTTTCTAGTAACTCTTAGCTAGCTCTAATACTAGTAAACGACTCGAACCTCGATAAAGATATAACTAAAACTTATAACCTTGTTCGTAACCGTAACCTTGCTTATAACGTTATACTTACTTTACTTATTACTAAGAGCCTTGACCTTAGGTGCCTTAATACCTTAAGATTTCGACTTCGAGTCGACCTTGACCTTGATTTTACTAAGATATACTAATAATGCTACCGGGTATATACTTAAAACCCCCCTTATTAACTACTAAAAATATAGACGACTAACCACCCTAGTAAGTAAGGGCGCGCCTAGTGACCTTAGAATAGCTTACGCGTAGGTATATATATTTACTAGTCCGCGGGCCGTGAAATATATACTAAGATCCTAAAAGATAATAAATCTGAAATTCTTAGATTCCCGTGTTTTTACCTTATAGAGATATTTTCGTAAGTCCTAGCTTCCTACTAAGGTCGCCTCCTAACTATATATATCTTAGTAGTACCCCTATATACCCCTACTACGTAATTAACCGTTAAAGGTTAACGAGATTCGACGCGCAAATTTCAGGGTCTAAAGGGGCCCTTAGCTCGTTAATACTATTACTCCTAGAATATACGGTACGTACTCCTCGTCTATCCGAGGTAGTCGCTAGGAAGGGGGGAGTAGATAGTAAAGGCGAGGAACCGGACGATTAGGGCACTTCTTAATAACGCTAAGGACCTACGGCGTATTATAAACTAGATACTAGAGAAGGGCTAGCTAGAATAGTACCGCCTAGTAGGAGTAGTATAGGAAGAGAGGATACGGCGTAGCGCGACGAGACTAGCTAGGAGCGGGGGCTAACGGGGTAGTGATATAGACTACATACGTTTAGAGGGAAAGCTAATCTAGATAAGGAGAAGTCGGGGGCGGGAAGGGTTTTTACCTATTCGGGTTTCCCTTTATATATAACAATAGATATATACCTATATAGGCCGAATAGGGTCCTAGAATAGGGGAATGACAAATCTATCTATCTATCTATATATAAATATTTTTATAAGTGCTCTAGTTATTAAGTTATGTCCTTTCTACGAGGCTATCTACTAAAAAGCGACTTGCGCTCTCAGCCTGCGTGCAGCTTCGCGCCCGCTTGCGGTATAGCGTAGAAGCTGAGACCACGTAGGCTGAGTACCTGAGCTTAGCGCAAGGCGTGTCGGGCTTTGCGATCGCATGGCCTAGCCGAAGGCTGCGTATGTTCTACTGAACGTTTCTCCATGATGGAGGGTGAGACAAGACTGATAAGGAAGTGGGTGAACGTAGGCTACAATCTCGAGAACGCGGAGAGGTGAATTGACATATTTTCTAGCAGACCGGGGGACAGGCAGCCACTATACGATGCGGCTCGGTCAATGTGTGACCTGCTTGATGAAGTTAGGGTGTAGAAGTCCCAGATGAGGTTGATCCTTTCACTCCCACGACCCAGCCCCCCCCCCCCTTGTACGCTAGTCTATGACCACGAGACAAAGGCAACGGCAATTTAGTAGGAGCCAGAGCATACCGCCACTATTCGCGTGCGACAATGTGACGAAGACGCCCACAATAGTTCAGCAACGCTTTGCATTGGGACCTAGCAGCAGAGTATGCGCCTACATCACCATCAAGCATGGTAAACGAAGGCGATGAAGATGTGGCGAATGAAGAGTGCAGTCGGCAAAGGGACAGCAGACTGCATGATCAACAGTATAAGCGCGACAGTAGCACTATAGATACCAGTCACTGTGTACGTATAGACTCGCCCTCTACTCCCTTCCCCAAGCCACAGCCCTTGAGCTGGAGTTCGGGTCCAGATACGGCGCCTCACCGATACCGACAGCACGGTTCCCAAACCTCTCACCCAGCCCATCGTAGTCAAAGGTCGCCGTATGAAAGGCACTTCTGTTATCCCAGATTGCTGTATCGTGTTAGTATCATTCGTCCCACCCACAATCCTCCATACCAAATTCGACTCACCAATATCATTCTCATTCCTCCACTTAAACCTCACAGTAAGATCATGATTCTCATGGATACTCCTCTTGAACTTGGCCAACAACTCCTCACTCTCATTCTGATGCAACTCATTGATCCTCTTCGGGAAGGGTCCCAAGGCGTAGACACTCTTCCACCCCGTCACGGGGTTCGTCCTGACCACTGGATGCACTGATGAAAGCTCACCGCCGACATTCTGGGCACTGCCGCGTGGCTATGTGTAGATCTTGACTTTCTCAGGATCCGCCGCAGCAGCTTTCAGGAAGCCATCACCCGTGAACGTTGCCGTTAACCCGTCCAGGAACTTCTGATAGGCTGGCGAGAAGCGGTCGTAGATATCGTACCCGCTAGCCCAGAGAGTATCGCCGCCAGTCTTGGGAAGCTTGGTCAAGCGGAGAGAAGTGTAATCAGCTGGGACAGGCTCAAATTGAATGTCAGAGTGCCATTGGGCTGCATCGTAGCGGCGCTTGTTGGCCTGAAGCTCGTGCTTGAAGAGTTGCTTCCTGTGCTCGGAGCTGATCTGGGAAATTTCGTGATCGCCAACGCCGAATTCGGAGGTGTTGTTGAAGACGGGGTGGATGTGGAGGGTAGAATCGGAGGGTTTACCGCTAAGCTGGCCGAGACGATGGACGAAGTGTTTTTGGAGGTCGTTGGTCAGGTTGTCTTGGGCGCGGAAGAAGACGACGCCGCGCTCGGAGACTGTGGGGAGGTTAGTTTGGCAGTGCGTGAGACGTGAGATGAAGGTACTGACTGGTGACTGCAAGATCGCGGAGCAGTTCATCAGCATTGCTAGCATTGATCAAGTCGTCCACGATGTCGACGCCCTGAAATTCGCGGCCAATGGCTGGCGTTGTGTCTTCATACTCGAAGCTGTCCAGAGCGCCAGTCTGCTTCAATGGCTCTCTATGAGAAGTCTTGCTCTTGAATGGGGAGTCATGGCTGGGGAGTTGGTCAGAAAGAATGCCGGGTGCCATTGTGGCAAGCTGTGTTCAGTGGAATGTCTCCAAAGCTGAAAGCAGAGCAGGCTCGGCCACCTACCATTCCAGACCTACATATATACCCCATCGCATGGCTGGTGGACATGTGGGGCATCACACGCAATATTAAGCACGCCATCTGACAGCTGCATGACAAGGACCAAGCTCTTTGACCTCGACGACGGATCTGCTCTTGCTGCGCACGGCACATCGTGGCCGCGTGGCCGCTAGATGGTGAAGATGGCGCAAGAACGCAGGCATTTGCTTACTGTAAGCGTGATGACTGTGTCGTGGATGGAAGGCTGGAGGGCATCATGGGAGTGGCAAGATGTCGGTGGGCTCGCCATGGCGTCGATCGAATGGCTTTGTCGTCAAGATACATGTACGTGAGTGTCTCATCATGTGCTTTGGTCTGACAGCGCCTTCCCTTCTGACAGCGAGCACAGTCGAGGATGTTGGGACCGAGGCTCGGGAGGAAGTCGCGTCCAGGATCGTGATGTCGGCTCATCGGCGTGAACGTTTCAGCTTGGCATCGTTCCCGCCAACTTCACCTTCATCTAAATCATGTCCACGCTCACGGATCGTGTATCGTTGCTCATAGTGTACCATATCGATCAATGCTGCAGTCTGAACACTGACACAGCATCAAAACGGTGCGCGACAGTGTGGTGACATTATCCGATCCCTTCCGGCTCGCTGGTGGCCACCTGTTCGACACCGGATGCAAAATCCATCGCAAGCACTCGAAGATCGACTATAGGAGGTAGTTTGCCTTTCAGATCTTCAGGTCACGTGCACGGTCATAACCTTGGCTGCTCAGATCCGGTTGACACTACGGTATAAGTGGCAATGTCCACGTCGCCAAGCGACTTTCTTTTCCCAACAGCCATCAACGCCCACAGGTGGACACGGGGGCAGGTCCCCCGATACTACGAGAGACTCGCCGAGCACAGAAAGATGAAGGACTATCGGAGGAAGTCAGACAGCAAGAGACCTGTGTGGGAACCTGCACCAAAGGGTACGACCGTGGATCTCGCCAACATCGAGACTGGTCCGAGCAGCGAGGAGGATGCTATGAACTCACTGCTTCGACAGGGCTGCCACTGGCCTCCAAAGCACTACCGGAAGGACCATGAGTGTCGAATTCCAGGACTGCGACTGCAGGCGTTACGGCAGATAAAGCGCTGGGAGAAGTCGCGTCCTGTGCTGCAGCTCATGATGGAGAAGCTCCCGGATGAGCTGAATCTGCTGATCATGCAACATGTCGTGTTGGATACGCAACAACATATGCACTTCAAGAAAGATGATACACCACTTCTTTTGACCGAGCAGGCAAACTCATTGCTCGGAGGATGGGAAGGAATCGATCCACTCATCCCATTGGCAGAACAAGCCATCCTCGAAAATTCCATCATCAAATGCGACGTCGAATTCCAACGCGCAGCCACAGGATCCGAGAAGATAGCAGTGCTCCCCACTCTGATACAAATTCTACCTCAGCCTCTCCGCCATCTCCAACTCCAGATCCGATTCGAAATCCCAGCAGGCCGTCAAAAGTACCCATCAGCAATCTACACCGCAACATCCGGCATGGCATCGCTCTGCGCCCAACTACCAGGCCTACGATCACTCCACCTCCTCATGCTCATCGACCTCAACCACGCACCAAGGGATCCGCATCGAGGTAGCGGTCCTCCCATTCTGAGATCATGCCGCAAGGGTTTCAGCGGCGAGAGCACGTTCTTGCAGGCGATTGCGGATCTTGTTGATGCGGCACGGACTGCGCGGCCGAGTGTTACGACTACTATTGAGATCAAGTATGAGCATGAATACCAGTGGTATTCACCGCCAGTGTGGAAACCACTGCCTGAGGTTATGTACGTTGAGGCAGATATACGTCCGGCTACAGATGTCGTTCGCGAAGCAGAGATCAAGTGGGAATGAACATACAGGGCGACGTGATTTGGATCACCGCTTGTTGATGACGTGTCGAATGATGAAAGCCATCGTGGAGGGGTGGGTGTTGCCTGGAAGCATGTGCGGAAGAAGATCGAACGACATGGCAGCTACTTTTATGACTGAAATCCTCCTGCTATACACATTGCTCGTCCATTGTACAATACCCCTGTCTACACTCGAGCTACCAGTGTTGCTGCGTCAAACGCTTTAATCAGAGTATGATATTGACGGACAATATATTTGGTCGATGTGAAAGAGAAGTGTTCGCGATTCCATGAACCACCAGGTAAACAGTCGTTCAGGCGGAAGCAGAGGGCATATCACAACATCTCAATTCCCACATGTCTCTACTCATACATTATATCAAACAAATCCCATCCCATCCCACCTCATCCCAACTCAAAGCAAAATATCACCATGCTGTACCCGCCAAGCAATTGTACATGCCATCCATATCTCGTACTCGCAAATAATCAATAACTTCAAACATGAACGACCAGCGTACCTATCACCATCAGTAAGCTGCCCGTGTCCCTCGAGCTGGACTGGTACTCACAGAGCCGGTCAAGGTCTCACACACCAGAGTAAACAGAATCCGCCAACCACTCATCTTGCGTTCGATCCGGTCTCTTCTTGACGGCGCGAGTACTGAACGAGCGGATAAGCTCGCCACCGCGAGCGAAGAGATGTCGGAGCTTCTCGCCCAAGCGTTTGATGTGGAACTCGGTCTTGCTCATGCCAACACCATCGTATGTGTTGGCACGACTGTCGGTGCCTAGACGGGCTTCGGCCATTGAGCCGGCATCGTACGCAGTTTGGTCATCGAAAGACTGACCTCGGGCCTGGTCCACGCGAAGGTGCTTGCCTTTGCCTTTGAAGCCGGTCAGTCGTTTGCGGAATGAAGCGGTACGATCTCGATCAGAGCTGTTGTCGGAGAAGAAGGACCGAATCTCGTCCAAGTTGAAGCTAGCAGGTGGAGTGAGTGCGCTCGTAGGGTAACGATCTCCAGGCTTGTGAGAGACCTGGGATTGACGAGTAGAAGTGCTGCGACCGAGTGGTGACTTGCCGAAAGTCTTCGTGAGATCATCGTCTGTCGTGAGTCCAGACAGGCCAGTCTTGAACTTCTTCGAAATTGAGCCAATGATGGAGCGCTTGGAAAGATGTCGTCGATGAGCAGGAGTTACGCCAGTGAGCTGTTCTGTAGTGATGGACGCGTTGGATGGCAAATTGGAGGTGGTGATGGAGCCGATATCAATGCCCTGCTCGCTGGGGTCGAGAGGCTTGGTTAGATCCAACGACTTGGTTCGACGCTCACGAAGCACCTCGCTGGCGAAGGAGTTGCGAGTATGAGCCACGGATGGAACTGAAAGGTCGATGTCGACTTTGCTACCCCAAGGGTAATTTTCATCATTGTTCCACGGCCGGCTGGCTCCCGACATGACCATCGAGCGCTTGCCGTTGCGTGTAATTGGATTCATCTCCTTTGGCAGCATCTGCTGGACCTCTTCCTCTGTTGTCGGTGCTTTGGCTCGTAGCACAACAGACATTGGCCGTGCCAAGTCTGATGGTGCTGAGGCAGAACCGCTGAGATATGGCCGCTTGTCATCAGCTGCATCTGTGGGTTGCAGGCCATCTGCTGAGGTTGACTCAGGAAGTGGAGGCAGCTCCTTGTTGAGGCTTGCCCTGCTCATGCGAGGTGCGATGGAGTCATGGGTACCGTTCTTGACGATCTCCTCGGCGCGCTCAGCGAGTGTGCGGAAGCCAGCTGAGGTGCGGTTGGTCATGACAGTATCAGGCCGAGCGAGCTCTGTACTGAGACGATGCAAGCTTTCTCTGTCAACCTTGAAGATACTGTCCAGCTGGAAGTTTGACAGATTGCGTAGGCCAGGAATGAGTTCTGATAGTCGGTCCGAGAGGCCACCAACAGTAGGGATGGACAGTCGACTTGCCTGTTGAGCGACGTTGAGGAAGTCTTCAGGTGAGAGTGGGCGCTTGTCAGGCTCCACGCCCTCAACTTCAGTCGTTTCCTGAATCTGGAGGGCAGGTACAAGAGCCTTGCCATTGTATTCTTCTGCTTCCGGCTCTGCTTCGGGGTCGGACTCGTCTTCGCTGTCGGCACGGTGATCCAAGAAGCTGAACTCCTCTGGCTTACTAAAGAAGCTTGTGTAGCGCTCACGAAGTGGTTCAGTACTGTGCGGCCGCTGTGGAGAAGGACAGTAAATGCCGGTGAAGTCACGACGGCGAACCATTTCCGTTGATGTCGTTGTGCGGAAGTCGAGAGCCTCGTTTAGCCGATCGATGAGGTCGGTGCGGCTGAAGTTCAAGGATGGCAGATCTTGGGTGTCTCCAAGAGGTCGATTGTGCTGACGAGCCTGGCGACGTGCTTTGGCTTTGTCCGCAGACTCCTGCAGCCGTCGTTCCTGCATAGCCTTGACTGCTGCGATACGGGCGGGCAGTGGAAATTGTGCTCCGCTGGACGATCGCCTGTGGTCAGATATGCTCATGTCCTCGACGGATTCCTCCTTGAGGCCGGGAAGATGCGTGCTACCAAACCGGTTGTGCGTGCTGGCCGCTGGGTTGCCGTTCGTGAAGCGAAGATCGAGACCTCCTTCGCGCGATGAGAAGCTTGAGTCTGTGGTAGCAGGTGATGGTCTCCTGACGATAGACTTGCCCTTGTTGGCGGCAGCCTCGCTGCTCGGCTGGAGCTGACGATACGGTTCAGACTTCTTGGCGATGTTCAGTGGCAGTACCACTTCATCGGCGAAAGTGACAGAGCTTCGTCGAGAGGCCTTCAGGTCTGGGTTCATGGCGTTGTGTTGACCCACGGCCACGTCTTGCTTCCATCTGCTGTCCGGTGTCGAGCCTGGTGAGACTTCCACGATCTGTGGCTTGCCTATCGAGATCGAGCCATGTGGGAGCGAGAAGCGAACGGCGATGTCCGTGACCATGTCCGAGGCGCTATTCAGCGTAGTGTCGCCAACGGTGCTGATGTCTCCCGGCAAAGAGAATCTGTTTGTGTTGGTGGTGTTGCTGTCTGTCGCCATCGCTCGTGGTCTGAGCTGTACGCTCTTCGAGTAGGTCTTCGGAGTACGTGGAGTGGGCGGCGGTAGGCTCTCGTCCACCTGTAGAGACTCTGGCTCTGTACGAGTGTCGAGATTTGTCATATCTGTCTTGTCCATCGCACTGACATTGAGCGTCTCGTCGATGTTCAGCGTTTGTGTCTGGACTGGACTCACAGCAGAGCTTCTCTTGATCTCTTCGCCTGGCAGCAAAGGACTGACTGGGGTTCTGTCCGCATCACGGTCCACATCTGGGTTCACCGGGGTATGGTCGAAGTTCCTGTCCAGGTCGGTAACCTTTGCAGCCGGTTCTGGCGTTGGTGACTCGTTGATGTCAGACAAATGTTCCTTGGAAGCCTGCTTCGAGGACTGCTGTTGGAGGGTAATAGTATCGGCATCGTGGGCGAATGGGTCTCGAGACTGTGTCTCTTCCGAGGCGACAGTAGTATCAATGGCACGGGAGAAGCGCATGGCGTAATCAATGCCAGTGGGAAGAGTGGCTGGAATCGACTCTGTTTCTGACACAGAGCCATGCTGGTCCGCAAAGTCGACAGCATCAACATCTTCTGACACATCAACTTTGGGTTCCTCTACAGCCTCTCGCTCCGCTTGCTGCTCTGCGTCGTATTGCTTCTGAAGCTGAGCCATCAGATGAGTCGTGGTATCATCGACAGGCATCTGCGTGTTGTCGACGCTCGAAGGACCCAACTCGGCTTTGACCATTGCCCTCGTGATGGGCCGGGACTGGCGCTGTGGTGCTTCGATAGCCTCAAGCTCAGGTAGCTTGACAGGTGAGGCTGGCAGTTCGACAGGTGCATCAAATTCTTCAATGAGCGTGAAGCGTGGTGGCTCGTTGGCAGCGAGCTCATGGTACTCGACCAGTTCAGAAACATCTTCTTGATCGTGATCGACGTCAAGCTCGCCGGCATATTGGCGATTTGCGTTTTCGTGCTCTTGTCGAGCTGCTGCTGCAGCCTCTGCCGCTGCCTTCGACTCCAGCATGGCTCTGACCCGCTGCACAAACCCTGTCTGCGGCGGGACGGAAGGATGCGGAACTTCCATATCCGGCTCATGGATGGGTCTTTCGAGGCCATCGGCATAGTCGAAGTACTTGGCAGGCAGTACGGGCTCACTTGAAGAATCTGGCAAGTCAACGAGATCAGGGTTGATGAAGGCCGGATCGACCATGACTTGGATCGTGGTCTGGTCCTTTGGTGTCGGCGGGTTGGATGACGTTGGCGCCGATGAAGATGATGCTGGATCCGAACCAGAAGGTCCGCCGTCTGTCATTGGCGTGTCTGTACGGCGAGGCAGCATACGAGCCATGCGGGCAGCATTGTGAAACTTGTGATGAGCCACTGGGTTGGCACTCGGCGGTGGGCCATGATATCCCGGGTGCTGAGGAGGTCCGTACGGATTGTAGCCAGGTCTTGGTGGACCATAGTAGGCTGGCTGCGGAGGATACTGTCCAGGAGGCGGCTGCATAGCGTGCTGAGACGGAGGCATAATGGGATGCCCCATCTGGTGATGCATACCAGGAGTAGGTGCTGGACGCGTCGGGCCAGAACGGTAGCTGTATGGGTTCGGAACGTATCCAGGTCCTGGTCCCGGGCTGCTGTCGGCAGCTCGCGGAGGTGGTCGAACGTGGAGATGGACAGGCTCCGGCCCATAAGAATTGTGGTCACCTCCATATGCATGATATGGTTGGACAGGTGGAGGATGAGGTCCCGCGATGGGCACTCTTCGTGGCATCGACTGCCCACCTGCCATCGGTGCGTAGCCATCACTCAAGGCTGGAGATGGCGATCGGAAGCCAGGACGCTTGAGCCTTGTAGGGTACACGAACTGGCGATTGTCAGGCATCGGAGGTACCGGCCCTGGTGGCATACGACCAGAGTGGCGTGGTTCATGGCCTTGGCTCCGCAAGCTTGTCGCAGATCGATGCCTGGGCAGTGGATGAGCTGGTGGCGCTGAAGTCATCGAGTAAGACCGAGGATCTCTGGTATCTGGGGTCGGTGGCATTGGCTCAAGTGGTGGCTTGCCGAGATGGCCGTTAGGTGGTAGGGAAGGCGGCATGCTCTGCATGCTGGTGAAGGAGCCACGGCGCTGAGTGGTGGAGGTGTTATCCCATTGAGAACTAACGCGTGATGTCTGAGATGGTGCATAGCTGTGGTTGGAAAACCCGCCTGAAGTGTGGTGCTGTGATGGTCTAGACCCATGACCTCGTCTCTGGTGAGTTGCTCGAGGCATAGAAGGCAGTCGGGACGTGTTGAATGAAAGTGCGCCAATATCGCCAGTATCGGTTGATGTCTTAAGCATACTGAGGACGCCCGCGTTGGACAGCGTATCGTTCGGAGGCATGCTGGGTGGAGGTGATCTGACCGCTGTGCGTGATGCTCCGGTCGTGCCCGAGACGTTGCTGGCTCGGCTGTTGCGGCCGCTGACGCTGGAGACGTTGTCAGTGGAAGGCATTGTGCCGCCTTTCCAAGCGTGTAGTGAACGAGAGACCAAGACCAAGACGTGCTATCCAAATGAGCAAGAAGACCAGAAGACTGGTGAGAAATGCGATGTTGTATGGTGGGTGGTGGGAAGAGAAACAAGACGGCGAGGAATGGAGAGGAAGTCTCTGTTGATGGAGGGCAGAGGCAAGTACGGACCTGCCATGAAGTCCTGCCACAGCCCTGGAGCGCACTTGCGAGCTATATGGTCATCAGCAGTCGCGATGTCATTTACATGTACTGATGAACCAGACTTGCCTTGTCATAGCATCGACCAGAGCCACTGCGCAAGATCATAGGCGATGAAGACCACCGCGACTGTATCGCAGACAACGACGGGCACGACTGCGAGGTACTGGACGATGGGCGATGGCGCGACTGCGGCGCGGTGGTGTGCTTGTTCAGCGTTGCGTCGTTGCATTACGGTTGTATCTGGATGTATCGTCTTGTCGCTTGCGACTATTCTGGAGCGTCCTGTCGTTCCGATCGGTCGTCTTGTAACAGTGAAGGTAAGCTCGATGTAAGTGTCCAAATATCGCAGCAAGAACGTTAGCAGTCGCGTGGCAGCCACGTTTGGCCTCGTGTCGGAAGGTGCAAGCATGTCCACAGGCGTGCCTGCCATGAATTGAGTAACACCCGATCACCATATTGATGACCGTGAATGAGCACAACACGATAGCAAGAAGCGCACGAAGAAATGACAATGCTCACTGATCAAGTGAAGTCAACCCAATCTAAGCCTGATACTTGTGCTCATGCAGGTATCTCATGCTACCCATGCGCCACCACGCGTCTGCCATGCTTGTTGAACTGTTCTTGGTATCTTTTCGCAGGCGACCTCTCACAACACTCCCTCCTTATGCTCTTCTACTGTGACGCTGGCACTGCCTCTCCGACTGGCTGTTGCTGGCCGTCTGGTGCAGTCGCCACGCCGTTCGCTGGCTGGCCTTCTCCGACGTGGCTCTCGGTCGCTGGGATGGTGTTGTCCTTGCGTGGCTTGGCCCACTGTGGATCTTGCCCTGTAGAACAAAGGTAGTCAGTATGCTGATGGCGACTTGTCCACACCACGGGAAGCGCACTTACATGGACCCTCATCGCTCAAAGCGCATCCACCTGGGCATGAGCACTTTCCGCCGAACTCCGTAGGCAAGTTCTCCACCGGCACCTGTCCCAACACCTCCTTCTGGTAGCTGCTGCCCAAGACGTGAATCTTTGCAACCGTGACTGGGTCCAAGAACCTCTTGACGATCGCGAATATGCTGCTGAAGCCCCATGGCGTGTTGATCAGGTACATCTTGCCGAGTCGCTCCGGGTAGTAGTTCTGGCTGATTGCCGAGGCCTTCTGGATGTACCCATACACTTGTCCTGCCTTGCCCAAGCCAACGCCCTTGAAGTCCATGATTGTGCAGCAAGTCTCGAGGAGGTGGCCAGCCTTGCGTGAGCATGCGGGTAGGCGCGGGTCGGCCATCTTCTCGTACTCAACGACCAAGTTCTCCAGCATGCGCTCGTCCGTGGTGATGGCTCGCATCTTCTCCAGGTCGATCTTACCGAATTGCTCGATGTACACGGGTCGGCCATCCTTGTCGGTCTTGTGGTAGTATTGAGGGTAGTATGCCATGATCTGTGCCTTCTCCTTGTAGTCGAAGTTCTTTACGAGCTCGTCCACACCGCCTCCAAACTCATTCCGCCATTTTTCACAGTCGACAAACCTGTGCGGTCTTTATCAGAACGACTCAGTTGTACATCATCTTGATAACACTCACATGCTCTTTGCAAGCTCTACGTTGAACTTGCGAGCTCTCAGGAATCGCAGCAGCGTCAGGGTATCCAAGTTCTTCGTGTAGCCGCCCTGCTCAAGGATGGTCCGCAACTGAAATACAGCAGCATCTTGCTCCTTGGTGGTGTGCCCTGGGTGGCCTGGCTGCGCTGTGGGTGCGGTGGTAGGGAAGTCGTAGTGGTCATATTTGGGGTCGAGCTCCATGTGCGGATTCTGGTGGTCTGCCATGTTGGGCACTGTGATCGATTTCTTCCGTCCTATAGCTGTCGTCGATCGAGGCGTTTAGTCGGGAGTGAGGGTTGCGTGTTGTCGCGAAGTTTCTGGCAGAGGACAGGTGACAAAATGTCGTTGGCAGTGAATTTGTTTATCCTCCAGGAGAGAAAGATGATGCTGGAGTGCGGGCAGCGGGATGAGCTGCGCCACGTTTTCAATTGGTCCTTGCGGGGGATCCACATCGTCCACACGGTGAGAACGTGCGGTCAAGATTGGTCATGTCGTGTTCCTCGTCGCAATGGCAGAAGATTTCACATGGAATGTTGGTGGGAGAGGCCTCATGCTTATATCATGTGTTGCTTGCATTACTTCACCAATCAGCCGGCTAGACTCGCCATGGCTGCTATATCCATCCATGTCCTGCTGTACACATCACGCTACCCTGCATGAATTCGAATTCGCGTCACGAACGCGCCACCGCTAACTGCTATTTCCTCTGCCCTCCCAACACCAGCTTAGGGTCGACCTCACTGAGTGGCATCAACTTGCTCACCACCTCCCATCGGTCTGGAAAGCGATAGTCGCGCGCGTGACCAGACTTCCGACCTTGCTTGTAGACGTAGCGCGTCGCCAATTCCTGAAGAACTTCTCCTTCGACTTCATACACGTCGTCGATCTTAACGGTCCTGCGATGATTGATCTGAGCCTCGGTCTCGTCAATGATTTCCTGCACGTACGTGACCTCGAACTCTTCTCTCGACTCGAAAGTGACCTGACATGCCGCGGGGATGCGCTCCAGGACCTCTTCAAGGATCCAAGCCTTCGAATCAGTGGTGTTGCTGTCGGTCTCTCTCTCGATCATAGAAATTCGAAGGCTCTTCAGGCTGGTAAGATCTTGCAGCTGTTTCCATGGCAGCTGTGAGAACCATCCTCGCTCTATCCCTGACCTGTCCGCGGCATCACAGACCAGCATTAATGAGGTGAGCCTGGGCAGCGTGCGGTCGGGCAGGAGGCGCTGATTGAGCACCAAAACGCCATCATAGGTGGAAGCGGTGACACAGACGGTGTTCTCTTCATACATGATTTGCTTCGCCTCGTCGTAGATCTGCTGGCATACTGCGAGAATTTGCGGACTGCAGCCACTGAGTTTGTAGTAGTTGGCGCCACAGGAGTTCCTGCAGTTTCTGTCTGGGAAGAGCACGTCTTTGAGATATCGGCCGTTAGCGGTGTGCACTAACTTCGTCAGTCCGATGTGGCCGTCCGGAGCGAGAAGTAGACGATAGACCAAGTTTCTCATCTCAGCTGGGAGCTCGAGGAAGCAAAATGGTCTTGCAGGTAGCGAAGCCTTGGTAGCACCGTTGTCTGTCGAGCTTTTGTTCTCGTCCAACACCTCGTCCGCGTCGCCAGCGTTGGCCTCTTCCTCTGCGTCTGATATTTCCTCATCAGCGTTCAGCTCCGAGGAAGCCTCACGGAAGGATTCAGGATCATCTGCATAAGCAGTTTCGAGAGCAACCAACCCATCATCAGCCCAGCTGGCCACATCAGCGATTTCGCTGATATTGTCAGGTCTCCCAAGCAGTGACCTGAGAGCTGCGACCACATCACCTTGTGTGGAACCAGAGTAAAAAAGGTTGACGATGTGACTTGCTAAGACTTTGGCTCCTTCTGGGTATGTGACGACGGCCCCTCGAAGGACCCTAGCCGCAAGTGCATCCACGAAGCTCGCTATGCGCGGGTGTTGTCTTGGGACCTTCACGGGAGGTTCTGGGTTGCTTGCTTCAGTGGGTGATGTCGGAGAAGCGGTGCTGTCCGCGGGAGCTCGCGTTGCCGATGCATCAGTGTCGGGGGCCTGATCGTTGGAAGCAGCTTCGTTTGCATTCGCGGTTGAGATGATCGCCGGTGGTATCTGAGGCTGTTTTGGAGGCAGTCTCGATAGTACAGACGTATCGAACAGTGACCGAGTAAAGCGCGCCACCTCCGGATGTGTCTTTTCGAGTTCTCGCAGACCAGAAATGATGGCGGGAATATCAAAAGTCTCGTCTTGTTTCAGCGTATCTTTCACGACCTGATCTCCAGCTATATCCGAGCGTCCCAAGATTGCTGGCCTATTCCTCAGTGCGCGTACCAGTGCTCTCGAAAGTGGATCAGTCGCGACTGGAGCAGACACCCTACTGAAGTCATCTCTGTTCAACAACGGCTGTGGCCCGCCGAGTTGTGGTCGAATCGAGCCGAAGCTGGAAGAAATCGGAGAGGCGCCGAAGGGAGATGCTGGCGGGTGCGCGTTTGTGGTGAAGCTTGTTGTCGAGCTGGACGCGAAAGATGAGAAGGATAACGGAGTGTCCAGTTGGAGCGGCGGCGCGCCTGTGAACTCGAACGGCATTTTGAGTTGAGTGCGGCGTGTCTCGTTGTAGGTGCGAATGCGGGAGTGTGCGCAGCGGTACTCGGGTGGTGGACAAGAGAAGTCGTTGTTGAAGTTTGGGACGATCGCGGGAAGCGGCGTGAGATTATAAAGCTTTTCCAACGCGCATTCCTACACGCTAGTGACTGTTCATGCAAGGGTAGAAGTGAATGCCCGTTTGCAACGGCTCTGTTCACGTGCCCGCCGCCTCCCCATTGCCCGGCTTCCCATTCGTCTCCTTCGGGATCACCTTCAACGAGAAATCTACATGCTTCACTCCCTGATGAATGCTTGACGAGCTGATGATATCAATATCATCGCAAACGTAGTCCGCAACATTCTCCTCCGTCAAGCCACCTGAAACCTCAATCAGGGCCCTTGCATTTGTGCCTCTTCCCCACCTATCTTTGAGGTTCTTTGAAGCCACCCTAACCCCATCAGCCGTGAAGTTGTCCAACATCACCACGTCCGCACCTGCCTTGATGGCTGTCTCTGCCTCTTCCTCTGTCTGACACTCCACCTCAACTTTCACCGCGAAGCCTCCTGATGCCTTCGCAGCCGCTACAGCAGTATGTATCGATCCTCCACACGCCCAGACGTGGTTATCCTTCAGCATTGTCATTGCACTCAGATCTTGCCTGTGCGGATCACAGCCTCCAACCAGCATACCGTACTTCTCCACCAACCTGAAACCCGGCGTTGTCTTTCTCGTGCCAGCCAGTGTGTTCTTGTAACCCGCGTTCCTCAGCAACTGCAGTAGTGAATGTGCCTTGGTCGCAATGCCCGAACATCTTGCCAGAAGGTTCAAAGCCACTCTCTCACCCAACAGAACGCATCGTACAGGTCCACGCACTGTGGCGACGTGCTGCTTCGCCTCTCTTCCGACCTCGTCTCCTTCCTTTACAAACCATTCGACAGTACAGTCCAATTGCTTGAAGACTTCATCGAAGAATGGTACGCCTGCGATGACGCCGGCGCTTTTCGCAAGCAGTCGAGCCTCGGCCGGTCCGTCGCCAACGACGAAGCCGCCGTAGTCGAAGCTTGGAGTGTCTTCCTCAAGCCAGAGGGTTATGCTCTTCTTCCATGATGGTGGCAGGAGATTGGCTGGATTGCCATGCTTTGGTGCGCCTTCGGTGATGGGCATTGTGGTGGTCGTGAAGACGGAGCTCGGTTGACAGTAGGAGAAGAGGTGATGAATGCTGTGGATTGTGAGAGTGCCGTTTCACTTACTGTTCTTCGTGATGGACCTGTTGCTACCGGCCAGAACCGTGTCGATGACTATTGCAGTCGCCGATGTCATCCGAAGTCAACAGAGCGCTGGAATCGCGGGCCGAAACCCCTGCCCCTCCGCCTTCCAGCTTCACTTCACTAGTCACAACCATCACATGCGACGGTGACCTGAAAGCATGTGTACTGCAATGGGACACGACATATTGCCTCGAGAGGCGAGGCTTGACTAACAGAAAGAGAGGCGCTCTACATTGCTGACGCGCACGACAGCACCTCCTTCCTGACTGTCACAACGCAGCCACTCAAGCTGATATGTAGTATGTTGTTAGCTGATAGCGACGAGGTACTGTATGAAAATTTGAAGTACAGCGCAAAGATCGTAATGAGATGGACAGCCTTTGGACACAGACATATCGTCCCGCTTGCTACACGAAATCTTTTGGTATCAGTCAGAAAAGCTGCCGATGCAGGGAAATTCTGCCCACTGTGTGTACGGTCCACTCCCCTATGGTCTAGTCACCCCGACTGCGAAGGTCGGTCGTTGCAAAGGTCCGACCGGCAATGAACTTTGTCGAGAGCCCTTGGGGCAATCTTGTGTTCCAGCCTTCAACACATGCAAGAATTGCTGTGTCACTCAACGGTGGTGTGCCAACAAGCATGCATCATTCTCCGCTCAGGACAGACACAAGCCTCATGTAATTCATCTTCACCAAGTGGTGTGGACGAGGGGCGCGAGCCTAGTCGAGGCTGCGAACGTCGCCTGTGAGCTACGCTCGACGGTATGTCGTAGCAGCTCAAAAGCAGGGCGCCTTCCGGGTGTGACGCATAATGATGCCTGAAGTGACTGCTGTGAAGAATTTCCAGTCGAGCGCCAGTCCCCGTGTGACGTATCCCTGCTGCTCACCAATACATACCACCAAACTTCTGCATCCTCTATCGACACCCGAGCAAATCAACCAGAGTAGTGGGGTGGAAAACGTCCGATTGTCGCGAGACAGTTTCGGCTCACACGTCCGCAAATCCAACGAGCATTGATCAGAATTCGTTGATCAAACCGTTCACTCCGGTGAATATGAGCTTATACGAACTTCGCCTCATCAATGTCTCCATCAATTGCCTTGCCATCACTCTGTGTGAGATTTGACTCGGGTGTCTGCGAACAGGTCTTCCTTCGGGTTGTTCCTTAAGTGAAAGCCTCTTCGGAGGCTTTCCTTTTGCTGGTGTGGTGTGCTGGGGATGGGAAGGTTTGTGGTTCGAGTCCTGGGTAGAGGGTATTTTGATTCGGTGATGGTCTTTTTGTGCGGTGATCCATCTGCTTATAGTAAGCGCTCCATCCACCTGTCAGCAACGGCTGTCCGGGTGCAGATAGCATGTCCTTCTATTCACAGGCTGGATCACCAACTGACGTGAAAAGTCACAACTGTATGATATGGGAACATTCGATGAATCATTCCCTTCCTATGTTCCGCTCATGCTATAGCTGACGGACCGACCGCGCGAGCACAATGGATGTTGTTTACTTTTGACCATCTCTGTTCAATGTTCACCTCTTCATTCCACCACCGATATGCTATACGATATGATCGCTCTTTTGCAACAAGATGCATCGGGTACGTCGTTGACCAATGATAGACACCTCTTGCTCCTCTTCAATGCTCGTTCGCCAGCCGTGGTCTTCCTATCGTGGTCTTCTTATCGTCCGAATCAGAGGCACACAGTGAGCTGCCCCCGAATGGCACAGGAGATGGTAGTGACACAGCATGCATCACTATTGTAATGGTCATCGATGTATGATCTGTTGTTGTGATGCTGGAGGAAAGAGTCAAGTCAAGATCGTCAAAACTGCGCCAACGTCACGAATCCCTGCACTGCCACGCGAGAAGTGGATCTCCATCTTCGACGCTTCACTGTCGATCTCATGAGCTTGTCGGAACATCAGATATCATTAAGAAACACAGCCATTACAACAAATATCCTTTGCTACTTGTATCGCACAAATATTCTAATCACGGTTCCTCGGGCTCAATGATAGCTGAGAACGAAGCTCCCAACTTCACAATATTCCAAGATTGCCTTTCGACCAGCATCATACAACGTCTTGCCCCGGATAGTGGCAAAACAACGAAGAAACGACCGGTCAAAGGTCGCAAGAATGAAATTAAGCCGGTACTGAGACCGCAAGAGGAGATTGAAAAGAACGATGCTGCTGAATTGTCTGATTTTATCGAGGTTGGTCCACGGAACTGCTGTCGTCAAATTGACCTGTTGCTGAAGACGGCATAGTATCTAGCTGAGGAGATTTTCTTGAGCCTACCTGCAGACCTCCGCACCATCTCCTACACAGCCATCCAAGATGACATCAAGCTGGCATCGAGATACTCAGTACCTCTGAGCAGCTCAGACATGGAATCGCTGATCAAACCATTACCACTCTCGGTCTCCGAATCATTATCAATCTATGGCCTCATCAACGACGATACAGACCTAGACCGCTTCCTAGAGCCCTGCATGAACATTTACATCACATCCACCTCCGAGCCACCTGCAGAGTACACTCCAGCCTTGGCCGCTACACGGCCTGACGGCTGCGAGATCTGTGAACGGGAGCACATACCTCTGACCTACCACCATCTCATACCGCGGCAGGTTCACGCGAAAGTCGTGAAGCGTGGTTGGCACAAGGAATGGGAGCTGAATAAGGTTGCATGGCTGTGTAGAGCCTGTCATTCATACGTGCATCGAGTCGCGCCGAATGAGCAGTTGGCGCGGGAGCTGTACAGTGTTGACTTGTTGCTGGAGAGGGAGGATATCCAGAGGTTTGCCAAATGGGTTGGGACAGTCCGTTGGAAGGCACGCTGATGTTTTGTGCATTGCATGTCCTCCAGTCGGGACATCTCGTTTGTGCCACACGGGCCACATCTTAGGATCGTAGGGCACAGAGGTGCAGTGGGGTAGCTATTGCGGCTCCACCTCGTGCTTGCGCCTTCAGGTGGCTTGCAGGACTGAAAGTCTTGTTACTGCTAGCTGAGCCTTTCCAGAGAATCAGAAGGTTACACAGTCTCGGGTCGTGCTGGAACCTGCTGTGTGTGAATATGGGCAAGGGTAGTAATCGCCAGTAGAACAGCCATGACGAACTGCATTGCAGTTGACAAGTCGTAAAGGCACTAAGGCGGAACAGTGTTTTCTCGCGAACATCTACTACTTGTCGAGTGGGGGTCCAGGTGTATTGCAGCGTTGATGAGTGCTTGGGCAGCACTGTGGAAGCCGTTACGAGACTGAATGGAGCGATACTGCCGAAGGAGCCGGAAGTGGTGGCTCTCACACGTGTTGCGGTACCATCGGATGCCTTTCGAAGGATCACGTCTTGACTCTTGGCTCGCATAGCTGCTTTTGTGTCCGCGGAAGGTTTGGCTATGAGCTGTGGAAGCTTATTAGTGCAGACGCGCTGCACCAAGTTCAGATGTCGAAGCGAGATCACGTCTCGTGTTAGTAGCGCTTTCCTCTTACATGTAGCGTACAATACCAGGTAGGGCAGCTCAGACATCTCCACACTGCGTAGAGCGTACAGCGTACATGTAAGGATGACTCTCTTGTGTTAGCGATGCTCGTAAACCGGCCGTTTTCAGCATGTGTATTTGATGAAACCGGCTTGAGACTGCGTACGGGTGCGGTGGCTGCAGCGATCGTGGCGCGGGATGCTTGTCGTCGCTGCTATAGGCAGCTCACAGGCATAATGCCATGTACACCGCCATAGATGGAAGTCGTTGTTGCGTTGTTCTGCAGAATGGAGAGCCACGCCAGCCACATAGAACGCCAGTGGCCGCTCCTTGTGGCTGCCACGCATCCAGAGTCGTTTGCAAATTGACATGGCGCTCGCTTCTGGAAGTCATCTTGTGTAGCGAGAGATGTTTGTGGTTAGTGGAGATGCAAAGGGAGCTCTGCCGAATCCTCCGCACGTGGCACAACATCGGTGATGCTGCCAAGCAGTGCTCTTTTGACCATTGGCGAGCATGTCTGGCTGAACGAGAGCTCCACCATTGGCTTGCGTAGATCCATCCCGCATCGGGACAAACGTGAGCAACACGTCGTCGCAGACACCTCTGCCTGCCATTGGAATATGGTCGGAATGAGCTCGATGCTGTGTCGATGTCACTGTAACGAGCCGCAGTCATGACGCGATGGTCGTGTGAAAATAGTCGTGTTGATGTATGAGGAAAGGCAGAAGTGCTTCTTGCCAGTGGAGATGAGGAGCGGAGCGGCATCGGCGGGGGGCCAGAACCTGCATGTGGTCAACGAGGCGCTGACACCAACAACAAGCCTGACGACTGCCACCCCTGCAGCGTCTGGCGGGTACAGCACGACTACTGTGAGAACCTGAGAACTCTCTTGTCGAGTACAGTACCTGCACCGTCGTAGCGCATTTCACAGACGACGACTCACTTGCCCTGCGCTTTGGCGGCTTGCACTATCATCAGACCTGAGATTGCAAGCTCAGCCTCCTAAACGCCATACTACCATTGCAATCGTCCGCATACTTTCTGCCTTGGAGACCACCTCCGACATACCCCGCCAGAAAGTCTTCGGCTGTGCAGGATATATATCTGGAACTTCGCCACTACCATCACAAGTTGTTTCGTCAGCAGCAGCGGCTTTGCGGAGACATCGCGCTTTCGAAGGAACGTTTCAATCTCTCCATCATCCACCAACCTAGGCAGACACATACCACAGCAGCATTACACCTTTCAACATGTCGCAGTTCCCTGGCCAGGGCTATCACAACCAGTACCCTCCTCAGCAAGGATACGGCGCTCCTCCGCCTCCTCAGTACGGCGGCTATCCGTAAGACTCGACCCGAGAATGTGACGTAAGCTCGAGGATCTGACAAACAGAGCAGACAGCAGTACGGCGGACCGTCACCTCAACCTCCATACAACAGCGGCTACGGCGCGCCACCTCCACCACAGTACGGCAATGGCTACCAGCAAGGGCCGCCGCCGCAACAGTTTCAGCAACCTCCACCACAGCAGTTCCAACAACCCCCTCCACAGCAAGGTATGTCGGATAACACGGAAGCTGTAGAGCGCCTCTGACCTGAGCTACAGGCTACGGCCGACCGCCTCCTCCACCTACACACTCGCAAGGATTCGGGCATGGCGCACCGAATGGCTACTCATTCCAATACTCGCAATGCACAGGCCGAAGGAAGGCGCTGCTGATCGGCATCAACTATTTCGGCCAGCGAGGTCAGCTACGAGGATGTATCAACGATGTGAAGAACATGTCGACATATCTGAACGGTCACTTTGGATACAAGCGAGAAGACATGGTCATCTTGACCGACGATCAGCAGAATCCCATGAGTCAGCCCACGAAGCAGAACATTCTAAGAGCGATGCATTGGCTGGTGAAGGATGCCAGGCCGAACGATTCGCTATTCTTTCACTACTCTGGCCATGGAGGTCAGACGAAAGATCTGGACGGCGACGAAGAGGATGGCTACGATGAGGTGATATACCCGGTGGACTTCAGGCAAGCGGGACATATCGTTGACGACGAGATGCACCGTATCATGTGAGTATTGTGAGTAGCACGGGAGGTACAGTACTGACAGAGGCAGGGTACAATCTCTTCAACCTGGAGTGCGGTTGACCGCTATCTTCGATTCATGCCACTCCGGCTCAGCCCTCGATCTCCCATACATCTACTCGACACAAGGCGTGCTCAAGGAGCCTAATCTCGCAAAAGAGGCTGGTCAAGGTCTGCTCGGTATTGTCTCGTCATACGCACGAGGCGACATTGGCGGTATTGCGTCGACTGCCATGGGTCTGTTTAAGAAAGCCACAAGCGGCGGGGACACCTACGAAAGGAACTTACGCACAAAGACGAGCCCTGCGGATGTCATAATGTGGAGTGGCAGCAAGGACAGCCAAACATCGTATGTGGACCCCCAGTTTGGTGATGAACCTCACTTTATGGTGCCCGAACCTTACTTCCAGTCCATGGAAGTGTCTGCGTTTCAGCGACCGTCTATCCTGCACAGAGACATGTGTGGCCGAGTGCTAGTGTGATCTTTTGTGGAGGGAGGCGTTGATGCTTTCAGCGAGGCGTTGGTGGCGTTGTTGCAGCGTTCAAGCGGAGTCGTTTTATGATGCCAAGATAGTGTACAACAAAACTCTCAAAGACGTCCTTCCACCTTGAAGAGCTCCATACGGAGCTGCTCCTTGGCGGAGGGGCGACGAGTTGCGTTGGATTTGTGGCATCGTAGAACGACGGACAACCCCCTCTCGAACGTCGACGCCTTCGAAGGAAGTTCTACCATTGGAGACATGTGCTGACCTTTTCTCTCTAATAGGCAAGACGCAAATATCGCCGGCCAAGCCACTGGCGCCATGTCGTGGGCGTTCATCACAGCACTGAAGAAGCAGCCCCAGCAATCCTACGTGCAGCTCCTGAACAGCATTCGCGACGAATTGGAGGGCAGGTACTCGCAGAAGCCGCAATTGTCATGCTCCCATCCTTTAGGTGAGCCCCAATGCACTACCTGTACAACCACTGTTTGACTGACGGTCGTCTCAGACACCAACATTTTGTATGTGATGTAAAAGCTTTGTACCGCGAGAGCATTGAGGCATGAGATGGACACGACATCGATAAAAGGGGATTGGGTATGATTGGCACGTTCATGAACATTCTGAGATACCAGCCGAGTTGATGCTCTTGTGCCGTAGGCGGCATACTGTGTAGGAGAAGGCGTTTGTAGGTGAACGATGGCTTTGGCCGCTGTCTCGCTTTTCCCACCAAGCTACTACAACAGATCTCGCGCTTTCGAGCCGTCTCTTTGCGGGTCTCGAGATCGTTATACCAAATCCAAGAGTCTCGGGCACAGCAGTTTGCCACGAGGGTCGTACAGCATACAAGCGGCGTCAACGTGGAACACACGTGCCAAGAATAGAGACGGTGACAAGGGTTTCTGAAGCTTGTTCCATGGTCAACATCCCTGTCATCAACGTCCAGCTGAACTTTGAAGCTCAGGCAGGCAGGCGCCCACTCGAAGCGCTTGAGGTCGCTACCTCAGCTCTCGATTGCTTACAGTAACAGCAAACGCCAACACGATGAGTAAAGACCCCGCACGCCATTACCACAAACCACATTCACATCGTCTCTTTGTTTGCACTGTATAAACATCCTTTCCATTCACCACGGTGTGTGTCATTGTTACACCTCAAAGCCTCTCAGACTTGGAAGTACATACATGTCGTCTACACACAAAACACAATGCTTTCAGCTGGTTCAGCGAGTGCTGCACTTTACGTCAACAAGTCTTTCACTACACCATGATTTCTGGATCCTGCCTCCAGGGCTGACAGAAGTGGGTTGCATCGAGTTGAAACTTTGCTAATAGCAGTTTCCCTCAGGCGTCGAGTTGAGCTTTCCATACTCTAGGCCGTTTCCAGCATCCTCTTCTCTTTTGCAGTCCAAACACTGCGAGCGTGTTGCACATTTCAGCGAATCTGGACGGAGTTATTATGGCATCAAATATGCTACATTCCTCGCCTGCGCGCGGCTCGGCGTCCGCTGCTTCCTCCGCACCTCAGCCTGGACAACATGTGGAAGCTGCAACCTCTTCATCTGATACCTCACAAGGCACGCGATCACGAGACAGCTTGGAACGAGAATATGGAAGCGACAGTCTTAAGCCACCCGCTATGCAGCCTACGGAACCGATATCGCTGCATCAACAGCAACAACAAGAAGAACAGCAGTCATTACCACCACCACCAGCAACACAGTCTTTCTACCAGAGGTACTTCACAAAGCAAGACGACTCGAGTAGCGACACAGAGAAGAAAACAGACTCGAGACATTTCTCCCTTCTAGCTATCGGGTCCATAGTATCCACGGTCATGGTTCTGCTCGTGTTTGCAGGCATCATCGCTGCTGCTGTGGCGCTGAGTGTTAGGAAGCCTCGACCTGCGGATGAAGGATCTGACAAGCATGAGGCACCGATCAGACTAGCGATCCCATTCAACTTCCCCGATCCGGGATTGTTATACGACAATGGCACATACTATGCTTTCGCCACCACCAACGCAGCTGGAGTGCTCAACTACCCAGACAAGGCCAACAACGCGAGTCAGTACACCGTCGACTTTGGTCTGGCGAATGTGCAGCTAGCGACGTCCACCAACTTCGTCAACTGGACTGTTGCTCCACTAAGTGCGCAACCTCTTCCAGCAGAAGGGAAGTGGACTCAGCTGGCACAGAAGGCTGCGAACCCAGCAAAAGTCACCAAACCAAAGATCTCGAGCACATGGGCCCCAGCAGTCATACGCCGAGCAGATGGCAAGTTCATCATGTACTACTCCGCAGCGCCTGGCTTCAAAGTTTCCTACAAGGTCAATCATCCTCACCCACATTGCATCGGTGCGGCGGTCTCCACTGGCGACTCCCCAGCCGGACCCTACGAGCCTCTGCCCGAGAGCCTCACTTGCCCGTGGGAACAAGGCGGCGCTATCGACCCAGAAGCCTTCCGTGACCCATCAAACGGCAAGCTCTACCTTGTCTACAAGATCGATGGTAACAACATCGGCTCGGGAGGAGCTTGCGGCAACACTGTCTCGCCAATTCAGAAGACACCAATCATGCTCCAGGAGATGGCAGACGATGCGGTTACGAAGGCCGGCGAACCAATTGAGATCTTCACCAACGAGAAGCAGGACGGACCGCTGGTCGAAGCACCTGTCCTCGCGCAGTCACCAGAGGGTTTGTACTTTCTGTTCTTCAGCTCGGGCTGTACGAGATTGGACACGTACGCTCTCGAATATGCTACCGCCACACATATCAGAGGGCCGTACACGCGAGTAGACAAGAAGTTGCTCAAGACAGGAGACTGGGGTCTGGAGGCACCAGGCTCGGTCGGGATTGCAGAAGATGGGAACGGCGGTTGGAGCATGGCGTTTCATGCGAGAGTCAACTATGGGGAAGTTGGGAGAGTACGAGCCATGTTCACGACCAAGCTGAAGTTCGCGGGAACACAGGTCTGCATGGAGAGGGACGAGGAGACGGTCGACTTACAGCAGCACGACAGCGAATAGTGGCAGCGTGGAACTTGGCGCGATTGATCCGGAGTTTGCTCTATGACTTTGATGGGAGATGAGCGATGATACCCCTTTTTGGTTTCTTATTACGTACGACTTCGCTCCAGTGTGAGAGACAGAATAATATTGTCTCTACTCTGTAACCCCAACATCAGTCCAGCTTTACCACTGAGCGTGGAGTAAAACGCACAATAGTCATGAACCGAGCTGCTGTCGCACGTAGCATCTTCGAGCCCACATCGGCCATGTCTCGCGGCGAGTCCTCCGTCCAAGCCCTATCGCAGCTGAGGAGGGAGCGTGCTGGTGGATCGGTCATCAGCTGACGAATGGGAAGATGGGGCCAGGGGTATGATCCTGCTTGATGCTATCGCATAAGACTGGTTCTTTCACCAAGTATACAGCCTGAACACTTATTGGTGAACTCGCCGGGGCCGTGCTGTGATGATCTGATCTTGAAGATCGATTACTGTGTTGCAGCTCTCGCTCTTGACCTTGGATTTACCTGCCAAGCTGGGCAATAAGCACTGAGACGTTGGTCCGGCTGTGAAATGTTCCACCAGTCGTGCAGACGAAAAGCAATATATCGGGGTATCTCTGTATCAAAACGCTCAAACCAATCAACAAATCCCGCCTGCCTCGAAGCCTAATGCATAGTTGCCTCAAGCATAGAACTTCAAACACTTATGCTCATCATGCGTATCCTTACAATGCACGCTGCACGTCATGTTCCCGCACTTCATACACTTGACTCTTCCCCAATACCCACAAATCTCGCAGAACTTCCTCGGCGGCGGTGCGCTGGCGGGTGGAGGCGCGGATCGTGCTTGGTTGTAGGTCAATGGTGGGGCGTTTAGGAGTGCGTCCATCTCGGCTTGGGAGGGGAGAGGCGGAATGCTGGAGTCTGTCTCGTCCGTTTCGACATCCATCAGGAAGGTTTCGGTCAGGGCTGATGTGGATTGTTGTTGTAGAAGTGCTGGCGGCGCTGGACCAGACGGAGCCGGACTTCCGCTCATACTGCTTTCTTCTCGTTGTGGTTTCCGTCGTGCGAGGGGTGTTTTGCTCGCTCTGTGTGTAGCCGTAGCTTGTGGCTCGACATCGCCATCTCGTCGTCCTGTCCTCGCGATCTCTGCTTCTTCATCGTCCAGATAATGCGCAAAGGTCTTCCCGCTGGCTAGGATCTTCTTCGTGCCTGGTGTCTTTCCAGCTCGATGCAAGCCTCCCGTGCTCTGGGACTTCTTCGGTATAGGTATCTGCACGTCCTTTGCGCTGTCACTGTTCAAGTCCTTGATCTTTCGCTCGACTTCGCGTTGTTGTCTGGCGCTGAGTGCTTCTTTCTGGCTTTCGCTTTGGTTTAGACCCGTCGTTCGTGATCGTTTTCGATTCGTAGTGCCCCAGTCTTTCGATGGATCGACGACAGGTCCCGAGACTGCCACATAAGTGAATCCCGGAGCCCTGAAAGAGGCATGTCAGTCTATAACATGCACTTTCATTTCTGCTCGTGTCTGCAAGACAGTCTTACTGCCGGTTCGTCGCTATCGGCAACTCCTCGATGTGCGGCGTTCGAAACCGTAACGCGCCTGTCGCCATCGTGTCTCAACCAGTCACAAACATCGGCTTAATGATGCACTTTCGCAAGACCTCACACAAGGCAAGTCATCGAGAGTTCGGCTCGGCAAAGCTTAGCGCAAGACCCTGTATGAAACAGCAGGTTCGCCTTGCCGAGGTCAGCCCTTCGACAGACAATCAATTCTGCACGTCATTTCACGCAGGCAGAGTCATCAAGTGGACGCAGTGCATTCACCCGGAGATGTTGCGCGCACATGCTGTCCGAAGTCACCCGATCATCCATCGACAGCGTGGATGAACAATTTTCGTGGGAAGCTGTGATGAGGGCAGACGCGGCTGTAGGGAGGCATCATGGTGGGGCAGCTCAGCGCAGAGACTCGAAGAGGGACTGGATGCATCGCGGTAATAAGATACCTGTACATCTTCTGCTTGATCAGCACTGTAGCTATTTGATCCTGTTTCCCCACCTTTCACAGCTCTCGTGTCAATTATCTTGTGGACGACGCAAACAACATCACGCGAGCAAATACGTAGCCATCTTGAGGCTTGAGAACAACGACGAGAGCAGCGCTGTCTTCCTCGGCTATACCACTACGCAAACGAGCAACCATGTCGGCCATAAAGAGACGCATGACTTTACCATCGGAACCGAAACGCGAAGATCCAATCTACAAGCCAGCAGAGAAGCCGGTCTCGCAGCCAGATCATGGAGCAGCGTTCATTCTGGTGCATGGCCTTGGAGATACTGCTGAGGGCCTTGAGAGTAAGACAGCAGTGGTACTGCATACTTGAAGCAGCAGGCTGACCACAGCAATGCATAGACATCGCAGACCAGTTCCAGCAAAATCACAAACTGCCTTATGTGCACTGGATAATACCGAACGCAATGGAGAATCGGGACGCCATGGTACGTATACACGAACCTCAGGTCTCAATCCACCCCACCAAGACCTGCACATGAACTCTCTCACATCTCACGTCACCCACTCAGAAGCCAACGCTGACCCTTTCCTCTTCACAGACAACAGCCTGGTACACCCCCAACGCCTTCTCCGCCTTCCCCCCCAACCGCCCCGACCTCGCCCCCTCCGAAGACATCGACGGCCTCTCCACCTCCATATCCTACCTCGAATCCCTCATCGATGCCTGCGTCCGCAAAGGAATCCCACCCCAACGCATAATCCTCGGCGGCTTCTCCCAAGGCTGCGCCCTCTCCCTCCTGTTGGACCTCACCTCAAAAAATTACGCCGGCAAGCTCGGCGCCATCGTCGGCTTAATGGGCTACCTGCCCCTAGCAGAAGGACGGGCATTGTGGGATTTGCGAGCGAAAGCGGGGTTGCCGATCGATCATGGGGATGTTCCGATCTTTCTGGCGAGGGGAAAGGAGGATAAGATGATTCCGGGGAGGGTGTGGAAGAGGACGGTGGAGAAGTTGGAGGAGTTGGGGGTTGGGAAGGATCATTTGGAGGTTAGGGAGTATGAGGGGTTGGGGCATGGGTTGAGTGGACGGGTGCTGGGGGATGTGTGTGGGTTTGTTGAGAGGTATGTGCCGGCTTTGGAGGATTAGGATGGAAGGATGGAGACAGTGTGAGGATGAAGGATGTGAACATTTCTGCTCAGATGTTCAGCCTGTTGGAAGATCATTAGTTCTGGTGGTACAAGCTTCGCTTAACTGTCAAAACGTGCTACACTGCGGCGTGTGGGACGTGTCCATCGATCTGACAACAAAGGTCCATACGACTGACTATGCAGCTTTCATCCTCTTCCCCCCTCCTTTCCTCCACAACCACACTGCCTCCGTAGCATAAGCCTTAGCACTAACATGCCTCCCACCATCCACACCGGTCCCCTCACTCTCACTGATCAAAATCGGAATGACCTGCAGCCTCTCAACCTCATGCCAGAGTCCTCTAGCCAGCTCGCTGAAAGCATCCTGCTGTCCCTGCAAAATCTCAACTCCCGCAACTTCCGCCTCAGCACCGGGCGAATCGCCGAACTCGCCTTTACTCAACCGATACAACACCCTCCCCAGCGTCTGGAACGCAATACTCCGTTGCGCAGCGTAACTTGAGCGCGCGAGATGCGCAAGTTCGGCAATGGTATAGCCCGCTGAATCTGGGGCTTCGCCATGGTGATGGAGACCTTGCGTTACGGGGATTGAGGCGGCTTCACGGGGTGGGATGAGCCGGCCGTGGAAGTCGAAGCGGATGTCTTTTGCGCTGAAGGCGGTGGCTGAGGGGTCGTAGGAGCCGTGATCGCCGGAGGTGGAGGAGGTCTGCATCCATTCGAGTTTGCTGGGGTCGGAGGGGAGGGAGGGGAAGTATTTCTGGTGGAGGTCTGAGAGGAAGGTGTCCGAAGAGGGGTCGAGGGATGGTGGTTGCGGTGGGCGTGGGAAGTGGACTGTGTCGTGGGGCAGGGATGAGGTTGTGGCGTGGTCGTGTTGATTGTGGTCATTGGATGGGTGGTCACCCTCTGCTTCTGCTTCTGGTTCTTCTTCAAATCTGGCTGTCTTTGCTGGCTTGGCGTCAGGCTTCGGGTTGGATGTTGATGTTTGCTGTCGATGGCTTGAATCAGGTTCTGGACCGGAGCCTTTGTCGTCTTTGATTGGTGCTGTTGACACAGACTCAGATGGTCCCGTCACAATCGAAAGGTCGACTTCTTCGCTGCCGCTCTCGACGTTGGACCTCAACAGCGCGTTCTGGGCGCTTTGAATCTTGGACCTTTGCAGCAACTTTTGGACCAGCTCCGGGCTCAGGCTGCTGAGAAGTTCTCGCCTTTCTTCTTCAATCTCGTCAGCAGACATCTCCGCCATCTTCTGACGATTCTCCTGGTCTATCCGCTCCTTCTCCTCTTCCTCCCAGGATTTTGCTTTGCCACTCGCATGACTGCCCGATATTTGAGCAGGTGCAAATGCGGCAGAGGAGGCTTCTACTGCAGGCTGACCTGACACAACAGTAGTCTGATCAACACTTTTGGTGGCCTTTCGCTGCTTGAACCTGCTCTCTACGTTGCGCTTTTTGTGCTCTGGGAAGCCACTTTTGCTCTTCAGCGACGGCAGACTGGGTGGCTTAGGCGCGGCAGGCTGACGTTCCAACACGTCGCCAACAAACGCGCCTGGCAGTGTCGCTGAATGCTGAGCCGCATCATGCTCATCGTCTGAGCCCAGGTCGAGCTCGAAGCGTTCGCCTCTTATCATGGTGAGGAAGTAGGCTGTTATTTCAAGAGTAATGCGGCAGATGCACGATCTTCCGCCTAACCTTGAACTGAGAATAGCCCCACACGCGCGAACCTTGTTTCGGTGCACCCGAGCTGCCGGATGGCGCTAGGCTGAGTTGAGACGCTTAAAGGTGAAGCTCGAGTCGCATCGCAACAGCTGCTCTTCTTCTTTCACGGGCATCTCATATATGATCGCATGCGCTGTGTCTTGTTCATGATCACATATACTTTTAGAGAGCACCATAACCTGATGCTACACACCCTTGTTGATAGCATTGTGGCTGCCGGGATTCGATCTCTATCGGAAGCCAAGCGATCTACACCCCTGGCCGAAGAACAAGTGAACGATGAATGGACGCCCATGCCGCAACAGGGCGAGTCGCGAGATGCAGCACATGCTGCGGTTGATCGTAGCAGGTGATGATAACACGCTTCATCGGTGACAGGAGATTCTGCGGTGCTGTTATAGCAGTGTGAAGTGGCCGCATGATGCATCTCCGGGAGTGGCCTTCGGCTCTCAGGCCGGCCGGCTAGGTTGGCTTTACATGCGCGGATTGATCTGACACTTTTCGCTGCGGAAAGTCCAAGTCCAAGGGCTGCGGGCTGCGGGCTGCGGGCACAGAGCGAGCGACCACGCTTTGCTCGACCAGCAAGTCTTTGCGGGGCCCTGCTGAGTTTTGGTCATTTCTCGTTGTTCTGCCTGCTGGCTCGTGCCCAGCTGTTTCGCAGTGGTGGGCTTTCCGCGCTGGTATTCGCCGTTGCTGGCTGCCCTCCCTACTATTAGCTAGCAGCGCCCACTTTGTGTCTTTTGTTCTTTCATGCTCGTCTTCCTGCCACATAAGACCTGTCGCTGAGCTGTTGTTCATCAAATACTCCATTTCGCCATCCGAACCCACCACTTTGACACCACTGTCGTGCACATCAGCCTGTACCGCAGCATCAGCACCGTCAGACTGCACATGCCGATACTGTGTCGCCTGCATATCACGAAAAACTATTGTCGCTGTCGCCGCGTTCATACTGCGACGTTGCGAGCCTGGCAAGCCGCTCCCTGATTGGCCCGACTTATGGATGCTCCTTCCTGACCACTTCAACACCGCAACGTCGACTACCTGGCCGCCTGTCGTCGAACACTCCTTATCGCAACCGCCATACCGTTGCGACTTGTCTTGAATTGTACAATATCACTGTCTTGGCGCGTATGAGCACACCTCACTGCCATCACCAGCATGCCGCCGCCAATGGACCACGACCGCGCTAGCGAAAGCTCGAGCATCTCCAGCGCGCCATCATCCCCCGCAAACCCTTCAATCGATGAAATCGCTGTCGCCCAACGCTATCCCCAATCGGGTAATCTCGCTTCTGGTGGAGGTGTAGTTCGTTCGACTTCGGCTTCTTCCGCACAGCCTTCTGCTGCACAGACTGCCAGTGGCTCAACAGATGCACCGGCCAAGGTACGGAAGCAGAGAAAGCCTCGAGAACCAAAAGCACCCGGCGATGAGAAGCCAAAGGAGAAGAAGCCCCGCAAGCCGCGAGAGCCCAAGGTCAAGAAGGAGGGCGAGGCCGCTCCCGCTCCACGAAAGAGGCAGAAGACTGAAGACAAGTCGACTCCCGTTCTTGCTGATGCGTCCGCCCGGCCACGCCAGTCGACCCTCACCGAGATGGTGAATCAGTTTCAAGCACCTGCACAGCCAGCAAGCGCGACTGCACCTCAACCGCCATCGCAATTACGACACACAATACCAGCACAACCGCGACCACAACATCCACCAACCTCGGACATTGGCATGATACGGAGCGGTGTGCCACCACACACGCAAATGCATACTTCAAATCCACCAACACCGCGTCCATACTCGAGCGGCCAGAATTACGACCCCATCAGAGGTGCTATTGACTCAGCTCCACCACGGACATCTGCAGTGACAAACGGCATTCACTCGGCACAGCATTCGCCACACATCAATCGAGCATCCGCATCGCCATCGATCATCAGCCTTATTGACCCACCACCAGCCACAAACACTTCCGTACCTTCAATGGCATACTCTCCGCAAACAACCCTGCAACAACCTTATCAACCACAACCACCGCCGTTCGTCAACCATCAACAACACTCGCCAACACCGCCACGAGCAGCGCCTAGTGCACTGCCGCACGCAGCTGTGCAATCTAGTCCAGCGCCAAAGTCGATACCAACAATGGACGGAGCAATGGATATAGATGGACCGTCTTGTGCGCCGATGAAACCACCGGAGGTCAAGGTGCAATCCAAGTCATCCTCTTCGGCGCCCACACCTAAGCCAACACAGGCCAAAGTACATTCCTCACCAAAAGCAGCTGGAAGTGGACTGCTATCAAGCAGTGACCTGTTTGGAGGACCCTCATCCGGCCAAGACCTCGAGCGCAAGGGGATTGACATTGAGATTCGCATTACGCTGGATCCTACTGGTGGCAACACTGTCAACATGGCTCAAGAGATTGCTAAGAAGTATGGTCGTGATGCAATCAACCCTCGCGCAGCAGCACATCGACGACAGCTCCTGGAAGTTGCCGCAGCCGCCAACAAGATTGAGGGTGGGTCTGCTGACGACATGTCTGTGGATCTCATGTCTGAAGCAGACGGAGACAGTAACGTAGAGATGGGAGGTATGGAAGACGACGGCCTCGAGGGACAGACCACGGCCGAAGGCAAGCCCCGCAAGCGTAGGAAGAAGGTGGAGGAGTACGACAAGGAAGACGACTTCATCGATGACACAGAACTTGCTTGGCAGGAGCAGGCGGCGGTCGCTAAAGACGGCTTCTTCGTCTACTCTGGACCTCTCGTCCCAGAAGGACAAAACGCACAAGTCGAGTCTTCGACATCGACCCGTGGCTCCAGAGGTGGTCGAGGACGTGGCAGAGGTCGCGCTGCTGTCACAGCGGGCACTACTCACGCGTCCCTCGGCGCCGAGAAGAAGGACCCGAATGCGCCCACTACTCGAGGTCGTGGTCGGGGCCGCGGTACTGGAGCGCCCAGAAAGCCACGCATTACTAAGGCTGATCGGGAGAGGATGGAGGCTGAGAAGATGGACCGTGAGAGGATGGGAAGTGGTGCTCCACCGAGTCTTGCCCCGAGTAACAGCAACCCGAGCATGACGACGACCACAACTACACATCAGCCTCCACCTCCTCCGCCGCCACAGCAGACACTGTACAGCAACGCTCCAGATTCTGCGCAGCAGGGTGTGAGGGTCTAGACTTCTCCTGGCACCGATGCTACAGATCCTCCACAGGCACAGAGTTCCTCAAGTCCAGCGCCTTCTGACGCATCTGATCACCTCTGGAAGGATTGTCCGTACCCGTATCCTCGACGTACCGATTGGAGCTCGTCAGATCTGTGCTCTACTCTATGGAAGTATGCAGAACTGGCTACCCAAAAGGCACAGACTCCAAGTCCGGCGCCTTCTGACGCATCAGATTTACTCTGGACAGACTACCCATACCCGTATCCCCGACCTAATGCATGGAGCTCGTCAAATTTGTGCTCTACTCTACGGAGGCATGCAGAATTCGCTTCTCACGATGATTGTACCGATACCAGAGGTTCCCAAATGTCACAGACTCTGAGTGAAGCGTCTGCTGGCGCATCTCAATTGCTATGGACAGATTACCCGTACCCGTATCCTCTAACCACTGGATGGAGCTTATCAGATTTGCGCTCCGCCTGACAGAACTCGGACGCGCCGGTCGCTCCCACACCTTCGCAGAAAGCACTCCACGACAATGGCCTAGACTCGATGTCGCAGGATGTCGTAAGTGATCAGCATCCGCTTGGAGTCACTGAGGATACCGGCGAATTGAGACGGATCGAAAGTCTCGATCCTCATCTGGCGCCTCGACCAGTACGGGACATGGTGGAATGGGCGAGATGGCTTTTCATGGGAAGGCGGGCCTGAGGTTGATAATGGCGTCTTTCTGCTTTGATATAGAGAAGGCGGTCTCCTTTTTCTCGCATTGTACTTTTACTGCTCACGATGCCTTCAGATGGATGGCTCGGCGACTGTTTTCCCAGAGCAAGGGAGGGTTTCAGCCTGGCGTTGGATGGACTGGATGGCTTTGCTTAGAGATATGTGTGCAGAATCGCACACGATTGCTTCACCAATAATGAATGAGAACCATGTCAGATCAGGTCTTCGAGTCCATCCGTTTCTTTCAAGTTGTTGACTTTGTGCTAGCTTTGGTATGTGCTATGCCTTCTTGCTATGTATACATGGTCCCGCACTCTTCCTCGCAGATCATCACCTACCCTTCCCTTCATCCTTCCCGCTCTCCTCCTTCTCCTCGCTCTCCGTCTCCACCTCAGCGGGACTCGCCTGCTCAGTCTCACCACTCTTCTCCGCGGGCGTGTCCTTCAAATACTCCGTCCCCTGCCCAACATCCGCTATCTCAACCTCAGGATTCCCCTCTGGCGCAGGCGGCGCGACATCTTCACCAAGCTCTTCCGCTACATCCTCGACTTGGCCGATCGGAGACGTCTCACCGGAAGTAGCACCTGTCTGATCAGGCCACGTCTCGGTCGTGGAATTAGGCACAGCAGGATTCGCGGCGTCGTCGGCTGGAGAGTCTGTGAGTTGGTCTGCTCCGCCGAACTGGGCGAGGTCTTCTGCGAGGTCTTCGGAGGCGAATTGCTCGTCGGTGAGGGATTGGTCGATTGGGTCCATGTTCTCGGCGACGGAGTAGATGTCGTCTACGTCTTCTTCGAGGAGGGGTGATGTTTCTTCTGCGGATTCTGCTGGAGCATATGCGGCTGGTTCGGCTGGGGCGCCTTGTTCCCGAATCATTTGCTGCTCGGCTTCTGCTAGGAGTCGCTGGTCTTCTTCGTGTTGCTTTACGTCAACGCCGGTCAGGTCCTCGAACTCATCTTCTTCTATTGATGCTTGAGATCGTGCTTGAGCATGTGCTGCTCTTTGGCGCAGGCTGCTTTCTCTGCGCTCTGCCCTGTCACTTGGCCTTTCCGTCCTTGGCACACGAAGGCCATGTGCAGCGTTATATGTGACGAAGCCTCTCTTTGCAGAATCCTCCCTTTTCACCTGACCCTCTCCTCCAGCTCTGCCTAGAACACCGGCAATGACCTGCACGCATCTCAAGCTGTCGTCGTTGGCAGGGATGGGGTACGTCACCCAGGTAGGGTTAGCATCCGTGTCCACGATCCCGATCGTTGGGATGTTGTTCAATCCGCACTCATGCAGCAAGACATAGTTCTCCAGCGGGTTCAAGCAGACCACCAGATCTGGCTTCACCGCTGCCTTCAAGCCCAATTGATCTTCAAAGCCTTCCACGTCCCGATCAAATTCATCGACGACCTTCTTCGCGCATGAGCCAAGAATCTGCTGTCCATTGGTGATAGTCCCAGGAATCCACTTGGTGAAAAGATGGCATCCTTTCGACATCTCGGCGGCCTTGACGACAGCTCTCGCCTGTCCTGCTCGAGTGCCTACGAACAGCACGAGACCTCCTTTCTCCGTCACCCCAGACATAATCTTGCATGCTCGTCGCAGGTGAGCGGCTGTCGCATCGAGACTGATGATGTGAATCGGAGACTCGCCATCCTTCTTCCTGCCTCGCACACCGAAGATGTATCGAGCATTGGCTGGGTTCCACAGACTGGTCGCGTGTCCAATGTGTGCTTGTGAGGCCAACAAAAGTTCCAAGGTGATGTCCTTGGGCGATGGGGGATTTGTGAGGAGTTCATGGGGTTTGTAGTGTGGCTCGAGGGCAGTTCCTAAATGACCCGTTCGTGCCTTCTGGTGCTGGAAGAAGGCGTAATCCTGTGCGACGGGGTGGTTCGGGTCGTTGAGGGTCACGCTTCGCACGTTCGGTATCGAGTCGAGTTGCATCTGCGCTGTCGATGGGCCCTGCAAGAATGCTGGCTGCGAGGTCGGCGTGCCATCCGATGTTTCTTCTACGGAGGCGGAGGCGTATGTTCGTCTCAGCGTGGACCGTTTGGGGAGGGCAATGCGGCCTGCATTGCAATGTCAGTGTTGATCGCATCACACCATCTGTCACTGCGCATACCATGCCGCAGCCGTAATGCTCGTGTTATCATCGTGTATACATGTGATGAACAACCACTGCCATGTCCGTCTCAACTTCCTCCAGGTCGCATGTCTCCAGCCTTGGCATTCCCGTGCTCCCCGCCGCGTCGCAACTTGCAAGCTTCCACCAACCACACCCCATCCTTACACCTCACACCACCCAATGCCACGATAACAACCATTCATGCCATGTCGCGCCCTCAGCATATGCCGACAGGCTCCAGCTCCCTCACAATGCCTCTGGATCACCGATGACGGTCTGGCTGAAGCCTGGAATCGGTTCGCGCGCGCTTCCAACGCTGCCAGCAGGAGGAGGTGTGAGGGGAGACGATATGGCAGCAACGTTCCTGGGCCGCTGGAGGCGCATAGGAGGCTTTCAAAGAGGCGTATGGGAGTTGCAGCTGTAGCCGCTGGCGGGCCGTCCATGGGAGCTGATTTTGGAGCACTTTTTGGCATTGGCTCTTGCAAGCCGGAGCAGAGGATCGATGGCTGGAGATGGGAAGCTCCTCAGCTGGATCGAAGGAAAGCGAAGGAGAACACGACCGATGCTGGCTGGTTTGGACCGGCAAAGACGAAACGGCAAGACGCTTGGGACTCGTTCTTGCAGCCGCCGTCGATCGAGGAAGATGCGCAAGGCACGAAAGACATGATCCAAGCCGAGGAAGAAGCTATTGAGCAAAGTAGTCTGGACGTCCATGCATTACTCAGCGATATATCGCATCTGGATCACATTGACCGGGATCAACTAGTCAACGTCCTGGACTTTCTGCAATCTGCGGCAGACGAACCAAAGGCTGGCAATCTGACCTCGTTCTTACAATGGCTCTCGGGACGTGATTTGAGCGACGCAGCCTTCTCAGCTGTTGTCATGCTCGTTAAAGAGAAAGTCGAACTGGCGACCTGCGTCGACGACTTGGCTGGTGTGCTGGCAGCTTTGTTACAGCATGCCAAGTCTACCTCATTGTGCTCAGATATCGCGGATATCCTGAATGCGATGAGACACGATGAGCTGGGGATAGTCTGCATAAACACGACTCGTGAGCTTTTCAACGCTACGTCCACTATCGCTAAAGACACTGCGAGAACGTGGCTTGCGTGCTTGTCGCTTTGCCGGCCGTTGCAGGTAGTGTTAGAGCACTCTAAGTCTCCCACCTGGCAGAGCATCTATGCAGTTCTTGCCCAGCATATTTCTCAGCCATCGACGTTCACTCGACACTTTCTGACATTGCAACGACTGGATCTGGCTCGAATACTACTGCGTTACTGGGGGCCAACACCAAAGACGCAGGACAATGCCAGCATAGCAATGGTTGGCTACGACAAGACATACAACTTTCGGCAACCACCAAGCGACCTTGACATCAATGACGTCCTCGGTGACTTGGACGCAATGTGCGCGGCTCGCTACACGCGCAAAGAAGAACGACTGCAACCGTCCAGCTCTCTTGTCGATATGCTGGACGTTGCACGCCGTCATGGCTTGCAGTGGGAGTGGCTGTGCGAAGAGATCTTTCTCATTTTGACGCGTAGTTCCTCGGCCACTAGTGTTCAGAAAGTAAGCTGGGAGCTTCGATGCCATCCAGAGCTCGGTCTCACGACTCGTACGGCGCTCTGGCTGATCAGCTACTTCCTCAAACACGATAAGGTCAAATTTGCGCATTCGATTTTCCAAGGTGTGCCTACCCTGTCGCTGCTTCATGCTCATCAGTTACCGATCAGGCTTGCGCGCGAAGGTACGATCGGTTCACGTGAGATATGGCAGGTACTACAGCGTCAGCTCAGAGAAGACTTTGTCGACTTCCAGGACAGGGATCCGCAGTCTCCAGAACTGACTCTGGTCCCGGAGCATGTCGACTTGATTCACCTCGTGGCTCATGAGTTCGCACACTCCCCAGTTCTCGCCCCACGTATCGCCTATCGAAGAGTATGGGAATGCTACATCTTCCTACGCGATCGTCGCGCCCCGATTAATTCGTTACTTACCCGTGCTCTCGTGCACGCAGCTGTTACACGCCCACTGAAAGCACTGGATAGACCAAGCACTGAGGGTTTTCGCTACATACTCAACCTTGTAGAGCGCATAGAGGGCTCAGAGACGGCCGAAAAGCTGGACCGTGCTGTGCACCGGTACTGGACCGAGCACGTCAAACCACTCCAGTTTAGAAGGAATGTCGATCATGCCATGGGCGTGACCCAAGATGCTGCGAAGGAGAGACGTGCTGCATGGCATAACCTCAGAAACTGGGCTAGAGAGCATCGGCCGTGGCTGCGGTCCACAATGCCCAAACGTCGGACGACTGTGGGACGTTTCAACACTGAGAAGAAGAGAAAGCCGGAGTTGCCTCCAGCACCGGTGGCGATTGAGTCTAGGGCGGACGGTCCTGCGTTAGAGCGCCGTCCACCTCTCGGCGCTTTACAATATACGGCGACTGGCACCAGCCTTGCTGCGGCATCGACAGTTTACGTGCCATTCCCCTCCTTCGCTGAGGAACATCTGAAGACGTGTCTGCCGATTCATACCACTGCAACGCCGACAGTGGAAGAGATTGCGGATGTGGAGCCCGAATCGATCTCTCTTGCGCCTCGTCAGGGTCTAGGCTACGGCTCACCACAGAGTAATTCGTTAGCTGCCAACACTACGACGCAACACGAGCGTGAAGCCAAGAACACTCCAGCCATTTTAGCGGAGACGAGCATCAATGCAAATTTCGGGTTGGCCCCCGGTCAAGACGCATCCCGCACAAGGTCTACGGTGATACTGCACGCAAGATCCCAGCAAATTGTGGACGATGACATGCCATCTACTAAAGCGACCGACGATGCAGAGACGGACTGGCTAGACGCTGAGGACGCGAAGCAATTCGGCTGTGGCGACACGTCGCCAGTGTCTGAAACGAAGAGTTCCGGTCTCATTCAGAAGCGTCGCATTCATAAGCGTCCGTCCTTTATCCTCAAGAAGCACAATCGTAGCAAGTCGTTTCCGCGGGACGCAGTACCTACGATGCCAATCCAAAAAGCAGAGCAAACGTACGTTCGGAGAGCACCCGGCTGCGATCGACCTGCAGCACCACTGGAACCGTCTGTCAACGCACCCGCTGCGGAACCTGCAACACCTCCAGCGTTTCAACTCTTCGGTAAGATCAAGCGCCTAAGCGTCGGAAAGAAGAAGTCACGGCGGCCGGGCTCGGTGCAGACAGATTACGAGTACCTCGAATGGCGACATGGCCAACGTGGGCGGTACTTTTTGTTTATCGAGAGTGGTGGACAATGGATGCCTTACGCGCAAGTCTTGAGCCATGTGAAGCAGATGCGACGACAAGCCAAGAAGACGGGAGGAGTGTACAACCAGTGGCAGCTCAAGCTCCTTGAGAAGTGGGAAGCGGCTCAAGGCGAGATGGCGAAGAAGGAGAGGGGTTTGAATGGAGTGCCGCGGTCAACTTTGTTCCCGAGGTAGGAGAGCCAGGTGGAGTTTGTTCTGCGTGTTCGATGTATATATGCGATGATACCCAAGTGTGCAATGAATGGATTATGTGCAGGACATAGCCGTCCAACTTACGGTCATACATTGATGACGAGGCACGTTGCTATCACAACATCCATGGCAAAAAGAGAACAACCGTCCTCGAATGAAGAGCAGCCGCTTTTACGACAAACATCCAGTAGCCATGTAGCCACTGGAGTCGATGTCGTGTGATAGCGGGTACAGCCTCGCGCTTGCGATCTACAAGTGCTCGAACGAATGAGCCATTCGTGCGAGGGCGGTTGTCGAGGGTACGTGATGCTGAAAGCAATATGTCAGCAGACTCGCCTATTAAACCTATTCACGGCGAAACACACAATCATCTAGGAAACGCACACGCGACTGCCGAGAATCTGTGTGTTAATCGGACTATGATCTCTGCTGGCTTGAAAGCCTCAGCCAAACCGTGGCTGGTAATGGTCAATGTTTTGCACCGCAACTACACGCTCAAGTGATTCGCCATCGTCATCAACCCAAGTGGGTGAATATAGGCTGGGGAAGACAGGACTGCGTCCAACTTGGGCCTTGGGTTAGATAAATATATATTGTTCATTAAGCTGTTGTGGTGCCTCCTGGCCCATGCAGCTGTTCTACGTACTTCTGTCTTACGAAGGGAAAACCGCTCGCGGTGAAAACCCCTCTCCTCTCCTATGCTACTGTTGTCCGTTGTTTGCCTTCCCGCTTTCCTTATAGAGGGTGCACTAGTGTCATGGGCCTGCCCTGATGACTACCTTGTCTGCATCCCCTTGGTCTCCCTCCTCTTCTCCATCCACTCCTCCGTCTCGTTGGCTAGTTTAAAATGGGTGAGGTATCCTTGTCTTAGGACCTAACGTGCTATCCTCTGTACGTCGCTCTTGTTCGTAACGATTGACTGGTAGTCGCGTCTAGCTGCTCTCGCTCTCCATGTGCTCCGCCCTTCTACTCACTGTGGGCACCGTACGACCATGTGTTCCGGGTTCTGCGACGGGTAGCCACACTCGCACCCTAGGTTTTCTATGTCTAGGACGTTCCTCCTGTACAAGTAAGCCCTAAGCCCGATGTGTTCGGACCGGATTTGGATTGTTACGCTTGCTTCTGCCCTTGTAAGGTCGCGGTATAGGAGGTAGTTGTGTCTCTAGAATGTTCGTAGGGCTAGGGGGCCTATTCTCGCTAGCGGGTTGCTGTTCCATTCCTGTTCCTACAGGTAGCCGGCTACCTACTCTACGAGGCTCTAGGACTTTCCCTTACTCCCCTTCTTTTCCCGGGTTCTTCGTTCCTCCTCCTCCCTCGCTAGCCACTCCGGCGTTCCTTATACTTTCCTAAAAACCCGTAAGTCGTCCCGCTTCTGACTCCTCCTTACGTACGGTCCTGTATATAGCCGGCTATATCTCTATACGATTCGTGCTGTCTTATCGTAGATAGTTTGCTGTACTGGGTACTCTATCGTCTTCGCCGTATATTAGATCCTCATCCCTTAGATATAGTAACGGATAGGTAGTATCCCGGTCTCCATCTCGGCTACTCTCGTCGGTATAGTCTTATACGCTCCGAGAATTCTCCTTAAGTTGCCTGCTTAGGTTCGATTAAGAGGCTATTCGATCCGTCGTAGCACTGGCTTATCGACTCCCCCCGTGCCCTAGATTTGTGCCCCGTAAAGCATCACTAGTCGAACGATTGCTTTATACATTATTCTTGCTTTGTCGAAGGTCGCCCCCTACGTTGACTTAGTAAGACGTGTTATTGATGCCTCGTTTACTTATGCCCTATTCTAGGCCTTCAGAATCTATAGGTTCTAGCTTAGCTTCGGGTCTAGCTAGATTCCTAGTACTCGGAGTTCGGGGGAGGGCTTCGTCTCGTATCCCTAGATTATTATCGTTGCCTATATATTATAGTAGGTCCTCGCTTTACTAAAGTAGATCAGCTAGTATTTCTCTAGGGCAAAACGGACGCCGTAGCGTCTAGCCTAGTCCTCGTATACTCTATATCTCTCCGTAAGTATTCTATAGTTTTCCTCCGTTATTACGGACTAGGCTAGGATGTTTGTGTCGTCTACAAAGCCTAACGCCGAAGTCTAAGGGGACATAAGTAAGGGGATAAGGTCGGCTATAAAGATTAGGAATAGGATCGAGGATAGCGTAGATCCTTAGGGGATTCCGGTCTCTACGTATACCCTATCGGATTTATACCTCCCGATGACTATTCTCGTAGTCCTCTCTTTAAGGAAGGAGTATATAAATTTCGTGGCCTATACGGGGACTCCCTTCTGTTAGAGTATATAGAGTAGTCTTTCGTAGGAGACGTTATCGAATGCTCCGGAGATGTCTAGGGAGAGTAGCGATGCTATTCTGTTCCGTCTATAGTGCTAGAGGGTTTGGATCTATTCGGTTATTAGTTCTATTACCGTAAGGGTTAAGCGGTTACTTCTCCCTCCTATCTACGTCTCCGGGAGGAAGTTATTCTCCTCGACTAGTTTTATAAGTCTCTAGGCTACTACCTTCTCTAGGATCTTCCCTACTATATTTAGGAGCGCAATCGGTCTATATAACTTAAGCCTGTTATAGTCTTCCTTCTATAGCTTCCGGATGACTACTATTAGGGAGTCTCTATACGGCTTCGGATAGTAGCCTTTCCGTAGATAAGTAGTAAAGAGCTTAGCTAGGCTCGGGGCGATTTCCTCTTTATATTCCTTTAGTAGGAGGTTTAGGATTTTGTCGGGCCCTAGGGCCTTTCTTCCCTTAAGCTGTCCTATTACGGCCTTAACCTCGCCTAGCTAGACTGTCTAGTATATGTCTAGTAGTTCCGGGAACGACGTGCCTACTATATCCGTTAGGTCCGCGTCGACTTATATTAAGAAGAAGTAGTCCGTAAACGCCTTCGCTTTTGCCTCCGGCGTTAACCTTAGCGTCCTCGTTATATCGACTATAGGCGGGAAGTAAGGCGTCTTCTCTATCCCTCTAGCTCTCGCCTACCTCGCTAGTCACTACATCTAGTCAGGATTCTCTATTACGAGCCCGACCGTCGTTCTCTAGTCTAGCTGTTTGTCCCGACGTATCTAGGCTTTCTTAGCTTAGCTAGCCCTTTAGTATACGTCCTATATTACTTATATATGCTCCTTCGTCTACTCTCGTCTAGTCCTCCTCGCCTCCTTTACCCTTTCCGCGTACGCTAGGGTCTAGAATAGCTTCTGTCTTTAAGAAGGTCGAATGTAGGGTATATACCGACGAGCTACCTCCTATACGACTATCGTTATCCGTTCGGCTTCTTTGTCGAGCTCGGCTTCTTGTTCTACTTCTGTTCCCGCTTCTAGTCCCGTACTTGCTCTATTATCGTATAGTCGTACCGCTAGTTCGTCTCGGATTTCCTCCTACGGGGCCTTCTTCTAGTTTAGGCGTAGCTCCGCTATAGGTTCCTCCTCGACTCCTACCTCGATTATTATCTAGATCTAGATGTAGTCTAATCCTACTTCGAGTAAGAGGCTCGGGCGGCACTTGTCTAGTCTCGTTACTAGCTCTCTCGAGAGGAAGTATAGGTTAATCGTACTTACGCTTGATCTCGCCTTCTACGTCTCTATACCCTTTAGGGTCGCTAGTTCTATATCGCGGCTCGCGGTGATTTCTAGCAACTTGCCTCCTAGGTATACGTGTAGGGGGGTAAAGTCTAGACCCTATTACGGGTAGTGAAGGTTGAAGTCGCCTACTAGGACTTAGTATATATCCCCTTGTTTAAGTATCCGGTCTAGCGTAGCTAGGGTCCCTAGGTCTCTGCTCGTTCGTCCTTATAGGGGAGGGTTATAGACGTTATAGATTCGGACGGTTCCCTAGCCTATTGCTATTTCGATTGTCGTTATGTCCCCCTAGTAGCCCTCCGGCTATAGCACGACCTTCTATACTTCTGTGCTAATAGCCTTACTTACGTAGGTGCATGTTCTTAGGGTGTGTCCTATATCCCTACCGATTACCGTGTAGTATCGTTAGTCGTTACAGGTTGCCGGTTTACTTGTATATAGGTTAGTCTAAGGTTCCTATAGCGCTACGACATAGTGCTTTTAGTAGTCGAGTTCTTGTAGGAAGTGGAGTTAGACCTTATCTTTGCTTTTGTTGACGTTATACTATATAATAGTAAGGTTGTCCTGTACTACTATTACGGGCTAGCTAGGATAATGTCTATAGGGGTGCTCCGGGCTTAGCAAGGAAGGAATCGTATTTAGTAAGCTAGCTACGAGATAAGGTGACAAGTCTTAACCGCGCTTTCCTACTTATCTAGCACTACCGTATAGCCTCGTTTCGAGAGGTTAGCCCGGAGCAAAAGCTTCCCTCTACGCCCTCCCTCCCTGTTTGCTCCTTAAGCCAATATCCACCTCTATAGGCCTAAGCCCTTTAGTGCTCTCTATTGACCGACATGCGCATCCGTCCTCTCGGGCTATATAGATAGTGTTAGCCGTCGCTGCTAGTGTATACCACCCCCTAGGTTTTGACGCCCTTCGCGTTACCGCAGCCTATCTCTAGAAAGCGGCCGTCTATGCCTCGCAGGTTTGCTCGGGGCACACACCACGCCGGGCAGCGTACTCCTTACGTTTCCACCTACTCACTAATATGAAGTTCCTTATCACCCTGCCCTCGATCCTCCCCGATCACAGAACCAATCTACTCGCATTGTACGTCTTTTCCCCGTCCTAACAGCCGTCTTTTCCTTGCTTAGGCTATCGTCTTTTCCTCGTCGCAATCTACTATGTCAGACTAGGTGCGTTGTGTAGCGGAACAGGCAGTGCCTCAGGCAAACCCCTCGTTCCTATACCGGGTGCTCAACAGGCCCTTACAGGCTTCGTCGCGTGTCCACCTACCCTCCGCATTGCCCGCTGGCAAACACTAGATTGTTTCGTAGTCCGCTCGACGCCGTCGCATAGTCCGCTCAGTTCTTGTTCTGTAGTCCGCTCGTCCAATGTTCGTCGCTCGGCCCGCTCGGTTTACGGTCTCCGGAGGTGAAAATTCTGCACTCACACTAGAGGTGTCCTGTCGAGCGTATAGGCCACGGTTCCGCGCCCTTCTTACACGTAGAAAGAAGAGGGACTCGCTCCCGACACGAGTACACGCTCGTCGGATGGTTTTTATACCCGTTTTGCTGGTAGTCCTCTGTTCGCCGCGGCTTCGCCTGCGTTGCGCGCCCGTCGCGCCCACGACGCTCCAGCGTGAGAATACTTGGCTCTCTCGTAGCAAGACGAGAGGTTCGTAGCCGACACCACGTACAGGTGATTCTCGTCGTCGACCCCTTGGGTTAGATAGTCTTCACTGAGAGGGCGCCATTCTAGTTCAGCGCCCTGGGGATCAAAAGTTGCACCGCAGATTGGTACCCGTACAACAGAAGATTTTATGATGGTATTCAGGAATGTCGCCAATGTTGACCATATGTTGGGATCGCAGTCCAGCTCGAAAAGTGCTGCCATGATCGGGACAGTAAAGAAACTCCCAATCCCGTGGAGCCTATCAGGCTGTTTATGAAGTGACTGCAATGCGTTCGAGTGAACTGTGCCGACTGTGTGGTCATGGCTCCGTGTGTATATTATTGTGCGATTTGTTGCGATGCGAGCTCCGGCATATTGGATGTTTTGCTCTTGAAGTAACGGCTCGCGGAGGGCCGCAAAAGATTCCCGCATGTTCGAGGACCCCAGAACACAAGTCAAAGACTTTGTGTACATACAAAGCTTTCGTAAGCTGGGTCGCTCCAAAATGGCAAGATGGTGGTATAGTCGCCAAATTGCAGGGCGATGTTCGGCTGCTGCAGTGTACCAGCGAGCTGCAACTCCACCCCAGGTCGCATGCGCCTCTTTCTCTTCCTCAACTGCCATGCGATAGCGTGCCAGGTCTCCCAAGCACTCTATCCACGTGTCGGTAAACTCGGGAACGGTCTCGTACAGCAATGCCATCATTTGATAAGCCAAATAGATGAAAGCTAGTATGTATTCTTGACTTTCAGGCCTGCGATGTCGAGGCACCTGCCATTTGGTCAGATTCCACTGACGCAGCTTGGGTGAGGCTCGAGAAGAGCAGAACGACTCACCTCCAGGAAAGCGTGGATGCCGTGCTTCCACATCCTGGCAGGCATGCGGTAACTGGCCGCCAGCCTTCGTAAGGCATGTGTAGCAGACGGATGCTGGGTCGCCGTGAGGAAGTCGTGGTGCTTATATAGTAGAGTCCGGTGGAGGGCAATCAGTGCTTGCCATTGCTCTGGTCCCAATTGCGAGCTAGGGTCGGCGGCTCGAGCAGCATCAATGTTGATGCACTTAGCTTTTACCATCACAAGCCCAGCGTAGATACCTTTGACCTCTGCGGCAAGCTGTTCCTGCGAGATCGGGGTATTATCGGGCTGTATGATGGGAGTCCACCGTAGACTCGCATCTATATTCTCGTCCCTCATCCTCCTAACCAAGGCCGGAGCCTCTGTCAGGAGTGGCATGTGTATTCGATGGTTATCGAAGCGACACAGTGGCCGACTCTTGCTTTAAGCTTGCCTTGGATACGAAGCTTCCTGATATCGCAACCGTGATGCTGTTGTCGAATAATGTCACGACGATGGTCGATGTTCAGCTCTTCTTGGAATGTCACGTTTGAAAGGATGTTGTTGCCGCTTTTTCGTGTCTCCTGGGTTGACCGCAGAAGAGATGCACAGCTCAGAACAGCCCGCACTGAGCTTCGTGGCAGTGTAAAGAGGGCGGCCAATGACGAAAATCCACGTTATTGGTTTCAGGTTCAGCTGGCGTCGTGCTGCAGCCCGGTCACCTCGCATCAGCTCATGTCGTTACAATGAGTGCCCTTTTGGCGAGTTTCTGAGGCGACCTGCGATCTTGACATTACCGTCGTGCGAAATGCTTTCAGTCTGACCCAGAAAATATATCGGCATACGCTTCTACGAGTTCTCGGCAAGGAGAGCTGACTGAAGAAGAGAGTCAACTCAGCAGTCCAGAAAATAATTGCGGCAGTGCCAGCGACAAGGCGAACGATCTCCTCGGCAGGCACTCCATGCACCACGGAGTACTCGCGAGACTTGCAACGCGATTCGATAGCCTCCTACTACAAGCCGCTCGATGTCGAAGAGAAGGAGATCAGGATCTTGAAGTTATTGCCCGGCAGAGCCAGAGGCACCATAGAATGCGAGCTGCAGATCATCTCCCTTGCGAGTGAAGAGACCATCCCAGCATACGAGGCATTGTCCTACACCTGGGGAAATCTTGCAGAGGAGGAAGCTATCATGTTTGGGCATGAGCAACGACTGCGCATATCCCGCGAACTTGTTGAAATGCTTCGGAACCTTCGAGACGTGGTTGAGTCACGTCTTCTCTGGATAGACGCGCTATGCATCAATCAAGCAGATGAGAAGGAGCGGTATTCGCAGATTTTGCTGGTGGGCGATATATATCGTCACGCCTCCAAGGTACTCCTGTGCTACGGAAAAGGCGACAGTACGATCGAGCATGAAGACTGTGCCTCTGTCGACGGTCGCTGGCCCTGGGTTGGATATATCGACATCCGAAGCGCTATCACATGCTTGAGGGGACGGCCCTGGCGACTTTCGTGGTTGCTAGAAAAAGCAGCCTGCTTGGACATGTGGACCGATGTTCGTTACAAGCAGGTTTCCGGGCAGGATTCCATGTCGTGGGAGTCACAACCTCCGATGAAAAGGGCCATCTTGAAGCCGGGTATCCTGATGTTCACGCCGATACCTTTGCTGGTCATTCGCGATTATGCCACCGCTCGTGATCTGGGGCCGAAAATACCAATGTATCTTCGGCAGTCTTCTGACTCCGACACATGGTCGTCAAGAGTGGTAAGCAATATGCAACTCTGGTGACAGAACACAAGTTGACCATGGCAGGCCGCGCAAAAGTACTGGATAGTCGAACCACCTCCAGAAATGTTCGCAGCCGCTACAATGACCTTCATCATTCTGCTGACCTGGCATCGCGGGCTCAACGAGAGATATCCTGTGCAAAGCAAGATCATGGTGACCAGCGTAGCAGGCGGCATTCTACTAGGTGCCCTGCTAGACCTGTCAGTTTGCGCAAGCATGCTCAACCTCGTACCGATCGCGGCATATCTTGCAGCGATTGCATCTGAGCTGATTATTGTCGCAAGTAGCAAGAAGAACACGATGAAGGATTCATCTGAGTCACGGTTGTGGCGGGTAGATGAGAAGCTGTTCCATATCGAAGCAAAGGATGGAGTGTGATGGAAGATGATGTTCAGTGTTTCGACCAACAAAGTTCTCTGGTGCCAGAGAAGGTGAGGTGCGGTGCGAAGCTGCCGAGGTGAAGTCGAATAAGGGCAATATGCACGTGATGGTGCGTGCTTGGAGTTGAAGTTGTATCTACAACTCGATGTCTCTCTCTTTCAGCTTGAAGCATTGCAGATACAACATAGCTTGAATCCTCAGACAGATCCCTATCCAAAAGTCCATCCATCCGCCTCCCGCATGCCAAGAATACCGCAATCCGTCTGCCGAGGTTACGTAGTGAATATCGCCGATCACCTGCTGAATGTATGTACTGCAACAGATCTAGAACCAACGTCTACATCCACAACTCACATCCCACGAAACCCACGAAACCACCATGATCCTCCAAGCCCTCGCCATCGCGGCAGCAGCCCTTACGCCAACTCTCGCAATCCCACCGCCAGACTCCGGATTCCCAGAAGCTCCCAACGACACAGCCCTCACAGTTGCCTTCGACGCCGAGAGGCCCGACGGCGGCGTCATCGTCGACGAGGCAGCTCTCTACGGCATCAACGTCACCGCAAACACTCCGCAACTCTTCGTAGATCCCACGAGCTACCAGTCCATCCAGGACTAAAATGTAGTGCTGGAGAGCCGGTGACCGTCTCAAGGAGGCGCGAAGGGTATACGCCTACATCGATAGCACCGCATCGATGGCACCGCATCAATAGTATCGCATTAGCCGTTACGGACCTATACTTTCGATTTCGCTCTTTTACGTAGGCAGTGTTTCAATACGCTCGTATCGTGTGTTGCGTTGTCGCATAAAGTGCAAGGTCGACGTATACAAATTTTGGTGTTCGAGCTCGAAATCCACTAGCGGGAGTATGCGTAGCCAATCATGAATTTCCGGATCCTTTATGACCAATAAGAGCTTGCGCTTCGAATTACAGTATCTCTCACCCGTATACAGGCGCCAAGCATTACGTGGCTCTCCAGCACTTGGTCTTCGTATGATTGTATTTATCGCTACGGGCGCTTTCCAGACACCTTCGCTCGCTGACGTCGTTGACCTACGGTCGCAAGCTCACTATGGTACGACTAGCGCTCGCTCTCGGTGCCTTCCAAGCTACCCTTCGCTTAACAATGGCGACTACACCATCATCATGGTAGACCCAGACGCCTCATACCCCGAGAATCCAACAAATCGGTTCATTCTCCATTGGATGCAGCCCAACATGACGCAAAGGGACGACGCAATGCCGGGTACGCAGAGGAGTCTCGAGAATGCTACGCAGCCGGTTGTGGAGTATCGCCGTCCCTCTCCTCCTACCAATTCCTCTGCGCATCGGTATACTGTTTATGCGTTCCAGCAGCCGATGGATTTCACGATTCCGCAGCAGTGGGAAGGTCTGAGTAATTCTAATCGGAGCAGGTTCAACCTCACGAGCTTTATTGCTGATACGGGATTGGGAGAGCCGGCGGCGGCGAATTACTTCTATGTTAGTAATCAGACAGATGTGCCGGGGAACTTCACAGCGGCGCCTGGGGGGATGTATCCGGGTGGTGATGGGACTGCTGCGACGAGTGGGGATCCGTATAGGCCTACTGGGAGTGCGGCGGGCGGAAGCAGTGATAGTGTGGGAGTTCGAGTAGTTCGGCTGGCGCGGCGGTGGTTACGGGGTTGGGGAGTATCGTGGGTGCTGGGTTGGTGGGATTCGCTGCTCTCATGTAAATAGTGTGCAGGATGGACCGTATCGCCTGGACTACGGTGCCTCATCATCAATGCTTTCTCATTCGTTGGGTATCATCTAATTTGTACGCCTTTTCCATGCCGTGCTCCTCTCAGTTCAGTTCAGTCAAAACGCCTGGCAACTCCTCGCCCCTTCGCTCGCCGTTGTGTTTATGCTTTTGCTCGCTTCGTCGTCTGTCGCTTTCTCTGCTCATTTGAACTCGTTTGGCCAGCACTTCTCCTTGGGCCACTGGTCGTTGTGGGTGTCGGCGTGCTGTTCGAGGATCTTGAGGTTGGTGTTGTCCTGGGTAACTGTCAAAGATACCTCGCCGTCGGTCATCAATCAAGTCTTACGAGTTCTTTGCGGCAGTAGGCGCAGATTGACTTTGGCTTGGCTGCCTTGACTGGGGTGCCGTTGGCCAGGACTGGAGCACGAGTTCCTGCTGCGTCGGCCTTCTTCTGCTCCTTGCGGACGCGGTCTTTCTTGCTGATAGGCATCTTGGCGAGGTGGTATGCGATTGGGAAGAAGTTGTTGGTGGTGTGTGAAGTGCCTTTGGTAAGTGGAGCACGTGAGAAGATAGTGGAGCACGCGTCGAGAAGTGGAAGAAAATGGCTCTCGCTAGCGTGAAATTCGCTGACTAAATCTAGTTTCACTTCGGCAAGTGAAGGCTGCATTTCTTTCTCCCCATCAACACTTCGCTCATGTCCCATGCTGTACCACCCTCTACAGACCCCTAATGCTCCCTTGCTATCAGGGCCAGCGCCGGCTTGGACACCAATTGTGTAGACCTTGGAGTGCGGTCCTGCCACGCCTCACAATCACGATGCTGGTCAGCGGCCTCGATGTCATTCGAGATGCGGCTCAGAAAGCTCGCGGTGCACCATGGTCTCTATGCTCAGCTGATTGTTGACAAGCACAAAGACAGAATTTCCTCCACGAGAGACGATCATGTGGATCATGCTCAGTAACAAGGCCAAGTGCATCATGATGTGGCTTTGCCGAGTTCACCAACGCCTGAGACTGCCCTGTTGCCCTTTCGATCGTCAAAGTCACAGACATCAAAACGAGACCTGTCAAACGAGGAGAGACAAGCCGCGAACAAAATGCTACGAGAAGCCATTGGCGCAGATGATCCTGACAAAGTCGCACAGGCAATTGCTCGAAGTGCCGATCTACATCACACAGATGCAGACGGCATGCAGCCCGTACACACAGCTGCGAAAGAAGGTTATCTAGAGGCACTAAAGACATTGCTCAGTCTCGGCGCAGACGTAGAAACAGAAGCCGTGAACGACAAAAGCAGTCGCCCATTGCATCTTGCGTGTGAGCACAAGAGGCCGCGGACCGCGAAGCATCTGATCGAGGTCGCCAAAGCTGACATACATGCACCGGACACAACAGGCAATAAACCTCTCAATAGGGCGGCCATAAAAGGCGACCTCCAGATCATCAAGCTTCTGCTAGCAGCCGGGGCGGACATTGAGTGGGTTGGTGTCTGGGGCTGGCATCCTCTACATCATGCGGCCGGCAATCTTCAGATTCTAGCTACACAGCTGTTGCTGCAACGAGGAGCAGATCTTGAAGCAGAAAACACGAACGGAGAGACAGCACTGCATATCGCGGCTGAATACGGAGCTGCTGCAATCATCGAATTACTGATCTCCAAGGGGGCACAACTTGACGCAATCAACCATACGGGCGATCAGCCATTGATCAAAGCAGTGTCAAAGGGGAAGACTGTTGCGACAGACATTCTCTTGAAGAGAGGTGCCGACATCGAAGCTTTCGAAAGCAAAGGCGGAACTGCATCACTTGTTGCGGCTGAGAAGGGCACCCTGCCAGTCGCCGAGATCTTGCTGGCTCGAGGAGCTCGTCTCACAGCGATTGACAAGGAGAGCAACCAGCCTTTGCACTTGGCAGTAACATATGGACACTTACAACTCGTGAAGCTCATGGTAGAGCACAACGCCGACATTGAAGCCAGAGGTGCGAGTGGGTAGCGACCTGCTCACCACGCAACACGCAACGGCCCGGTTGAGATACTCAAGTAACTCATCCAGCAAGGCGTCGGGCTTAATTACGGTGCCGACCAAGGCGATCAGCCGTTACATGTCGGCACCCGATGGAATCAGGACGCCATGGTCAAAGAACTGCCAACAGCAGGCGCAGACATCGAAGCTCGGGGAGAACACAACCAAACCGCACTACACATAGCAGCAGAGGTCTCCAACGAGAGCGTAGTGAGAGTACTCCTCGACCACAACGCAGACTACGACGCCTGGATGGGTAACGATACGCCCCTACATCGTGCAGCAATCGTCAACAAAGTCGATAACGGGCGAGCTCTGATCAAGGCAGGCGTTCCTTGGGACCAGGAGAGTAAGCTAGGAGATCAGGCCATCCACCTCGCAGCTTTAAAAGCCCACAGCGCTTTCATCGGCATGCTACTCGACCATGGAGCTGACATCTACGTGTACAACCGCGGAAGGGGCTCGTTCCCGTTACTCACAGCAGCAGCCTATGGCCAAACGGAATGTGTGAAATACATCTTGACCAAATCTCCAATCCTAGAACAGCGGACACTCAACGGCGACAATCCGCTGATCCTGGCATGCTGGAATCAGCATATTGATAATGTGAAACTGCTGCTCAAAGCTGGCGCGGAGATTAATACGACGTCTGAAGCTGGGATATCACCTTTGCATTGCGCGGTATCGAAGAATAACCTGGAGATTACGAGAGTTCTGGTCGAGAGTGGTGTCGATTTGACGCTGAATACGTATCAATGGAGACCGCTGGAGACTGCGGAGAATTTGAAGTTTGAGGAGATGGCTAAGATTTTACGGAATGCTGCGAAGTGAAGTAGCTCTGTGTGCGATCTGGTTACACAGTGCGTTCTGCACCGCTCCTAATGCGGTGCCAGTCTCGCACAATCAAAGACACTTCTGAACGGCGTCTCCGTTCGCGCCGAGTCGGGTTCAATTTCTGGCGATGTCGATACAAGAAGCACAAAATCTGCTTTTCGATCAGTCCTCGAGACGACGCGATCTGTCGACATTCGCCGAATTGGTCAAGCCACGCGTGTGCCTCTGCGAGAGTTCCGTAACATTGCCCACGTCTCGATCCAGGCATCAGTATACACCACTCCAGGCCTGCAGTATTCGGATTGCTGGATGAGCAGTACCAGATACCGACGGGATCGTATAGCTTGTACGTCCGATCGTTGAAGATGATTTCCAACTTGCGAATCTGGCGTAGATGATGTGCGTTCATCGCGCGAACTTTGTCACTCATGCTGTGGAGCGCTTCGATGGCGGGTTGTACTTGTTCGGGTACGTGTGGTGGCGTCAAAGTGACTTGGAAGTGTGAATCGCTCCAGAAGTGGACACATGCTTCCTGGTGAAGTTTTCTGGTCTCGTTATGGATTTGGCGGGAGACGAGCAGGAGATGGCTTTCGGGTAATTTGGCCGTGAGAAGAGGAATTGGTCCTGGGTCTGGTGAGAAGACGTCGTCGTAAATTTGGTTTCGTAGTTCTCCAGGCAGCTTCACCAGGGTGCCGAGCGATGAGGGTTGGGCGCTCATGTTCGTCACCAACAGTCTGTGGAACTTTGTGTCGGGGTGTGTCGCACATGCTTTTCGAAGCTTCGAAGAATGAGGGGAATGTACTGCTTGGTATGCCTGGTGGATCCAAAGCCGCCGCTCGCCCCACAGCTGTCCTAACACAGCCCTTGGATCGGTCAGCCTTGATAGCTTAGCCTTTGCTTATAGCGATAGCCCCGTCCCAGGCAAAGTCAGCTTCGTTGGTAATCGACTCTTTTCCATGCGCCTGGTGTCTTGCAGCACCGCTATACCAGCCGAAACTGTTGCAAAGGTAACGCTGCAGCTTCCTCTCGCTGAGCTGCCTGTTGTTCTTCATTAGCATCAGTACGTAGAATGAGACCATGCACGTAGGCTTCTCCCAGCATTTTCCATTGCACCTCGCCAGTAACGCCATTCTTCTTCGTCTTTCTCAGTAGGAAAGGCGTCCGTGCGCCACGAAGTAGAACTACGCTATCTCCCGCCCTCACGGCAGAGTGACACATCCCGATGAAGTGACGATTCTTTGTGGTTATGAAGCGTCTACCATAGGCTGCTCGTTGGTGTGCGACCTCAAAGTGCAGCGCCTTCTGCAATTCTTCGTAGTCTAGCATATCGATGCCAACACTCCCGGTGCCGGTATGATCGAAATGCTGTCTGAGTTTCTTCCAAGGACGGTAGTAGTCGATGGCGTGCAAGGGTCCAGTCTTGCTATCAGATGCGATACCCGGGAATTGCTGGCCAGCTATGACAGTGAGCGCGAAGTGTGGTAGCATCTGGTCGCCAATGCCGAATGCTTTGCCTGCTTTGAGTGCAATATGCTCCCATTGGCGATAGCGTTGTTGCTAGAAGAACTCCATAGTTGTGGACACGAGGTCCTTCGTGGCATGGAGCATCCGACCTTCGGCAAATCGTGCATGATCTGCAGCATTCACGCCGCCGGCTAGCTTGAAGTGATCCAGGCATGTGTCAGAAGTATGGTCGACAACATCGTAGACAACACCAGAGACCGTCAATGCATGCGGGTCATCGCTGACAAAGCATTCATCTGTTGTGGCGCCTGGCAGTATGGGCTGCCGTCTTTCCCATTGGTTAAGAAGCATGAACGGGGTTGCCCACGGATGGATCTCCCAGTCTGGAACCCACGAAGGTAAGCCACGAGTGTCACCCAAGGCGTCGTCCTGACATGCGGTGAGAAGGTCGAGCCCATCGTGGCCTGTTATCATTCGCTTTGCGAGGTCTGTGTATATCGTCCCAACATCGAGATTGTAGCTAAGAATTAGGCCAATCTTGCTAGCATCTGCTGCAAGTCCAGCCAGCGCGAAGATCTTATCTCTCGCATCAGTGGCATAGCTGCTTCGTGCTTGACATAGTAGCCGAAGCAAGGTGATGGGATCAGTGGTCTCAGCGTGCACGCCACGTCGATAACTTTCCAGTAGCATAGTTCGGTTGGGATCAACACCGGTAATTCGAGTAAGAGAGTGTTGCATGATGTAGTCTGCCGCGCGGGCAAATGATGGCCAGTCGATCGCTTGGTCACCGTAGCGCACGATCGAGGTCCGCGACACTGCCACTTCTTGAATTATCCATGCTCGAGTGAACCAATGCTTCCAGAATAGATCATCCAGCAACTTCCACACACTGTCTTCCATGCCAGGTAAGTTTCGTGTCTCAAGGTGACTTCCTGTCATCGGGAACTGGCGAGCGCTGGGATGGTCATCTTGTTGAGCCTTTGACAGCTTCTCCAGTAGCTCAAATACCTGCGCAGCATCTGATTCCACCTGCGCCATCCCGAGCCAGACGATAGTCTCCTCTGCAGCTTCGTAAATTTGCCGCATCATCTGCACCTGTTGCGCACGCTCGCTGTTGTTAGACTGATCGATGCATATAGCATCGATCCAAACATGCTGCTCCAAGCTTTCATCGCGGATATGTCGCAGCGCAGACCATAGATTGTGGCCAATCTCCAATGTCGATCTGCCACAGTCTACAGTATGATGAGGCTTGTCGGGGCGCCACGTGTATGATAGAGCTTTGAAAGAGGTATCAGCACGCAGAGTACAGGGCACGATCTCAAATGTGACGGGATCATCACTGCCCCGTGGCGCCAGGCGTACCAGCCTGATGCTATCAGTATCAGTGAGAGCGGCATACTGATACGCCGGCAGCCCTGGTTTGTGGTCGTTCAGCGGCGTCGTGGCTTCTGCTGCTGGTACTTCTTCGTCCGGCCGCAACTTGTGGTCAGCACTGAAGGCCTAGAAGCGAGTATAAGTTGCCAGGACAGTGCATTCTATTGGGATGAGCCTACGGTGCGCTTTCCCATGCCTCTTCTGGAGCCGAGCAAGAGGTGATTCGCGTCCGCCAGACCATCTCGCATGACCTGGTACGGTTTCGAGGATGCCCAGGATGCCCGCACGTTCCATAGAGGCTCCGGGAGCGTTCTGGGCAGACCAGGTGCCATTCTGCGATGTCAGTGGAGTCGGCGGTGGCAGTACAACGAAGACATCGTGCCAGCTCCGTTAGCATGGTAGCAGAACGCGAAGGAGCGAAGTGCGGCTGAGGTGGACCAAGCGACTACGGCTGGGGCTGGAACACGCGGTTAGGACACTCATACTCGCTATTTTCGTTGTATACACCATTCACATGATGAAGAGACAGCGCATGACCGTCGACGTGGATGAAATGCTGATGGACGATGGTGAAAGTCGTAGGAGGCAGCGTTGGAGGAAAGACCATCGGAGAAAAGCCGGCTCGCGTTGCAATGGCAACCGCCTCGAAAACACTTCCCGAAATTCACATGTTCACGACTTCACCATCACGATCATTGGGGTCGAAGTCTTCACTGCAGTATAGATACGATGGCAAGAGTCCGAAGAGAGCCGGTAGCCACAGCTGTATGCTCTGAGGCGTCCAAAGAGCGACAGAGCATCACAGAGGACAATGGAGAGGACAGCGACGGACCGAGCATCACTACCGGACGACGACAGCGGGCACGACGTGTGATATCTGATGAATCAAGTGCTGAAGATCCAGGCCTTCCACGCAAGACCGTGAGCAAGTCTCCCGTGCTGCAGCCAAAGCCTCGTGTACGCTTGGCGCCACTGCAATCACTTTCGAGCGCCAGCTCTTTGACCATCCAAGACGATCGTGAGGAGAAAGGAAGCCGGACACGACAGAGACCGAATGGTGTTGGTAACATCAACTCGAAAGGGCTTTCATCTCGACCGAAAGTTGTAGAGCAATCGTTGCCAGTGCCAACACCGCTTGAGCATGATGCAGAGGAGACCGATGTCGAGGAAAGCATATGGTGTGGCTCTAATCACGAGTCTGAAAGCTCGTCTGACGATGAGCTGCCGAGCCCACGGAAGTGGTTCGTACCCCCAGCGCGAGATATAGACCGAACGTCCAAGCCTTCATCAGAGCGGCCCTTGCCGAATTTGTCGAAGCAATTCGAGGCATTGAGCATGTTCGACGATGAGGACAACGCCGCACCTACCAAGAAAGCATCGAAAACTAGAAGGAAGAGGACTTTCGATTCCTCGGACAAGGAGAACGATCATGCCGCCACCGGGCTTTCGCCGCCACGTCTGTTCAGGCCTACCAAGAATGACCCCATCGCGAGACCGTCAACGCCTCCACCGCCGCCAGCATCTCCCTCGAAGTTGAAGTCGCCTTCCAAAAGGATCGGAGCGCCCATCCCAGCACCACCCTTCCGGCCAAGCCTGGATGCATTCTGGACAGCGGACACAGTGAATGACTGGAACGATCAATACTCGCCACAGAAGACACTGAAGTCTCCTCGGAAGCTCAAATTCCAACCTAACGATGAGCCTGCATCGCCAACGACATCACCTGGGAAGCGAAACAGTCCAACGAAGCGAACCAAGGCAGAGCTCGACATGCGCAAAGACTTCGAAGCACGAAAACATGCCCTAGCAGAATCCTTCCTCGCGGAACTTGACCAGACCATGACATCCGGTCAGGTCGCAGAACTCTCCAAATCTACAGGCGGTGTCCAACTAGTCTGGTCGAAAACCCTTAATTCCACGGCCGGCCGAGCCAACTGGCGCCGCGAATCGACCAAAAGCAAGTCTCGCGACGGCACAGTCACCACAACCCACAAACACCATGCCTCAATCGAGCTTGCCTCAAAGGTCATTGACGACGAAGATCGCCTACTGAACGTCATAGCCCACGAGTTCTGCCACTTAGCAAACTTCATGGTCTCCGGCATCAAAGACCAACCTCATGGCGCGAGCTTCAAGCAATGGGGCAAGAAGTGCACTCAAGCCTTCGGTGATCGGGGCGTCGAAGTCACCACGAAGCACACCTATGAGATTGAATACAAGTACATCTGGCAATGCGCCGATGAACTTTGTGCAATGGAATTCAAGCGGCATTCCAAGAGTATCGACCCGAGCAGACATAGGTGTGGGAAGTGTAAGGCGGAGTTGGTACAAATTAAGCCTGTGCCTCGAAAAGCTGCTGCTGGAAAGGGTAGCAATTCTGGAACACCAACGTTACCTGGTGGAAAGACTCCTACTGCACCGGTGACGGGGTATGCGGCGTTCGTGAAGGAGCATTTTGCGAGTATCAAGAAGGGCATGCCGCCTGGGACACTGCATAAGGAGGTCATGCAAGCGCTGGGGGAGAAGTATCGTGCTGAGAAGGCGGCGAGGGAAGGCAAGAACGATTTTGGAACTCTTGCTGATGCGATTGCGAAGGATCTTGAGGCTGTGAAGTTGGGTGGCGGGAAGAAAGAGGAGATTATAGAGATAGATTGAGGTAGTCTGTTACCTGGAGCGAGCCGAACGCTGTACAGTATATCCATGACTTTCCTTTTGATGTGCTTACTACATCTTGCACAACCCATTGCCGCTCAATAAAGCCCTATGAGGACTTCGTCCTCCGACGTTCCGGACCATGGTCGCCAAGCGCTCCAGGGCTTCGTTCGACAGGCCCCGACGGAGAGATGCCGACCGACGATATGCCAACAAGGGCTGTGCGGTAAACAACGGCCTTACCACCTTTCTTTTGCACACTTCACCTCAAGTGCGGCCATCCAATTATGCGGTTTCACACCGGGCGACAACGACGTGTTCACACACCCTAGAACCACTCTGCAGGCGCACAGATGAGGCATAAAGGCATTGTACCTAGATGATCCCACCAGCATCCGAGACATCCCAAGCCGCCAGAAAAATTCTCGAGCACTTCTGGAACTTCAGATCGTTTGCCATTGGGATTGATTTAGATCGTATCTAGGGTGGTGATGTGCTTCTATGTGCCTGCAGCGATGATTACTGTCGAGCCAAGGCGACAGTCTTGCAATGAATGTCGTATTCGCCGTTACTAGCCGTCTACGTTAGCAAATCGAAACTCATATTGTGCGATGGTTTCAACTGCCGTGGCGCTCCGGTGTTGGGAGGAAGATTCAGATATGTTCAGAGCCAACCGATCGTCTGTGGGTTGTGATTGTTGCAGTGGAGTGTTGCATCGAAAATGTATCGAATTTCGACAGACTCGTCACCAAACATGAGATCCAATCCAGATCTCGAAGATGAGCGCAAGGCTCAGCCTGCTTTCGCAATCAAAGAGTGCTACAGCGACTCCACCCTCGGAAACGCTCTCGACTTCTCCACACCTCGACATCCAAATCTATCAAGATCCCACTCCACGTTGGCATCAACACTCAACGCCACACGACCCGTCGAAATTCCAGAACCGGTGCTCCAGGCCCTCGAGACCCGGCAGCTGGACATCGATCACCATGGCGTAGTAAGCTGGCGTGATGACAGCATAACGCATCCTCGCCACTGGCCCATGCCACGAAAGCTGTACGACACAGCCATCATCTGTATACTGGAGTTCCTCACGACGCTGATCAGCAACACCGGATCTTCAGCCGCCAGGTACGCCAGTAAGGACGTTGGTGTTGAAACAGAACTCTCCATCTTCTGCTTCGTGACGCTCTATCTTCTGGGACAATCCGTAGGAGGCCTGATCTTCCCGCCCATAGCAGAGACATTCGGTGGAAGGACGATCTATGTTGCAGCCACCGGTGCTTTCGCAATATCATGTATGCTAATGGGTGCGAGTCCGACGTTGCCGGCCGTGATTATCGGCCGAACTTTGTCTGGTGTTTTCTCTGCGCTTCCCACTATAGTGGCGGTGGGCAGCATAGAAAATATGTGGAACTCCAAAGGTCGAATATGGGTCATTCAGATCTGGGTCGTGGTTGCGATATTTGCTCTGGCACTAGGTCCACCGATAGCGGTATATATTAGCGAGACCACCGCCGGGTGGAGGTGGATCTATGCTGGCGCCGCCATTTGTATGGGGATCATGACGGTATCTTGCTTCTTCATGAAAGAGAGCAGACCTGCTCTGGTCCTGCGTCAGCATGTGCGCGCCATTGAGAAGGAGACCGGGTATGATGGGCTGTCGCTGGATGAGGAGTTTGGCCTACCGACGATGAGGGAGTTCGCGAGAACCAACCTGATCCTGCCGGTGAAGCTGTGGTTCACCGAACTTTTGGTCTTCCTTGTAGCGCTCATGGCCGCTGTGAGCTTTGGTTTCATCTACCTCTTCGCAGAAGCATTGCACGTGGTGTATCATTCTGGCTTCGGCATGGACGAGAAGAGCAGCTCTCTGACTTTTCTTGCGATCGGAGTCGGAGTCTGGTTCACCTTCATCCCGCGACTGTACGACGTACACATTACGAACGTCGAAGCAAGGAGAAAGCAGCCTTTGGAGCCGGAGGCCAAACTTCTCGGCTACTATATTGCGGCTCCGGTGCTGGCCGTTGGACTCTGGTGGTTTGCCTGCACCGTGCCGCCTCTGGTTCCAGATCTTAGCATCTGGGTATCCATGTGTGCATTGGTACTGGTTGGGTATGGCATCGTCGAGTTCGACAGCGTTCTCTGCGCGTACCTCACCGATACGTACACGTCGTACGCCGAATCGGCAAATGCTCCAGTGGCCTTTCTGCGAGCGGTCCTGAGCGGTGTCTTCCCATTGTTCGCGCCCAAGATGTTCAAGGGCTTGGGTGCGAATAATGCTCTCTTCTTGCTGGCAGCAATCGCAACGGCCTTTTGTGGTATTGCTATCCTGTTCAAATTCTACGCCAAGAGCATCCGAGAGCGGTCTCCGTTCGCGCAGAAGACTGCCATGACTGCGATTTAGAAGCACTCGAAGCAGCAGGACTGCTGAGACAGTGTTTCAGACAGCGTGCAAGAAGCACGATAGCCACAGACCAGAAGCCCAGGGAACTGAGGAAAAGCCTAAAAGTGTTTTGAATGTAGCGTAGCGTAACGAAGCAATGTGAATGGACCAGCGGTATCTTGTGTTTCCAGTCGGCTTGTCCTGCACCCTCGACACCACTGTATGTCTGGCGTGTGCCGTTTTCGGGTTGATACGTCCGCCGTGCTATGGCCCTGCGCCGACGTCCGCTGCGCATGTGTTTCAATACTTCGCGTTGTTCATCGTCGGCTTCGTCTCGTTCATGATATGTCATCTGTCATGATTCCATGGCGTTGCGAATGTCACAGTTCTTCAACCAGCGGCCTCTCGCCCCATAACCTCCTCGCACGCTCTCCTAACATCTTCCACCCCATTCACACCCTTCCATTTCTCCAAACATCCCTCGACCTTCTCCCACTCCAGCCTCGCCTCCTTCTCCCTTCCACTCTCCCTCATCTTCCCCAACCTCTCCGGCGCATTCAGAACCCACCTCACCAACATCCTTTTCACACTCTTCCCTCCCCCACTCCCCCCACTCCCATCCCTCAGCTCCTTCTGCAACTCGGCAGCCGTCTCCGCAATGTGCCCCACCGCCGCCCCCAACGTCCCCGTCCCCGGCATCATAGGATCCATCCTCTCCCTCATAACCCGAATCGTATCCGTAGCCTTGATAAACTTGCTATAATTATCATACACCAAAGCCTTCTTCTCGCCATCAAGACTCCTTATGTCACTGACTAACCCCGCCTCAACGCGTAGAACTCCCTCGAGGCCTTCGCGCGCGAGGAGGGATTGAACATATTCGTCTGGGGAGAAGTTGAGCTTGTCAAGCTCGGAGTCTTGGTCAGGGTCTAGGGTGGGAGTGGCATTTTCGGCGATCGAGGTGGAGGAAGCGTTGGTTTGGAGGTTGTAGTAGTCGCGGAGGGCGGTGCGGTTGCGGCGGAGTGAGCCGCGTTCGACGGCGGGCGGTGCGAGTTTGCTGCTAGCGCTGGTCACTGTTACATCGGTGGAGGCTGAGCCGCGACGAGAGGATAAGGAGAGGGAGGGTCGTGGCGAGGCTCGGGGTGACGCTATTGTTGACATGGTTGCGTGTGTGAAAGTTGTACGAAGTGTTATGGAGTTCGACGAGGTGTTGATTGGGGCTTGAAAGTTCATCCGAGAATCTAATAGACCAATGCGGCAACGACGATGAAGTGAGTTCAGAATCATCCACTTCATGTTTCAAGTCTCGACTGTTTGGCGGCATCATCGATGCATTAGAGATGCTATGAAAGTATCATTATGCTCATCGACCATCATTCATCTCATAGGCAGTTGATGCCTTCGATATTGCACATTTCCTTCCTGATCTCATCTCAAGCCCTTGAACGCCAGACACCCATCTGGTCTTCCTTTACATGAAGACACGAACTTCCCAACTTATGCACAAAGGCATGATGAAAATTGACGACTTCGGCTTTCCCTGGCCAGCGTACTGGTGCTCAGGCTCTCTCTTTCTCTCCCCTCGGCGAAACATGTACAGTATGGTATGCCTACCCGGCATTGCATGTGAGCATGCTATTGCCTTGGTAGTGCTAGGGCGCGCTTCAGTCGCCTGGAAGCGAAGTCAGTATCTCGGCGGATGTATACGTGCTGGAGCTGTCGACATACCTCGCCCATTCCCCTTTCACTTCGCGGTGACAGTCTTCACCACACCTAGCGCGAGCTTTCCCACGACCTTTGCTGTGCCTTCATCGCTGAGAATATCCTTTGCGGGCTTGGGTGCTGGTCGAGCTGCAGCAGAGTGTTAGCAATCAACGTCTGGAACCAGGGCGCATGCTGAACGTCGAGGGACATACCTCCATGTGATGAACTTGGAGACGATGACGAGGAATTTGCAGAGCTTGGTCGACCACAGCCACCGGGGCAGCCGCCTCGTCCGTCTTTGTCTGACCTCTTGCGATCCTTGTGTAGTGTGTGACCTCGACCGCCGGCGTAGCTGCATTCATCTGTGAGGAACCTTTCCTTGCAGCCGCACTTCCACACTCGGTATCGGTAATTGCACATGTCGAAGTCGTTGGTATTCTGTTGTCGATATGTCCAATGCTCGATAGAGGCCTGTTCCCTAGATCAGGCTTCAGTGGGACGCTGAGGCCGATTAGACAATAGCAACAGTACGAAAGTGTTAATGTACTATATGGGAGAGCTGTGCCATAAGTACAATCACTGTGTAGCTATACATAAGTCTTACCTTTCCCAACGCCTACTTCATGCGATAGAGAGCGAGGAGTTGCGCAAGCAGTCATGCCACGAAGCTTTTGTTATCTGTGATGAAGAGAACGCCTCGACCACTGACCTGATAGCACAGTTCCTGTAAGGGTGGGTGCACGCGCAGGAATAGACAGGTCTTGCCCATGGACCCTTTCCACAGAGCAAGGCGCTGCACCAATGCCTGGGATGAGGCTTGTCAGATATGAGTGGAGTTACTCAGATCGACCTGGTTGGCAGTCTTGGAGGCATAACTTATAAGACGCCTCGCTGCGGTGGAGTCCAGCAGGCAGCGATCACGCTGTGTAGGTAAATTATTCTCGATCGTTTTTGGGCGTTGATGTCAACATCCGCGTCTGCCGCAACAGCTAATGATGGTGTGAGGAGCTGCCACAGGACTCACACGATCATTCAAGTACCTGCCCGTCCACGATTTGAACCCGCGCATTGGCATACTGCCATCTTCAAGATCGCCAGTGCACAATGCCACGAGCGGCATGCGAAAGCGGCAGTGCTGTCTGCAAACACGTGGACCCAGGTGTTTCGGCGCCAAGTTTGTGCAGACCCTGCTGAAGAATGGCAGGTAGAGCCTGCTTGTTCATGGCTTGACAGCTCTCGATGTCTGCAGGACTTCCATCTTCCCAGTTTCAGCTGACGAACTTCGTGTTCAACAGTCTTTCGCGGAAATGTGATCTCGGCGTGGCATTGGCAACGCAATCTCGACCCAGAGTTGGCATCCCCAGGGCCTAGATCAATGTGCTGCGGCTCCTTGTCTGTATCATCGTGCGTGTTGCGATCATGATTAGGTGCAATGTAGAGAAAACGCAGGCAGCGGGCCGACGAGTATCGAACGCGTTGGCGACGAGGGCGGAGTGGTTTCGGTGAGCTCCATAGAATATGCTGGCGTCAAGCATATGGGCCACGCTGTGTGCTATATGAGGTCGAGTTATGTTAAGGAAGTGTTGACAGTGGAGAGCAAGCACTAAGTTTGCCGGTCAGCCAAAAAGCACTGGGACCAAGATGACCACAGCCACCTTTGTGGATATGAAATGAAGCTAAGAACTCCCATCACTCCCCTCAACCTCCCTAGCCTCAACATCCGCCTTCTCCTTCTCCAAAAACCCAATCCCATCGTCCTCCACCCTCGCAATCAAAGCCTGCCCAACATTCCCATAAACCCTCACAGCAATAGCCCCCTCATTTACATCCTCCGGATCAGAGCCTCCCTCCTCATCCCTCACAAGCAAGAAACCAGCCCTCTCAAACCTCTCCCTCACATACCCCATCATCGCCACAAAGCGCGCCTGTACACTGTCCCCACCATACTTCTTCAACTCCACCAGGAAGTTCTTCAACTGCGTCACAGCCGTGGAATCGATGTGATTACATTTTGAGAAGTCCAGGACCACGACTCGGATGGGTGGGAGAGTGTTTGGGTCAGAGATTCCTGCGGCTCTGCGAAGCTTCGCGATACGGCGTTCACCGGCTACGCTCCAGTTACGCTCTGCTTCGGCGCCGCGGGTGGTGGAGTAGTTTGGGGCGTGGTGGGTCTGGATTGCGTCGGTCATGGAAGTGGCGATGCGGTAGGCGTTGCTGAAGAGGAAGGACTCGTTGAGACGGAAGACTCGGAATCCAGCTGGGATGCCGCCGAGGGCCGTTGTTCCAGCGTTAATGGGAGCGACATTGTGCTGTAGCTCGATGTCGCTGTCAGCTCCAGCATGCGAGATCCGTGTGAAAACTTGTCTAAGCAGAACATAGACGATGTTGAAGCCAACGGCGCTAGCAATTCCGACTTCTGTACTGACGAAGAGACAGACCCAGAGCGCTATCATCGAGGAGATCCAATCGGCAAGGGAAGTCTTCCAGTAAGTGTAGAAGACCTTCGGTGAACTGATCAAGGGCCAAACAGCAGATATGATGATTGCCGCGAGAGTCGCTTTCGGGATCCAGTACAGAGCGCTACTGAGCTTGAAGATACAGACGAGGACGACTGCCGTCGTGAAGATGCCGGAGAGTGGTGACTTCACTTTGCAGGCGGAGTTGACGGCCGTCCGGGACATAGCGCCGCCTACGCCCATTGTGTGGAAGAAGGAGTTGACGAAGTTCGTAAGGCCTGGGGATCGTTAGTGCTGGGAGACAGGTGGTAGATACTGGACTTACCATAATAGCTCAGCTCCTGCGTTTGGTCGGAGACGTAGTTGTTCTTAACGGCGAACGCTCGGGCAATACCGACGTGCTCGATACCAGACCCAATGAAGATAGCAATACTCCTTCCGGCAAGCTGCGTGAGTAGGCTCGAAGGCGGCATCTCAGGCTTCGGGATCCCAGTCGCATCAACCTCAGCCACGCCAAAGAGATAATCGTCGCTGTCGTCGTACTTCTTGTTGACAGCGTAGCTAACGCCAGTGTAGATGACCAGACACAGAAATGCTCGAGTAATCGTGATGAACCACACCACTTTATTCTTGTTGCTCCACCTCTTACCACACTTCTCAATCACAGTCAGGAACAGCAGTCCCGTGAAGCCAATTGCACAGGCGTATCCATTCGCAGTAGGGAGCTTACTGAACACATCGTGGAGCTTGGCCGCCGTGCTCTCACCGCCCTTGTCTTCGCCGAGCAGGGAGGGGACCTGGCCGAGGATGATCGTGATGGCTACGGCAGTAATGAAGCCCGAGAGGATCGGCAGGGAGATGAAGTCCAGCAGGAAGCCGAGATTGAGGAAGCCGAGAATCATGCCGAAGACGCCCATCCAGAGTGCCATGCCAGAGGCCACTTGGGTCGCGGTATACTGGCCGCTACCGTCTTCTGGTGCGAAATGGGAGACTTGCTCTTCGGTCAAGAGGCCGATGAGGGATGTTGGGCCTGTTGAGAGATCTAGTCGGTGTGTGAGCATTGGGTTCATAGTCAGCTTCGGGTCGATCTACCTTTTGTGGTGCCCATGAAAGCATAGAACAGAGCAGGTAGCCAAGACGACATCAACCCATTCTCAACAGGTATGGTAGCAATTTTGGCATACGACAGACTCTGCGGTATGAGCATGAGGCCGACAGTTGTGCCGGAAATCAAATCATTTATCAGCCATCGCCAGTCATACTTTGGCAGCCAGCCGATGATAGGGACTTTGTCAATGGCATAATGATAGCTGGCAGATGGCAAGGCTCGAGCACATTTGACGGAGAGTCTCGCTGCTCTGTTCCAGTTGTAGTCTGTTCGAAGATCCTTCTTTGCCGCTTCGACGAAATTCTTGACCTTGGCCATACTCGCGGTGGAAAGTTTTGTTGCAAAGGTACGGTACTGTCGACGAGGTATCGACAGATGTATCTCGCAGCACTCAAGCTATATGTCCCTAAGCCCGCCGACCCTCGCGACCGCTATGCTAGGTTCTGGGTTGCATCTTGCCGAAGGTCCACTGGCCCTGTCCTGGACCTTGCAACTCTGCCTCCGATGTGCATTGTTCGTGGCCTCTCATGCATTTTGAGGTGGTGTACTTCGATACATCGCCTGGCCCGCGTAGCATGCTGCGCGTTCACCAGCGTATGAATGTCGATCGCACACAACCACGTTCTTTCGAGCTGCCACATGCGGTTGTCGCTGCGATGGACGTCTGACAGGCACGCCAGTGCATTGGCTGTAAAGCCTGTCAGCAACACCTGCGGGGTACATGTCGACGACTTTCGAGCTGCTGCTTTGACGGTATGACACGAGGTCTGCCACAGTAGACGCAGCTCCTGGATCCTTACCCATACAAGCGTGACAAGCTTATCAAGACTTCTGGCGATATTGCTGTGCAGCTGAAGCGAGCTTCTTTGCAGCTTCCGAGGTCAGCCGTAGCCTGTCAAGCAGTCTCGATGTAATTGCCGAGATATTGTTTGCGGGTACATGACCGCAGCATCGGCGTGAGCCTCATATTACGCATTGACTAGGCAAAGCATACAGACATCAAGCTGCCGTTCAAGCTATCGCCAAGACGCTGCCAAGTACGCCGAGGGAGCCGATGAACCGGACAGCTGCGTCTGTCAGAGCTATACAGCTCAAGCGGGCTGCACGGTAAGACTTAGAAGTGATCATATTTCTTGCTCGAAGCTCTCGAAACGCCACCATGCAGCAGCGAAACACGGCAATTCTTCCATGTCACCGCAGCCGTCTTAGACCACCAATCGAAGCTTCTTCCAGCTCATTGATAAAGCTGCATGGTTGTACAACAGCGGCAGCAGACTGTCACATGCTGCAGTACTTACACGACAACACTGACTACAGCTCCGATTGGAAGACCTGCGCCTTGATGGCGTCCTTCTCCGCAGACTGTATGGCTTTTGCGAACTTGGCTGCCCCTTTAGGATCGTTCTGGAACAGGTGGTCTCGCACGAGTCGCTGTGGAGTCTCACCGAGCCACTGGAAGAGCGAGAAGTCTTGAAACTCGTCTGCGCGGAAGATCTCCAATACTTCCAGTGGCTCATCGTCGCTTAGGTTCTCGATGAAGTGACCCTGCAAATGTATCAGCTTACGGGTAGGGCGGTTCTTGCGGAGCTGGAGGCCTCTTGCCATGTTCTTGGGCACTACACCCACATCTCCCGCGGTGTAGTCGAAAGTCCTGGCGTTGCCTTGAGCGCCGAAGATGGTCACGCGCGCTCGTCCACTGATAAAGAATGACCATTCATCGGCATTAGGGTGCCTGCACATCGCGTGAGCTATTGCCAGTGTCACATGACGGCATAGTATCATACCAATGCATCTCACGCATAGCTCCGGGCTCAATCTCAAGGTGACCAGCCGCAATCTTGCATGCTCATTAGCCGGTCTGTGCCAGAGAACCTTGGATAGTACTCACAGTCTTCGAGATTGGAAAGTTGTGGCTATCAGTAATCCGCACGCGACCTCCGCTCGTCACCTCTGGCTTCTGGTCGAGCATCTTGTGAGTGAATTCCAGCTTGGATTTCTTGAAAGTCTTTGGCTTCTCTTCATCAACCGATCCAGGTAGCTCGCCTTGGAAGATGTACTACGTAATGTTAACCAGGGCCCTGGCGTTAATTGAATCGACCCACCTTCTCAGTATCCGGAAGCGTATCAAAGACCTGGGGCGGCAGTCTGAAGTTCTCAGCGATAACAGACTTCGGAGTGTGCTTCAACCACTCTGTCAAGAGGAATGTGCTCTCCTGCGTATATCGTCAGTGACTGTGGCTTCACAACAGGGCAAGTTCTGTACCTCGCTGAACCCGCCGTTGTCGAAGATAAGAAGAAACTCAGTGCCAATGGGAGCCAATCCTTGCAAAGAGTGGGGATGACCCGGGGGGAAATACCACAAATCGCCCTTCTCCACGTCGTCTACGAAAGAGCCCCCTGCGTACAAGTCAGCAGGACATCAAGTGCAATGCGTACATGGCCTCAAGATACCTTCAGTGTCTAGCGCCGTGACTCTGACTTTACCTTCAAGCACGTACGCCCACTCAGCTTCTTTGTGCCAGTGAAGCTCCCGGATCACGCCTTCATCAAGACGCATATTAACACCAGCGATCTCAACCGAGGAGTCCAGCTCACGTCTCGTCGTCTGCCGAGTCCAGCCACCCTCTTCAATCCGCATGTGAGAGTCCGCAAAGCTCCAGCGCATGTTCTTGAAATCTCCATGGTCCGTGGTAGGAGGTCGGATCATGTCGGGGTTCTCTTGCTCCCGCAGCCTGTTGCGTGGACCGAGTACGGATGTTCCATCGCCATTGCGTAGAGGCTCTGGATGGAGGTCTTTCCCTATGCTGTCAACTTTGTGGTCATACTGATCCTGATAGTCTTTGCGGTATGGATCAGGCCTGGAATGGACCAATGGATGCTGTCTTGCTGGTGCAGCGAGAACAGGGGCTGCTATCAGCAATACAGTTGATACGAAGGTTAGTGCGTGCATCGTAGCCACCTAACTCACGTGTGTTCCTCTCGCTCTGAGCTTCGAGCTGCGATGTACATTTTATGGCTGGTTCGACATGGAAGATGCTGCCTGCCATGGGTGGGTGGCAGCCGCAATATCCGCTCCCACGAGCTCGATTACAGGCATGGTGAGGAGTGCATGCTGCGGGCAGGCGATGCATAGCACGTCTGACATGCCGCACCTCTCGACGCGACCTTCCTGTCTCGTATAGCGTCGAATGGTAGTGTCATGTTTGGTCTTGCTCCGCGTGAGTCCGGCTCGAGTGGAGGAATGCTTATACAGGCTTGCAACCGAAGCTTGAGGAGTCAGGAGCTTGGTAGGATGGCAATGCATGTGATGGTTCGTGGAGGTGAAAGTCGAAGGACGCGACGAGAGGTTGAGACGGATACACATCAGGACACAGTGGTCAAAGGCAGCCACTGTGGCTGAAATCCCGTCCTCCCCAGCACCTCACTTTCTCTTGCAAGCTTGTTAATCGCGAGCGAGGTGACTGTGACGTGGCTGAAGGAGACAATTTTTGAACCAGATCCGACATCGATGACCATGCAGACAGCCTTACCGTTGCTATCGAACTTGTAGCTGCAGCCAGAAGGCAGACACTTCGTGCTTGTCAGCAGATCTGGATGACCTCTGAGAAGATCGCGCAATCGCTCCAGAAGAGTTATCTCGCTGATCTCGAAACGATGGTACTTGTGCATCAGGTTGCTGTAGGCATCGGGTACGCTCGAAGGTGGTGGAAAGGCATGTTCTACGTGCTTTGGGTAGTCTGCCAACAGCCCAACCCGAGACATGATGAGATGGTCTTTACCTTTCGAGGTAGGCTGGCGATTGTCCTGATTGATATGTCAGAGCCAGCAAACACGTTGACAGTGGTACAGAACAGAGGTCTCAGGAACACGGACGGAGGTCCTATTTGCGCGGCCGGAATGTTGTTCTTATCCTTTGAAGACCGGACAAAAAGCTCAAGCCAAAGACATATAATCCGCTCCCCCAACAACCTTCCATCTCCCCATCCCTCCCCGTCTCTCCCCAACTAACCATGTCCTCCACCGCCCTCATCCAATTCACCAACAGCCCCATCGACGACCCACAAGCCAAATTCCTCCAGAAATGCCAAACCCTCCACAACAAGGCCAACGCCCTCCTCAAACTCATGGACGCGCTCGATCATACCGAGCACAGAAAGAACCTCGCGGGCGCTATTAAGCATGTCGAATACGTGATTGAGTCTACGTACGTTGCGGACAATGGTGTGGCCAGAGGAGAGGAGAATCTTGCGATTTTGCACTTTTTCATGAGACAGGATTTGCTGGAACAGGTAAAGAGGGAGATGAGGGAGAAGAGGGGTTTGATTGAGGAGTTGGGGTTGGAGATTTTTGGTGTGGAGGGGGATGGAGGGGAGTGAGGGTGAGAAGATGTGTTGAGGAGTTTATGGTGAATGTTTTGTGGTGCTTTGACTTTGCTAGGACTGTTGAGTGAATACATGACTGTCCGTCAGTGAAGCTCTAGCAGGCTCACTGGCAAGATACTGTGCTGCTCTCACCACTGGCCCTCGGCATTGCACAGCCCAGCGGAAGCAGATGGAGCATGGGCCCAACAACCCGAACAACTGTCTGGAACTGGTAGAGCAACCAAGCCCCTACTGCTCACTACCGCAAGCAATCCCAGACCACCATTTGCCCCTCGATATGGCTTTGTCCCCCAACACTCCCCAACCATACCCGCCACCTACATATACCTATACACCCAACCATCACTCCTCGCCACCATCCCCCAACAGCCCACGCCAACTTCATCCATCATATCCCTCCCCAATAATAGAGCCTTCACCCCCGCCCCACCCACGTCAGCTCCGTCCGCCACGCTGGACGACATGGCACCTATTCACCTACTGTTCAAGCCGCAACGTGATGAATCCAATCTCCTCACCCGCTGTGGCCCCATCCTGACAAAAGCAATTGCTGTCCACAGCCTCATGCGAGCTATAGGCCACGAGCAGCACAGAAAGCCCCTTCGGATTGCCACGCTGGAGCTACAGCGTCTGCTAGTGGCGCTCGGCGAGGTCATCATGCTAGACAACAACACTGCCCAGGCGACCGCGGCGTTGGAGCACTGCCCGCGGACTGGAGTTGTTGAGCAAGTGGTGGAGGAGAGTAGAAGACATAGGAGTATGCTTGAAGGGCTGGAGAGGGAGATTTTGTCGGAGGACGTGGATATGGGGTGAGATACCTGGTAGTAACGTCTGACGTGCTGGGAAGTGATCGTGGGAGTTGGTGATGAAGCGATGCAGGCAGAACAAGGGTATCGCTGGCATTTCTGAAATGTTTCGTTATGACTCTCACGCTATCCTGCATCCGCATCGCTCTCTAAGATATTTGGCATAATTCGCAGCACGTCTTCGTTGTCGTCTCCATCTCTAACACGCCATGACGACCTTGTTCGGGCTGCTCCCCTAGTGCACCATCACATCGGCCGGCTGCTGTGCTTGCTGCTGGTGCGGGTGGCTATCTCCCATCTCCGTATCCATAGCATCGCCATTCTCCTCCGTACCTTCCTCTTCCTCCTCCTCATCGTCCTCGTCGTCTTCACTCTCTGCCTCCAGATCCTCGCTAGCGGCATCACTTTCCTCACCTTTGTCGTTGCCATCGGCACCCTCCATCTCAGCATCCTCGTCGACCTTGGCAGTCGCCAGTGCCTCAGCATCACCCTCTAGAGGTGCACCTTCGTCTTGTGCCTCCTCCTCAAGCTCATCTTTGGCATATGCCTCCTCATCGTCGTCCTGCTGATCGACATCTGGCTGCTCAGGTGGAAATTCGCTCGGCGCGCTCTCCTCAGAGTCCCACTTGATCTGGAAGCGGGTGACCCTAGGCTTGTCGGCGAGGATGTTACGGCGGATCTTGTCGAGGTCTGGCTTGGCGGGTGGTTCCTCGTTCATGGCGGGGTCGGTGTATTCATTGTTTACGTAGTAACCGACGCGGACAAACTCGCGTTCGTCGTAGGAGCAGGAGAGGAGGATGACAGTCACGCCGAGGATATCGCTGGCTGGGATGCGGGAGGTGTTGGGTGGGTCTGCCTCGAATACGAATTTGTTGACGCCGACGGGGATGGGGCCGACGAGGAGGGAGTCGAGTTCTTGGTCGTGGTCGGAGCTGGCTGACGGTTAGATATGCTCTGAGTGTATGTACGACAGTGCACTGCACTTACGATGTAGCAGAGCCGACGTAGGTGAGCTTCCACTCGAGATCCTTCTGCAGTGGCTCGAGGCACTCGAAGGTGATCTCGAACTCGTATGGGGCGTTGAAGGCAGCCGGGTTGTTGCGCACGTTCACGTTGAGCAGCGATACTGTTGCCATGATGTGCTGTGTTATTTGCTTGTGTTGATGGTATGCTCGGTCGAGGCTGCTAATGGAACTTCGTTCTTCGGATGTTGTCCAACGGGGTGTCAATGTTGATGTGAGGTTACAGTGCGACATAGACAAACGCGTCTCGATAGCGCGTAGAGTGGCAGCCGCTCGGGACAACAAAGTGGAGGGAAGTCGTGGCCAATCACTAGCAGGCACATCTCGTGACCTGACACTGTGGCCCCATTGTCATACCATCTACAGCCTTACATAGCCGCCATAAGGCTATTGACTACCATCAGCAGATTCTTGAGATGATACTGCTCAAAAAGATATCCATGCGAAAGAAGTCCAAACACGACATATTTCACTCTCGCTAGGCAACAACCACGCGGCTGACGTAGCGTGCCAACCTTATTTTCATCCACTCTACCCATTGGCATGTGATCTGACAACTGACACCCTCGTTTAGCAAGCCATTGTGCGATAACTCGTGATCAGAAGTGTGTGACCACAAGATTTGGCTCCATGATAGACTCACATTCGATGGACAAGCCGTGAACAACATCACACTCCCTCCCGAAATGGCTCACCTGCTTCGAGGAAAACAGGCGGGCATCCAGAACGACTTGAGTGCTGGCCTAAGCTCGGATCTATTCGCCATCGACGACGTCGCTCGCTTCGGTGTCAACTCCCAAATATCCTGTGTGGCCTACGATCCCGTGCAGTCACTGCTGGCAGTGGGCACCAAAAGTTCCCAGTTCGGGCCCGGTCAGGTCTACCTCTTCGGCAAGGGCAGAATTCAAGCTGTATTGCCAACTCCCGCTAGAGGCGCGAGTATCAAAGAGCTCCAATTCTGTGCGGAAAAGTTGGTGGCATTGGACTCCAAGCACGATGTGATTTTGTACTCGATTGAGCTCAAGCGCATCATCACGACCTACTCGCCGCCAGGAGCAATTACGGCACTATGTACGGATCCAATGCTGGACTATGCACTTTTCGGACTACAGTCTGGAGAGATCCTAGCCTTTGACATGGATCGAGAGTCGCCTGCGCCCTTCAAAATCCCAAATCTGTGGCAAGAAGTCAACTCCAAGGCACGCATCTCAACCATAGTCTCGCTACAATTCCACCCACGAGATATCGGAACTCTGCTCATAGGGTACACAGAAGGCGCAGTCATCTACAGCTTCAAGCTGAACAAAGCTCTCCGCTTTTTCCAGTATGAAATACCACGTGGAGCACCGGGAGGTGACGGCGACCCTGCAGCGTCCAACATCGTGAGACGACCGAAACTGTCTCATGCTGTGTGGCATCCGACTGGTGCATTCGTCATGACAGGACACGACGATAGCTCGATTGTGTTCTGGGACACCATGAAAGACGGCAGAATGCTGATGGCACGAACATTGACCGACACACACGTGGCCACACCAGGCGCGACAACAGACAATGCTGGGATGCGGTCAGGAACTATGGCGATGAAAGAGCCTCTCTTCCTCATGAAGTGGTGTGCTAATCAGCAGGATTCAGAAGACACCATGATCTTGGTAGCGGGAGGTCAGTCTACGCAAGCGCCATCGAAAGGCTTGACACTCTTCGAGATGGGCAGGACACCGGTGTACGCAACAAGCACATGGGATACATTGACCAACTACTTTGACTCGCCAAAGCGTCAACGGATACTTCCCACACCTCCTGGCGCGGAAGTCGTTCATTTCTGCTTGATACCTAGGACATCACCACATTTTGCCGGGGCTCATGATCCGATCGCCATCATTGCTCTTCTATCCTCTGGCGAACTGCTCACGTTGTCCTTCCCTTCTGGCATGCCGATCAGCCCCACAAATCAGCTTCATCTTTCTCTAGCGCTAGTACATCCTTTCGTCAAGACGCTCAATACTGCTCAAGTCGAGCGTGAGAAGTGGCTGGGTCTGCAAGAGCGCCGTGCACAGGGTCCTCCCATTCTGCAAGGTGGCACTGAGATGCCAAGTCATCTAAGGAGATACGAGACAAGAAGCATAGCTCAAAGCATACATGCAGATGGCACAGTCCGACTTTGGGATCCCGGCTATGGCGACGAGATCGAGAACGAGAAGGTGCTGCAAGTCGACGTTGCGAGAGCACTGGGACGCTGGAACGAGATTGACATCACGGAAACTTCATTCGCAGGCAACAGTGCTGAGTTGACCATTGGCATGCGCAGTGGCGAGGTCATCGTCTTCCGCTGGGGCACGAATAGGAATTCTGGCAGAGAACCACCCCAAGCACAACCGAATCAGCCGGGCGCTTTGACGAGTATCACTGATCGTGTTGAACCGTCTCTCAGTGAAGGTCTGTGTCCTTTCACGCTACTCGACCAGAAAGATGGTCCAGTCACAGCCGTCTGTAACTCAGAGATCGGCTTCGTCGCGGCAGGATTCGAGGGTGGCGGTATTGTCCTCATCGATCTTCGCGGACCTGCCGTCATTCTGAACACTTCTGTACAAGACTTCGCCAGACACCAAAAGACAGGAAGCCTACGACGACGCTCCAGCAGCGCCGGCAACAAGCCCGAATGGGTCACATCGCTGACCTTCAGCATCTTGACTCTAGAAGGAGAAGGCTACAGCTCGATCCTGCTTCACGCTGGCACAAACTCGGGCAACCTGGCCAGCTTCAAGATAATACCAGTCCCAAGCGGACGATACACAGCACAATACGCCGGCCATGTACAACTCGACAGCAGCAAGATCATGTACATCTCACCCATCAACGCCGACTCAGGCAAGCCCGCGACAGCATCACAAACAGCAATGGGCAGCCTCCGCACCGGCCTCAAAGTCAACGGCGCCCTCGTAACAGTAACCCCAACCAGCATCCACATCTTCCGCCCAGCAACCTCCAAAGGCGCTCACAAATCCTTCGACTCCTTCTTCTGCGACAAAGCCGGCATAATCCACTCCCACTCCCACGGCTACGCCCTGCTTGGCCTCTTCGGCGACGGCAAAGCACGCGCATTCTCCATCCCCTCCCTCCGCGAACTCGCATCAATAGACCTCACCAGTCTTGACGTCCGCCAACTCCACAAAGCAACCATCTCCCCCACCGGCACAATCCTCGCCTTCACAGGACCCAGCGAACTGGCCCTCCTCAGCATCTTCGGCACAGGCGAACCCCTAACCCGCCGTCAAGACCGTCTCTTCTCCCCCGGCCGCCTCATCCCACCACGCCCTACCATCTCAAATATCCAATGGGTGACGGGTACGCAATACATCACGCCCGCAGACATGGATATCCTCATCGGCGGGCCTGACCGGCCTCCTAGCAAGAGGATGCTTGCCCAAGCCCGCGACGAGGAGGAACAGCGACGCAGAGCGGGGAGGTCGAGTGCCAGTGCAGCGAACAATGCGCAGAGTGATGAGGGGTACTGGGGCTATATGCAGCGGCAGTTGGCGGAGAGGACGGAGAAGTTGGGGTTGGTGGGGGATAATATGGATAATTTGGAGAGGAATTCGGCGAATTGGCTGGAGGATGTTAATAAGTTTGTTGGGAAGCAGAAGAGGAGTGCTGCTACGGGGAGTAAGTTCTATCGAAGTCTGAGAGTGGCGGCGCTGAGATGGGGTTGAGCTGACTTGATGGTGCTACAGTTATCAAAGCACGGTTCGGCTTGTGAGAGTCCTGTGGCTACTTACCATGCCTGGCGACGTCCCGACGACCAGATTGTGGGCGCCGTGTGGCGGTCGCAGAACTGATGCATCTCGACGATCTAGTGTAACCAGGCGTGTCTCGAGAGGATGTTGGAGAGGATGATGGAAACGCTACGAGCTCGGTATCGGTAACCTTGTTTGCGAGGGCGGTCATCCCATGGGAACCCACGGTGTACTGGCCTCGCTCGTCATGAAGTGTACTTGCTTTTGGACTAGTATGCTGAGGCTCTGGGAATGGCAAATCCTGCTGGCGCAGGATGTCGTGAACAGAATGTGTATCTATAGCATCCTCCGCCGAAGTAGTTCTGTCTGTCAGCCTTGTCGCCGAAGCGCTGGGCTTCGGACTCCACCAATGCGCCATTGATATTGAAATGGCCTCTTAAACAATAGGCCGCATGTTTGACCTGATTGTAACGCAGGCGGAGACCATGCCAGGGGAATGAAGCATCTCTGCCTCGGTGGGCGGAGTTTGCCATCACACAAGAACGTGCCTCTTCATCTATTCCCAGTATCACTGATGAAGAGCGCCACGCGTTCGACGAGGCCGACCGCGAATTCGCTGTCGCTTCGCTGTCGATACTCCGGAGGACACATCCTAGCTGTCGATGATTGTCATTGCGGGAGTTGCATAAGTGGCCAGGCGAGGCAAGGCCTGCCAGTCGGCTCTGGTTGCGGGATGCGGGATGCGGGTCTGAGGCTTTTTTGTTTTGAAGCTGGATTACATCAATGTTGTTCTGCGAACTTGTGCCGCAGGTGAGAGAAGTGTGTCTTTGGAATACGACAGAAAGTCTAGACCAGATCACCATCGTGATGCGCTGTGGAGCCCCTGGTCAGTGGTGGTCTCGGGAGTGGTAGACGTGGAGTTTTGCCGACGGGTGTGCGCCGATGAAATGTGAACCTGGATCAATCATCGATAGTTTTGCGCGGAAGAGGCAGCAGTCTTGGTGCAAATGTCTTGTGCGGTGGGTCCTTGTTGATGCTCGGGCAGTTTTCTCCTTGAAGTGCTATTCGTGTAAATTAGTAGTAAGATCAAAGGAATTATCGGTCTGCCACGGGAAGCATCAACGTGTTCATCAAGACTCCACTCGTGTTCAACATGAACAGCGGTGTTTGTAATGAATGATGAAAGCCGCGGTGCAAAGCGTGGAGAGTGGTACAGCACACAGCATCAGCAGGGAACATGCATGTGGTCTTGTGCCCAAGTCTTGAGCATTTTAACCAAAACTTTGTGGTCCACCCTGTGCTATTGGTTGAAACGGCAGATGGATGCGCTTCGACCTCGTGGCAGAAGGGTGATGTTGGTAACAAATAAACAGCAGTCGCGGTGGGTTGAGACGCAAAGGGTTGTGGCAGTTCTGTCCGGATGGTGGGCAAATCAAAGGTACCGGCGACACGCTGTGTTGTTGAACGTGACAAGACGGGTTATTGACGCCCTCGCGGTGTGGCTTTTGAGTCGTGTTTCAACGGGCTTGCCCGTCACTCGGCCGACAGCTTTGAAACACGCCGGTCGACGCAGCTTTTGCAGAGATTGAGCGGCGACACGAGGGTGCAATGTATGGAATGCCGTGATGCGTGCTGTTGTTCATCGCCGTGAAGACGATGTGGACGATGTGTGAGATGATGATTGCATAGGAAATGTGAGCGAATATCCGGCGGGAGTCGTGTTTAGCAGGCGATGAAAGCCGCTTCCCAGTTGAGAAACGACTCAGCAAGGATACCCTTTTGGGAAGCAATGAGGATACGCAATCTTCGCGCTTGGACGGCGTGGAAAGGACTCGCCGCCGACATCCGGTGCAAATTGTTCCCGCATAACTTGTGCGACTGCCAGAGACGTGCTTTGCGGCGTCTGTCAAGTGCACATGTATGATCTGGCGTGTAGTTCGTCCGCCGCAGAACAGGTGGAAGTCATTGTTGTTTCAGCAGACTGCGAGACTCCGAGCCTTGGCGATGGGTATTCACGATTCACGAGTGGACGTTGAGAGGCTCAAGCCGTTGGCAGGGGTCGCGGAGGCATGGCAGCGAATGAGAGCGGTGCACGCGCTCCTTTTTCTCTGGGCTGCGTCGTGTCGGCTGCGGCGTACCTTACAGTAGCGGTGCCTTGGCGGCGCGCATGGCAAAGATCCCCCTTCCGCCGAGTTGTGCTGAGAAGTGCTGCTGCAGCTGGGCTCTCACGCTTCGTGTCCATCGTGTCGACGCCAACTCTGCCCATCATTTGCTCGAGACCACACTAGGCCGTACACTGCCACTCCCAAACCACACGCGCTCTCTCTCACTCTCCACCACCACCAACACCATCATCACATCGACACGACACACCTCTTCTCACTGTCACTCTTTCACGGGAATAGGCGTTCGTTTCTTTCGTAACATTCGTTTGGTGTACAACGCGACCGAGAGTGCTGCGCGTAGCGGATGACCCGGACGGCTTTATGCGACCGAGCGACGAGTAACCTGACCCGACCGACTTCCACCCTTTCCTGAAACGCGACCGAGTGCAGCGTCGAATACCTGCTTGTTGCGTGTTGTACAGAGGCAAGCAGCATCCGTCACCCGATCCATTGGAGTCACTCGGACGAGCAAGCGAGGCACAGAGAATCGCCCGGCGCCTTGCAGTGAGACGGAACGCGAGAGTAGCCACCAGCGACGGCGACGGCGACAACGACGAGATACCATCGAGACACGACCAGCATCAATAATCAGCATCTGCACACACTGCCTGCGTGGCATGAACTAGACGAGCGGGAGTGGACAGACTCCTCGAGTGAAGAGACATACCACCGCCGACCGGCCAAGTCTCTTCCCTTTCTCTTCTCCTGTCCGCGGGTCACGCTTGCGCTGCTGGCAGCCGCAAACAAAGGTGCGCATCTTCTAATTATTGCCTCTGCACGTCACCTGCCCTTTCACCATACACCACCTCATTCTCCTCACCACCCCTAGTGTGAATACCGATCACCCGCCGCGAAATCGAACATGCACTAACACCTTTCGCCCAGCCAGGCGTTCTCGATCACTTCGCTTGAACTGCCATATTCGTCTGCATCTTACGCTTCACCTCCTTGCATCGGCAGACTCGAACATCTTACCGCCACCATGCCATCAACACTTCGAGCCACGACCGCGTATGCGGCGCACACTTTCACCCTCCTGTCGCTCCTCACAGCCTCCGCCATGGCGCACGCCGCACCCTCTCTCGATGACTTGGGCTCCATGCACATGAACGACATGCAGAAGCGTGTGCCAAATGGCTACCTTGGCTGCTTCTCATCTTCTGGAAGCTTGGACGACCTAGGATCATACATGTACCAAGCTAGTGGATACTGTTTGGAAAAATGTTCTGGCCAGGCCATCACGGCTCTTACTGGAGGCGATACCTGCTTGTGTGGTGACATAGCACCTTCACTAGGCGACAAAGTCGACAACTCCAAGTGCTCCATCAACTGCAATGGTTATCCCGTGGAAAAGTGTACGTGTTGTAACCACATGTGACACGGTTCTGATGCTAACATTGCCAATAGGTGGTGGAGACGGCTTCTACACAGTATATGCTACCGACGGTCAAGTCGGTGGAGTAGAGTACGCAGACGGTGGCTCGACATCATCGTCTTCATCGGCCGACGGCTCGACTACCGAAGCACCATCGTCCACAGGAAAGCCTAGTGTTGTATCCAGCACAGTAGCGGGCGGCTCGACCGTAATTGTCACGATACAACCAACGAGCGACCCACAATCAACATCGTCATTGGATGGTGGCGGCGGTGGCGGTGGTGACGGCGGCACCAACACAGCTGGCATTGCTGCTGGCGTGGTAGTGGGTGTGGTAGCATTTGCTGGCCTCATCGCCGGTCTAGTGTTCTGCATCCGCAGGAAGAAGCAAAAGGAGGCCGAAGAAGAGTTCAGACAGAAGAACCAAGTGTCGGACTTTATGCGCGGCTCAAACGAGAGGAAACCACCAGGCACAGGCTACAGTGGGCTGAGCGACCAACGACTAGATCCCGAAGCCGGCGCACGACGAAACAGTGTGGGCAGTCTGGCAGATAACCAGGACTACTCGAGGAGGATATTAAGGGTATGACAGAACATCATCGCACTGACATTGGACATGCTGACAGATCACTAGGTGGCCAATCCGGACTCAAGTTAGGAACCGTTCGATGATAACATCACCCCTTTACGCCACGACCCTCCCTCCCCACCGCATCAGCGCAGGCTCAGTAAGCGGCGGCCATGCGACGTACCCTTTTGACGACATGGAGAATCCGACACGAATTACATAGAAGTAAGGATCGCTCGGGATCACCAATCACAATCATCTCTCTCACACTCACACTGGCGCTCTTATGGGTGGGACACGGTATACGATCTATTGTCGAATGAAATGGAAGGAAGGTGATACCTCTTTTCTCGACCGTTGTGAAAACCTCATCGTCGAGTGGAGCTTTTGTCAACGTTAGCGATATGCGAATGCTTCTCCTTTTTCGATTACTGTTGATACCCGGACGAGGATGTCGAATCGAAAGTTCTTTTGATGAAGATGTTGTGTCCATGACAGTCGATCTCATTTTCGCTGCGCTGACAATTTTAGGGACTTTGTGTTCACCAGCTATACCGAACCATGCTTGCTACTGACAAGAAGTAGTATTCAGAAGGCCACCACATCGGCCGTGTCATCAGCAATGACTAATCACATCCAGCTCCTCCCTGCCGCTGCAACACAATAGCTCACGCTGCCATCGCAGTATCACGAGCCACGATCCTGATCAGCAAGACGAGCGAAACACTGTCCCATGGCGGTAAGCGATCATAACATACCGTGTTCCGCATCTCTTGACCATGACGAAGTCGACAGCCTTGAGGATACTACCTCATCTACTGTCTACGAACCGAGATATCAGCGGAAGACAGACAGTGAACAAGCGAATTAGCAGACTCGAGTCAAGATCCTTGCGTGCGCACATTTTCGAGAGTGTTGCGTCTAGACTCGAGGCCAGCTTTTGCGACTGATATTGGAGGATGAGCTGGACCATGATATAGGGCCAGTTGGCATGGGTGGACGCTGGCTTAGTAGGGCACTTTGGGTGCTCCCATTAGCTCGGACTATTTGAAAACCTGTGAGAGCGATTCCTGACACTCTTGAAGTGGTAGCGCATAGCAAGTGCAATGCATACCCGACATCGAAAAACAGTAGGCACGGGATGTTCTGCTGGCTGGAGGTTGGGTTAGTGCACGCTATGGGTGCTCCCCTTAGCTTGAATCATTCGACCGCCATTGAGAGCGGACAAAGAGATTTTTGGAGTGGTAGAGCTGCTGCAGCTCGAAATACGCGCTGCAATAGAGCATGTTGAGAACAAAGGAACTCGAGATGAAGTCGGGATACAGGTCTGGGTTGAAGATGAGTTAGATGACACTATGGGTGCTCCCCTTAGCTTGGGCTGTATGACTGCCAGTGAGAGCGATTCATAAGAATTTTGAAGTGGTAGAGCTCATGCAGGTCTGGAGGTACGCAGCGATAGGGTATGTTGAGGACAATGGATCTCGATATAAAGACGGGCTGTGACAATGGACGAAGGCTGGGTTAGTGGCCACCATAGGTGCTCTCCTTAGCTTTGGATGTTTGACTGCCAGTGAAAGCGACGTGTCGCCCTCCATCCATGGAAGGGCTCATGCAGGTACTCGGAGCTACCAGAGGTACTCGATAGCTTTTTTGTCGAGCTCGAGCGGTAGCGAAGCCTACTCGTTCAACCGGATCTGTGATGCGGCTTGCCGCCGGCGCCAACTGTGCAGCACTTTCAGAAAACTGGTGAGACGTCTCTCGAGCCGCATATCGTGTAACATAGCTATAATTCACACTGCGACTGCTCGTGAGCACCACAGACCTACTTCCTAAATCAGACCGCTGCTATCGCTCGGTGTTGTTGGTGTTGAAGTGAAGCCACCAAGATCCGAGCTTGCGAGGGTCTAAGATGCTTGGGCGCAGAATGGGCGCCGAGCCAGCTGTAATTTGCCCTCCTAACTTGAAACAGCACGACCACAACGTATATACACAAATTTGAGGGCTAGAATTAGGCTGTCTTATTGTTGACTCGGAGTTCCAGCTTTTAGGGAGTTCATTGGAGCTATAGCTAGAAATCCGGTTTTAGAGGGATGCCTACTGCTAGAAATCTTATGCAAGGTTTTATTTGCGCAATAGATCCTTTGTAATAACATAAACAACGAGCTGTCGCTCTTATTCCCTTGTTTTAGGGACCACGAGATACTTAGATATATCCAAGTTGTAGGTGTTATATTGTTGCACAGGAGGGCTACAAAAGCCGGCCTTTTAATGCCCATTGTGAACCCAGCTGCCTCAGACGCTCCGCCAAGAAAGCTTTCAGGTCACCTGACCAAGCTTTCTTGAGGAGCGTCTGGTTTAGGAGGTAGCCACAGACGGTCAATGGAAACTCGAGCGATGGCTAGCGCGTCACATGATCGATGGTTCATGCTGGGCGGATCGTAGCCGCGTACCCTAGATAGCGCCGGCAGAGCCGTGTCCAATCGAAATTTTGCTTCCTTGCTCCATGAACTTGCCTCTCGCTCGAATCTATATCCGTAACTTGATATCGCCGCAGACACAACCATGGCTCAGAAACCTACAGAGAAGGTGGAGTACAAGAATTTGAAGCGCAAACGACAAGATGTACCTTCCGCATCGAGAAAGTCCGCAGGCGCACCTGCCACGCATAATCCTTATGCGGCGAAGAAGGCGCGACTACTTGAGAAGAGGAAGGAGCTACCCATCTGGAACAGGCAAGAGGACATCGTCAACTCCCTGAAGGAGAACCGGATCCTAGTCCTTTCTGGCGAAACAGGAAGTGGCAAGTCAACGCAATTTCCCCAATTCCTGCTTTCCGCGCCGTACCTTCCACGCAGCGGTCCCGGCAGTGCCATCGCAGTTACCCAACCCCGCCGCGTAGCTGCCATAACTCTCGCCAAACGCGTCGCGGACGAACATGGAAGTCGCGTTGGAGGCGAGGTGGGCTATTCAGTGAGATTTGACGATTGTACGGGGAAGGAGACGCGGATCAAGTTTCTTACGGAAGGAATGCTATTACAGGAGATTCTGCGGGATGAGACGTTGGGACGGTATGGGGTTGTTGTGGTGGATGAGGTGCATGAGAGGAGTGTTGATGTGGATTTGATTTTGGGGTTTTTGAAGGGGTTGGTGAAGAGGAGGAAGGGGCTTAGGGTGGTGGTTATGAGTGCTACTGCTAATGTGCAGGAGTTGAAGGAGTATTTTGCTGAGGATGCGGCTTCGCTCGAGAATGGGGATGGTGGCGATGCGAAGGACGTGGCGACGCCGAGCTCAAAACGCAACGGCGATATGGAGATGGATCACAGCGAGGTCGAGAGTAATCGCTCGACGAAGAGGACCCCAGCTGAGCAGCCTACATCACATCTTGGCGTTTCGGATTGCCACGTTGAAGGGAGACAGTATCCGGTCAAGCTGCATTATCTCGATACACCCACGGAGGATGTGGTTGACATGGCACTGCAACGGATCTTCCAGATACACTGCAAAGAGCCGATGCCAGGAGACGTGCTTGTCTTCCTGACAGGACAGGAAACGATCGTTGGACTTCAGAAGCTGGTCGAAGAGTTCGCCGAGGACCTCACGAATGACTTCCCTAAGCTACTCGCGAGGCCACTTTACGCGGCATTACCGCAGGACCAACAGCAGCTTGTCTTCGAGCCAGCGCCTCCGAACACACGAAAGGTCATCCTGTCAACAAACATCGCAGAGACTTCAGTAACAGTACCAGGGGTGAAATTTGTCATCGACACAGGTAAGGCAAAGATCAAGCAGTTTCGCAACAAGCTCGGGCTGGAGTCTTTGCTTATCAAGCCGATATCACGATCATCAGCGGACCAGCGAAAGGGTCGAGCAGGCAGAGAGTCTCCAGGACAGTGCTACCGATTATACACGCAGAAGGACTACGATAGCTTGGAAAAGGACGCAAAGCCTGAGATCCTGCGATGTGATCTCAGTGACGCAGTGCTAAAGATGAAAGCACGAGGTATTGACGACATTATCAGCTTTTCGTTCCTGTCGCCACCACCACGGGAAGCGTTGGAACGATCCCTGCTGCAGCTGCACCAGCTAGGCTTCTTGGACGACTCAGGTCGCATCAACGAAGACGGTCGCAAAGCATCACGACTGCCACTCACTCCCTCGCTCGGTCGTGTTCTGCTGGAAGCAGTAAAGCGCGACTGCCTGCTGGAAGTGATTGACATCGTCGCATGTCTCAGCACGCAGGAGAAGAGTATCTTCATAACGGCAGATACAGAAGAGGGCCGTGAGAAAGCAGCAGAAGCACGTTCACAATTAATCAGACGGCAAGGTGACCACCTCACTGTCTTGGCAGCCGTGCAAGGCTACGCTGCTGAAAATGCTGATCGGAAGAGATGGTGTCGCGACCACATGATATCGCACCGCGCTATGAGGAGCGTGATGGATGTGCGGAAACAGCTCATTGCGCAGTGTAAGCAGTTGGCGCCGAATGCGACGATGAGAAGCACGGTCGATGAAGTTACGCAAGAGAGTATTCTGAAGTGCTTTCTGCGAGGTTACAGCAAGAATGTGGCGCATCTGTGTCCGGATAAGAGCTACAAGACGTTTCCACCTGGTAGTCAGACTGTTGCGATACATCCTAGCAGTGTGCTGTTTGGGCGCAAAGTGGAGGCGATTATGTATAATGAGTTTGTCTTCACTAATAAGGCTTATGCGAGGGGTGTGAGCGCGGTACAGCTGAGGTGGTTGGAAGAGCTTTACGAGTAGCGCGTCGTTGCTTCGAGCTATTTACATACTACTGAGGGACTGATCAGGCTCGCCGACTATTCAGAAGCACTCTCCTTCAAGAGCTCCTCCAGAATCGCCTTCCTAACCTTCTCCTCGACCTTCTTCGCGCGCTCCATATTCGGCGTCTCGAGTTTCCATCCGGCTCTCCTGCTCCTGCCAAACAGCATAACCTGCTGTTCCTTCGGCAAGACCTCAACGATCTTCACGAGATTCTCCAAGCACTTCGCATCGGCAGTGGCACCGCGATTCTGTGCCCACGATCGCATGAGCCGCATCAACGCCCTGATGAGAATCTGTCCGTCAGTTCCCCAGGTCGCCGGGTGGTATCGAATCACAAGGCTCGTCAATCCTGTGGCATGCTCCAATGCAGTGAAATCCTGCGTGATCTCGATCCAATTCTGGACGTCCCTCAACTCGAGATGTCGAAGGGACTCCGTGTTTGAGCCAATCTGCGTGATGAAGCGCGGGATGTTGGCGCCGAGACTCTTGAAGGTGTTGCTGCCATAGAGGACTGATGATGCTTCCTCGTTGATGAGTCTGCATGCGAGGAGGATCTCTGGGTGGATCTTGGGGTTGGAAGGGTTAGGACGGCGAATGATGCGAGTTGTGGTTCGGGTGGAGGGTTTGGTAGTCGTGGAGGCGAGGAGGCGCTTTGTTGGCCAGAGTTCAATGGGTTTGTTGCTTGTGAGGAGGTGTGAGTAGATGAGGAGGCGGAGCTCAGGTGGGAGGTCGAGCATGCCTGTGGGCTTGCGGTCTTGAGAGTTGTTGGTAGTTGGTTGCGACATTTCTGTGTTGGTGGCAGTGTTTGGTGACATGGTTACTGTTGGCAGTGAAAACGGGGACACACTGAAGACAACCTTTTTGTGTGGGAAATGTCGAGGACAAAGCGCGCTAAGGATGTGCAACAATGCGCTTTGTGATTGAAGTGAAGTAATGGCATTCATCAGCGGGCGGCATTGAGGGCACAACATCCACCAGGCGGCTCACCAAGTCTTACAAGGCCTTAGAGCAAATAAGTGAATGTCGATGACACCTTAATAATGACACTCCGCAATATAATACATGGTCTTCGTGTTCACACTACTCCGTGTTGCCCCCATCATCACCTTCTCGCGTCTACACAAGCCTTCTCTCATCTGCTACACAACCTGATCGAAACCGCACAGACCCAGCAAGACACGATGCCAGGCCAAGCTGAAGCTCATGTCGGTGCCCAGACCCAACCCGAAACTCAAACCCACGACGACAACACTCTCGAAGGTCTCGACTCGCTAATCCAGTTCTGTCGAGTCAGGCTGGATTCATTGCGCGCCGATGCCAAACAAAAGCGCTCGGACGTCGTACAAGCCTTCCACGATCATCATGCTGGTCTCATATCAACCTACGATGCCGGTTTCATCGTAGGCAAGTACCAAGGGTTCCTAGAAGTGATGCGAGACATCACCAAGCCGAGATACCTCGCACAACTCAAGCTAGCCGCAGCCAGCAGCGTCATCGTCTTGCAACTTATGCACAAGATCAAGGTCAAGAAGATGGCGGACGACAGTGTGAAAGTGGGCACGCTGCTCTCAATCTTGACGAATCGTACTTCTGACAGCGCGCCTGAGCTCTGGGCGCAGCAGAGGGAGGCCACCAAAGATCTTCGTGACTTCTTGGAAAGTGTGGAAATGGAACAGATCGAACAGTGGCGTCAAGGACGTGGCAAGATCACCCTGGAGCAGATCGCGATCCGTGGGCAGGCTGCAATGACGTTCGTGGAAGTATGTGCTGCGCGCGAGGAAGCAGTCGATCGCCTGAAGAAGATACGGGAAGAGTACGGAGAGGCGTTCCTGGCGAACTTCGACGAGGAGTAAGTCGTCATGCAAGGGCATTCCGATGCTGGCGCCATCTTGCCCCTTTACCCGGTCGTAGCCTTGCTCTACTCATAAGCATCTCCTCGAGTTCTTTCGTCCATTTCGCCGTGTCTTTGCACTTGATCGGAAGGGGTCTCGAGAATTGGTGGTCATAAGTGCAAGAGACTTTTTTGAGCCCAACACCCTGGAGAACATTTTTAGATTCTTGCGTACGGTTCCTTCCGATAGTCTGCAGATAAAATATTACCATCCTCGCAGCCTCGCTGATCCTCAGACAGCACGTGGAAACTTCACAATGTATGCCACGCAAAGAGCTCGCTCGCTCTAAGACTGGTAGACCGCTCAACAAGAAGTCCGGTCTCCACTCCTTCGAACGTTGGGCGTAAGTCAGATGTATGCCCCTAGTTGGCATCCCGATATAGGAATCCAGTCTAAGGTATCGAATGTGTCTGATAGAGTCACCGATTGTATGTAACCACTCGTAGAACTGGTCAAATCGGCCTGAAAAAGTGTTGCTAGAGTAGAAAATCGAGCTTGCTTCGTGGTATATCTCTCGAAATGGGCTCCCTGTCCAATTAGCTCGCTGGCGCAGTCTCCGTCCCTATCAAGTCAGCTTCCAATACACCGCATACAATTCCCATGAAACCTCAAGAAGAGTGAAGAGCATCATAATCCCATACAATCGCCACCCTGTCAGAGAACACAACGACAGGCCCACACACACTACTACCTACATGCAGAGTCAGTCATAAGCAAAACAGTAACACGTAGAAAAAGGCTCCCATCTAACGCCGTGTTATAACCCTCGCCAAACCACACACGACCCCAGACAGACAGAAGCTTGTGTGCACACCTTTCCAAAAGCTGATCATTATTTCTTGCGCTGCCTGCTTCTGCTTTGCCCCTGAGAAACAAAGCGCGCAAGACGCAAACGCAACGCCACGCCGCCCTTTCATCTGTACAGTCGTCATCAATAACGAACGCGCGCCGTCCTTCATGTCCCTGCCTCCATCTCGCCTTTGCCACGCAAAACTCCAGTTACCAGATCAGTTCCTAGACTCCCTCCTAGAGTTCCCAAAGTCCGTTTCCGTCACCTTGCGTTCCTTGCGCTCCTTCACCTGGAATTCGATCATCAAGGGCAGGTGATCGGATGGGAAGTAATGGTTCGGGAAGCCAGGCACTCGTCGCATATACTCCGTGTCGACTCTATCCAGTAGGCCAAGGACTTGCATTGTATTCGTCGAGTAAAAGACCCAATCGATGACTTGTCGGAAGTCGGGTGTGTAGTTCGTAAAGGGAAGCTCGCCAATGTTACCGTATGCGCTCTTCAAGCTGAAGGGGTGGGACATGCCGTGTCGCGTGAAGTCGCCGTATTTGTTCGTGCCGAGTTCGGAGTGGGCGTTTGAGAGCGAGCCTTGTGCTATGAGCTCGTATACACCCGAATCCTTAGTGGAGTTGAAATCGCCGCAAACCAGTAGTGGCAGTTGCGTTGGCTCGTCGTACTTCATCGAAGGCAAGTACTCGGGCTTCTCTCCGTCGGCTCCGTCGAGGTTGTCCGCGTCGTTGTACTTGTAAAGCTCCTTGTCCTTGCACGGTGGCCACTTGGCGTATTCGCTGCTCATCTTGTTGATGTAGTCCATCATGATTGCGATTTGCACAATCTTGATGTCACTGTGCTCCGGCTGCCAAGTCAAATGCGTGTTGGCAACAATCATCCTGGATCCGGTTGCGCGGTTCTCCAAGAATGCAACAATGGCAACGTGATCGCGAGGCATGACACGGTTGTACACGTCGTGCTCACCCTTCATGTCTGGCCGGCTGATCGCCTCTCTGCTGAAGTTGATCACTTGCTTGTCCAGGAGTATGTACTTGCTGTTCTTGAAGAAAATGGCAGATCCATCGACGGACTTGGCTTCCTTCTCCGCCATTGTCTGCGCTCGGGACTTTGGTGTGAAGACGGCCTTGTAATCGTGCGCAGCCAGCTCCGGTCGGAAGAAATCGTTATAGTTCTCGCCGTCCATTTCCTGGATGCACATGACGTCTGGATTCCTACCTGTCATCTCGTCCAGAATCATGTACTTTCTCCGAGACCAAGCCAGTGCCTCCTTGGGAGTGTATCCGAACTGAGATTCCGTCGCACTACGATCGCACAAAATGTTCCAGCTCAGAAGTCTGAAGGTATCAGCACCTTCTGGCGTATCCTCGACAAGCGGTCTCCACGGTCGGTCCATTGGCGGCTCAGGCTCTGTTGTCTTGTTAGTCCGTATCACTTCCACCAGATTTGCGCATGACTTACTTGGCGCACTCTCACGCAGAAAGCGGATCAATTCCTTTGTTCCGTTCTGCATGAGCTTTTCCTTGAGGTCGGGTCGCAATGGGTTGCCCTCGATACCGAGCATTTCAAGCTGGTAGAGCGAGCCGAGCTCATGAGGTAGATCGTCGAGGTTGTTGTCGTACAAGTTCAGCTTCTTCAAGTTCGTGAGCATGCCGATTTCGGGTGGCAGCCAATGCAGGTCATTGTTGGAAAGGTCCAACATGGTCAGAAACCGCATTTGCCCAATCTGCGGAGGTATGCTTCGGATCTTGTTCCAGTTCAAGTAGACCTTCTTGAGCTTCGGGTAGTGTCTGAATAATGCAGGTGCCATTGCTTTGAGTCCTTGCCCGCAGAGGTCCATGCAGTCCCACGAGCCCATGTCATCAGACTCATCAGCAATTCGCCGTCTCTCGCCGTGCTCTTCTGATTGACTGTGCTCATTGTTGCCCGCAGACGCTATCCCGGGAAAGCGGTTCATACTGCCAGCTGTCCTCGCGTACCAGTGCACCTTCTGCTCTGCCATTCTGAGCTTGTTGTACTCCCTCAGCTGGTCTGCCCAGTGTTCGTTCGTCGGCTCGATCGAGGATGAGTGGTCGGGAGTGCCGTTCTGGAGGTGAGCGGGTGTGAATTGAGGTGTGGTGTGGGATAATGTGCTGTTGGACACGGTGTGCTGGTGGTTACCAAATGTGTTGTGTAGCGCAGCGTGGTCATTATGCTGGTTGTTGAGGTGGTGGCTCTGGTGTGCATGTGATACATTCTTAGCAAACGCCTGCCCCAAGTTCACCTGCGGCTGGAAGTTCTGGTGAGCGGCGCCGCCATTGAGCAGGCTGTGGTTCTGCCTGTGATTGTGGTTGTTGTACATGCTGTACGGGTTGTGTGCCGGCGAGTTGGTGCCCGGTGATCGGTTCGGCGAGGGCGTGTCGGCGTTGGGGTTGAAGAGTGCTCTGTTATTGTTGATGGGCGAGCCGTTCCGATGGTGCAGCTGGGAGCGCGGATGTGAGGTGTGGTTGTTCTGGTAGTAATACTGCTGGCTTCCGGTATTGAACCGGTTGAAACCATCGGCCATCACCAGATGGACACGAGATGGTGGCGGCGCCTTTCGCTCTGCCTCGAGCTGTTGCCGATACTGCTCCTGCTGCTGCTGCGGGAAGAATGCGCGCGCGGGAGTCTAGGGAGGAGGAGGTTCTGGCCGTCGCACTCTTCGTCTCCTGTACATGGGCGCCCTCCCCGCTCGTCATGAACGAAAGATGATGACCTCTGCAGCGTCTGCCCTACCAAGCGCTGCTATCTGCCGCAGTGCCGATGCCAATGACCGTGGTATGGGAGATGTTTCGTGGGTATCGGGCAGAGATGGCGATGACGGAATAGAGGTCGGAGTTGGCGATAGCGCACGCCCTGGACGGGTATCGATGTGGTGGTGGTAGCGAGTACCTGCAGATGGATAGCAACGACGGATGTATGTGTGTGATGCACTGCAATGGGCGAGGCGAGGGGCGTTGGTGTGGATGGCGCGAAGTCCTTGCCCATCGCCCACTGCAGCTGCGATGTGTTGCTGGCTCCCGGTCGAAAACACTAGCGCCCGATATGGACGTCACGTGGTCTTGAGATCTGAAGCTACCCAGAACTCTGCTGATTCTGTTTCTCGACTCTCAAGCTTCAAGATGTCGCCCAAACAGCCTCCTGCCTCCCAAGACATATCCAAACCTTGGCGTCTTGATACAGATACATGTACCTCAACATATCGTCTCCGCCATGTCATTGCCGCTCGCTCTTGCTCACCGACGAGAGCGCCTGATCTCCTGAGCGGCAAACGCCTGCATCTTGAATCGCCGTCTACCGTAACAAGGCGGCCAAGTCATGCACCCCGAGTCAAGCACTCTACATACCCACACCTCACCTCACCACTACATCTATCTCACATGCACCGGCGCCCATCAGTCATCAGTAGTCATCACCACGCACCACGGCAGCAGCACAACATCCTCGCCTCACAGGCTACAGCGCGGACCATCAGACACCGGCATCGGCCATCACGGCCACCATGATTGGAGGAGAATCCATCTGGCGCCGCAACACGTCCAACGGCACGCTTTCTGCCGGCAACAAAGACATTCATCACACAGAGTTGCCTTTGCACCTAAGTCCATACCATAGGAACGGTAAGCTTCAATTGGCGCCTCCCAAGCGCCTTCCAAACACCTTCGAAACTTCACACTCTACCTTAGCCCAAGCCCCTTCGAACCTCCAGCCCAAGCGCTTCCATCGGGCGTTGTTGGAATGGACGTGTTGGAACTGTGCTGTGCCTCTTACACCCCAAGATCTGCCCAAGCACACTTTCACGTCGTTGCGTGCTCCTCTCGGAGCTCGCCACTGGCCCACATCCACATCCGCCCAAAGTACCGACAGGTACAACGCCATTCGTACACTACGACTCGCCTCGCAGAGAAATAGAGTTATTCGAGTGCCGTGGAGAGTGGTGAGCACTCTAGCATAACTCCACTCTCACCTCGCCCATGCATCAATCCCAAACGACCGAGAGGACTGCACAAGATTGGGCCAAGCTCGCGCCGACCCACGTGGGACAGCCCTCGCACGCTTCGAACCCAAGAACGGGCCAAGCAGCACAAGCGTGTGAACATCGGCCCCGACGCGACACCACTTGAAAAGTGAAATGGACGGTCTCATATATTCCCATGCTCCGAGGTCTACCGGGCAGACTGCCTACATTGAAGCACGAGTTGCTCAATTCAAACTCCAACACCTTCAACAATCTTCTTTAATACCGGATACTCCGAGTTATATCACCAAGTCTCAGATCCACAACTCTAGATCTGGCCCAACTACGGTCCCACCACGGGACTCCAGAATTCCATACAACAGATCCACACCCATCTCTCTTAGCGAACGCGCAAAGCGACCGCAGGGGCACCTGGTTGACAGCGCTCGCCTCTCAACCATGGAGACCTTGGTCGCACGACAACTTGCCGATTCCAGAATCATGACTTCCACCCTCAAGATGCAGAGCGTCAGCAGCACTTCCATCAACATCCCACAACAAATACCCATCCACCGCACGATATCTGCGCGCAGCACATCAGAACAATCGGAGAAAGAATTACTAAGCAACCCCTTCGAACTACGAGATGGGAGGAGGTATCTCAGAAGTGTTCCGTACCCTTTACCATGCGATCTCGCGGAGTTGCAACGGCAGAGTCTACGGACGCTGTTGATGGTGACGCTGTTTGGAGGGCCGTTGTGTTCGCCGCGGTGGCGAAACAACGAGGTCCCGAAGAAAGTTCTTGAAATCGGGTGTGGGAGTGGATACTGGAGTGCCATTTGCCACGATCGTTTTGCCGAGAGAGGAGCGACGGATGTGGAGTTTGTTGGGCTGGATGTTGCTCCTTTGGCGCCAGACCATCGCAAGCAAGGTGTGAATTGGAAGTTTGTGCAGCATGATATTCGGAGGCTACCGTATCCGTTCGAGGACGAACAGTTTGATTTGGTTATGGTGAAGGATATGTCTTTGTCGATGCCATTGAATCCGCGAAGTGAAAGGATCTTGGTTGATGCGATACGCATGATGAAGAAGGGTGGGACTATCGAGGTGTGGGATTCTGATCATGTGTTGAGGTCGATGTTGCCGGATGTGGCGCCGCCACCATCGAGGACTGGGGAGGAGCAGGAGGTTGCGGAGGATACTGGGTCGTTTGCACTCCCGCCTGGTCATCCTTTCACGCCGGCACAGAATAAGTATGTCCAGAAGGCGAACCAGTGGATTACTGAAGCGCTGGACCGGAGAAAACTGCATCCGACGCCTTGTGTTCGGCTTGCCGAGATGCTATCGCAGGAATCTGGACTCGAGGATGTCAAGCAGCGTCGTGTGGCCATTCCGTTATCGGAACTTCGTTGGGAGAAGAAGGCTGCGCAGGAGAAGCGCATCAGCAACGGCCATGATTCTCTCATGTCGACGGGATCGAGAGAGAAAGGTGTTCGCGGTCCTCTCACGCCGGACCAAGCTGCGCTGAGGCACACAGCACTCATGACGGTACTCCAGATGATCGAGAGTATGGAGCCCATGTTGAAAGAGGTCAGTGGGAAGACGTCGGAGGAATGGGCCACGTGGTGGTCGGGCATGATGACTGAACTGCTGGATCCCTCGAAGGCGGCGTTGGCGGGAGAGTGCCTGGAGATTGGAGCTTGGTGGGCCACAAAGGGTGCCGTGGAGGATGAGGATGATGATTGATCGTTTCCATCCAGTCTGTATGGTGTTATGGTGTTTCATTGGGTCTCGTAGCGTTGCTTCAACGCACGGTAGCGTTTGAGGTAATATCTGGAGTGGGTGTTCATGTTAGAGTGTTGCGAGATACCAGTCTAGAGGGTTGTGCCAGGCATGTGTAGATACTTACAGAGCTTCTATCTCTACAATGATATGTTAGCAGCGCGATCAGGTCATCACGAAGAACAGACGGGCATACCTTTCTTGACATATTCGCCTTGGGCAATGCCTTTGCGGATCTCGTCTTCATCCCTGAGAGCTGACTTCGCCTTGAACGCCTTGTGAAGACGAGGCTTGAAGTAGCCGTACCCCACGGGATATTCTCTACCTAGATAGAGAAGCTCTGTGTGATGATCAGTGGGTTGCCTTTGGGTGCAGTGGGTGCTCGGCTTCCGAGATGTACCTCTGTAAAGCCGGATGACTTCGTGGCGAAGTTGTGTTGACGACATGCTGGGTGAGATGAATGTGGTTCAGAGCCAACGTCAAGGTCGTTTGCTCACTCTCGTGCTACTCGTGTACTGAAGACGACATGGGATGTGAAGCAGATCGATGTTCAATGTTGTTGTCTTCGTGATCCCTCAATGACGAGCAAGAGCGATTGAGCTCGTTCCCCACCCGAGCTTCTGGTTTGCCGAGAGCCGAAGGCATTGGCCTTTCGAGTCTCGACCAGGAACATAGATCCTTACATCGCTCCTCACTCCCTCAACTCTGCCTACAGGTCGGGCATATCGCACCATGGTGGCGGGAAAAGGGGCATCCGATCTGCGCAATGCAATGTTTGCAGCAAGACGCGCACTAAGCAGCAGAGGCACTGGCGCTGGTCGAGTCTCGAGTCAACTCTACTCAACAACCTCCCCATCACAACCACCCACCACAATCTCCAACCCGCGATGGCTCTCCGAAGTGAAACACCGCATAGGCCACTGCATCACCTTCGGCCTCACCCGGTCCCAAACCCTCGAAGCCTCCCACATCCTCAAAGACCTCGGCACCTCCTGGCGCGAACTCCTCGCAGGCAGCGAAGGCTTCCTTACTGGGAAGCATCGACGTAGTATGTTTCGGTTACCTGTAGTATGGGGAGAGCAGGATTCGATGGTAAGGATGCGACATATGTGAGCTGTTGTGCATGATGCGCTCGGCTCGAGTGGAATGTAGGCTAAGGTAGGTCAAAGGGTCATGTCAACAATGTTGTCTATAATCGCTATGCGGAGACGGGAAGGATTGGGTGGGCGAGTAAGTATGGACGGTATATTGATCCTGAACATGCGGAGGAGTGGAATGGACTGTGGACGCCGAGGGGGGAGGGGTTGATTTTGAGGAAGATTACGACCGAGTTTAAATTTGTATGTTCATTCTCATGCTTGACGAAGGATAATGTTGTACTAACGATCATATACAGCCCATGACATACCCGGACCACGTCACGATATACCACAAGCTAGGCACAGAGCCGACGGAGGGGACAGACACGTTTGATTTGCATGTCATTATCCTCAGCGAGCTGCATCAGCGACCTGCTGCACGCGTGCAAGAGGATTGCGTGCTGTATGATTATATCAAGAGGAAGAAGACACCCATACGGCCTTTCATGTTTGATGTGCTGCGGGAGACGTGGAGGCTGCAAGAGGTTGCGAAGCGGGAGAATAGCCAGCGAGTGTCCGACTTGCTAGACCGGGTTCGACAGCTAGAGCTGCAGTCATGGGACAGAGCAGATGCAGTCGAGGACATGGGGAGTGCTGGCCGCTGATGCTGCAGGACTCTCTGTTGACGCCGATTTGAGGAAGTGCGTGACGTGCCCATTCCTACCTGTCTCCGCGTCTTGTCGGGCGATCATTGGGTGATTCATGCTACGCTACAGTCTCGTGACGTGCTGATGCTATCGCTGGTTGCTTGAAGGTGGAGAAGGCAAGCACTGCAAGCAGAGCAATTCTGCTGTGCGATGCACATCGCATGGCTGTTCCGATGTGCAGCCAATCCTGCTGTGAGGTGCCGTGACGAGACTCCCCGCTGTGTGTGAGGAGGGAAAGTGATCGCCGTTGCAGGAACCACAGGTCATGCCGTTATGGGAGGCTGGCTAGTAGAAATGGTATGCCGATAGAAGGCCGACACCGCTGTGCAAAGAGACTGTTTCTGTTGCTGATGATGTTTGCGGGCGGCAAGGCGGCGAAGAGTCGGTGGCCTGGCCGCGGCAGTGTGACGACTGACGATGGTAAGGTCGTGTAGTGGCATTAGCATTACCGAAGAGAAAGTTTTGGTCGTGTTTTCTGGCAGAGGCAAAGTTTGTTTCCAAGTGCTGAGACTGAGCGAGTGTCACTACTGTGTGACTGTGTCACTGTTTCCAGCTGCGGCATCTCCCGTGCGCTTGTGGGAGCGTCGACTCGATTCTGTCGCGGAGCCTCTACCTCTGACCTGACCGACTCCCACATATCGCCTATACCATACACCCACCCCTCCCGGTCCACCACATATCCCGGCTGGCTCGCCGTCTGTGAATAGACGAGCCAGGAGGGACCGACACATTTTGACCGGCCCCGAGTTTAATGCCTCAGAAGGGCAAGACGAAGAACGCACCGAACCAGCACGACAAGCGCCACGAGAACGGCCTCGCACCGCCAGGCAAACGAGTTACGAGGCAGCGATCTAACGGACAGCTGAATGGGGAGCCCAATGGCAATGGGAAGCCCACCGCAGCGTCTGTTGTCACGCCGCCAGCCCTCCCCTCGAGAGGCCTAAACCAAGGCTTCAAGTTCCCGCGACCCGCAGACACCACCGCCAGCGCCCCCGACTCCGCCGCTGCCGCTCGCAAGGACTATGCGTCCCGATCGGATAGCGCAGAAAGAGACAGGACTTCCTCCAACGCTTCCGCAGAGAGTGTAGGTCCGTGTGGTGAGATGGCAGATCAGGCACACGAGCAGACCTCTACCACGCCCAGTGCGGAGGTGCCTCCTGCTGTGGACAATAATGGCAAGGCCTACGTAGCTCCGGCTCGAGGCACGTTATCTGCTGTCTCCACCATTCTGACTTACTATCCTCTGCGCGATGCCATCTCAATCCTGATCCTCCTGCTGTCTCTGCCGCCAACCTTGGTTCTAGTCATCCAGGCCCTGTTCGCCTCGCTTACTTTCGTCCCGCCCACCGCCGGCATATCTCTGTCAACTCTACCCAATATCAAGGAGATGTTCAATTCCTCGAATTTTGGCTATCCTGCCATGTTTACGATATTCATGGTCGACGTATTGTTCTGGGTCTGCTGGTCGGTGGTTTGGAAACCTGTGCAGAACATATTTCTGGACTTGTCTCATGCAGTCGTGGCAGTCTCCCTCAGTGGAGCAGCTGCGACGACTGGCGGGCCGACGTACAGTATAGCGACATGTTCAATCATTGTCTGCGTGGTCCATGTGCTCCGGTACAAAGCGATTCATCTTACCGCTCTGGACTACCTCCGCTCCGTTCTACATAAACTGGATATCGGGTTACCTCTCGATGCGCCTAGTTTTGCAACATCTTTCAATTCAGTAACGCCACTTGAGCGTGGAATGGCCATGACGGCCATTCGTACTATTCTTGGAATACACATAGTTTCGCAGGGCGTAACGACATGTATACGCCGCACACTCGCAAATGCCAAAGCAAACGAAAAAGATCAAACCTTACCAGCGATCACCAAAACCGATACAGAAGCTACGGCTGGTGCCGAGCATCCGAATCGTTCACCAACTGGCCTGTCTGACGGCCTGCAACCTCCGCACCTCTCTGGAAGTACTGATGGTCGCCCTCCCGGGCAGCCTCCAGCGCCTAAGAATCGAGAATCCAGTAGTAAGAAGAAGCGGAAACAAGCCAATCAGGTTCGAAGTCAGCAACCACTTTGGGCAGCTATTGCTAGTACAAAGGTCACTTTCGTTAAGGAAATGGAGCAGCGAGATGCGGCTGACGATGCTCGGGAAGCTGCTGCTATGGATAACAACACAACCAACCCATTCGTAAGTGCTACGAATACCACTACCGATCGTATCTGGATTTGCGAAGTTCGAGATACCGAGATCATTTTCGCCGTGGAGCTCTCTCCCGAGACAGCTGCGGAAAATGCCGACGACAAGGACCAATTGCCACCTGTTTCGACGGGTATCGATAGGTCGAAGCCTTTCTTCATTCGCATCAATGGTGCTGCCTGGAGCTCAACCCGGATCATGTCAAGTCAGGACGGGGAGGATGCCACCGATCGCTATGTGGGTGAGATCTTCGGTCTAGCTCCTAGGAGTAGCTACCTGTGCGAGGTCGTGAGCATCGCAAATCAGAAGGTACTGTGCTTTGCAGGCTTGATCACGCAGCCTGCACGCACACCCGAACAGGCTGCAGCTGGTCCACCTCCGCCACAGCATCAAGCCCTTCGTCCATCTTCACCCATCACCACGCTGAAACAGTCAATCATGTCGGCACAGGCCAAGCTCGATGATGTTCGAAATCGTGGGAGGAAGACAAAAAAGGACCAGCGCGCTGCTCATGCCGACATAAAGAAGGAGATCAACACTTTGCGAAGCAAGCTTGATTCTTCCGCCATCGATGATCGTCAAAAGGGTCGCCAGCAGCAGCTCAGTCAGCACAAGAACCAGGCAGAGGAAGCGACGGCCGACATCAAGAGCCAGATCCAGGCTCTTGGCGAGATCCCCGCGGACCAAGTGCAGGAGTCGGAGGTCAAGAAGCGAGCCTATGAGTCTGCACTCAAAGCCAAGAAAGCCGCAGAGCGTGATTTCGAGGAAGCGAAGGCCGAGCAGGACCGCGAGCTGGATGCCCTGAAGAACGAAATCAAGGCTTTCGAGTCGAAGAAGGAGAAGCTGGCGGCGAAAAGCGCTCAGCGTGCCTATGAACTAGAGAAGCTTCAGCGGGAGTACCAAGCTAAGCTGTCAGCTAAGCAGAAGCAAGACCTTGAGCGCCATCAGCGTCAGAAGGAGCATGAGAAAGTGACCTCCATGATTGCGCAGATGGAGGCTGAGGCTAATTCGCACATGAGCAAGGCGAACGATGCCTATGCTGCTTCTGCTGCTCTACAACGCTGGTCGACTCAACCTCCTCCGGGCTACCCTGGTTACTCTTCACCACCGACTCCAGAAGGCGCACTACCTGGCTCTAATGGTCAAATCAGCCCTCAAGCAAACGGCTTCCCACCCGGCGCTTTCTCCCAACCCTTCGGCTCGCCCTTTCAACACCATGCTTCTCCAGCCGGCGCACACGCACGACCTGGCGGTGTTCATCGTGGTCGAAGCTCTTCAATGCTTAGCCAGTACTCCGGCTTCACTGACAATGGCGACGACTTCACTTTCATCCCTGGAGACCATCGTCATCAGAACTCCTGGTCTGTCCAGCCGAATGCCATTGCCGGTGCTACTGAAGAGCGCAAGGCCAGTGAAGGCGACAACACTTCTGGATCGGGATCTGGTGGAGCGAGCTTGATGAATGGAAGCACGAATGGATCGAATAGTCCTCGGCCTGAGGCTAAACCTTTCATTCCCGGTGCTGCTGCGAAACCTGTGGGTACGATTGGGCCGCCGAGTAAGAAGGCGCCTCAGAGTCCGACTGCGATGCATGCCGGTGCGGCTGGAAACGGTAGATAGTGAGCTTGCAATGATGCGGTTCGTGTTGTGTCATACCTTGACTCTCACCTTTCTCGCTGTGCTTCTTCTTCTTCGCTGATATGTGATGACTATGATCCGATCCTCGGCATGGCCCCTGTAAACTGCCTGCTGCTGACACGTCTCGTAGGAGAACTAACATCACGTGATTGCTTAGCTTCGCGCTAAAGCTAGCGACCGGAGCTAAGGAAATCATCCGTACTGGAGGGTATATCTGTCTCCTTCAATCCTTCCAACTTCTCTACACTTCACTCCCTCGACTACGGCTTGCCAAACATGCCTTTACACAGCTCTCCAGTGCGTCTCGGCACTGCCTGGACATGCTCATCACGCGACGAGCTACGATGCTATCACACTTCCGCACGACGGTCACGACCGGAATTTTGATAAGCTACCATCATCTCATGACCATGCAATCGCAATACAACATTGTCGAGGATCATCAATTCTCAGGCTATCAAGCAGTTTATTGTAGCAAGGCTGGAATTCAGGCATACCGAGGGGTCGAAAATTTGGATTCCGAGGACCTGGAGCTGGTCAAACTTCCCTGCTATGAGGTGCTCAATAGAAGTCAGCCTTCTCGCCAGCGCCAAGATTGGGGTGGTCAGTAGCAGTTATTTCGCTGGCCTCGTGTCCTCGAATTGTCATTCTTGAGGATAAGAGAACTCTGATACCTGATCCTGCAATCTTTAAAAAGGTATATAAATTGATATGGTATGTCGATGCTGCCTTTTTCCTTTGTTATTTCCGCATCCTTCCATCACAATACATCCTTCGAAGACCTAACTTCAGAACAACATATCTGTTCAGAACAAAATATCTATCTATACAACAGCGCTTTGAGATGACAAGAAAGTATGGGCCCTCCGGGGCGTCAAGGGTTACGGACGCGCGATACACTAGCTACAAGACTTCAAAATCCGAGGAAAGTCCCGAGAATGCTCTGCGGCGCTCGGTAAAGATCGTGCAACACTTGTCGTTGGCGATTCTGAGGCCTCTGCCGTCATCAGGTAAAATCAACAGAGGCTCCGGAGCTATCGGTACTCCGTCCGCCAAGCCCAAGCATGGGAGCATGCAAAGGCACATGGACAAGGAAAACTACGGTGGCTATACATTACTGCAAGCGTACTTGCATGGTGTTCCACTTAGCTATAGTGGCTACTACACAAACGATGAGCACCATTTCAAGCAAGACTATCCGCCGACTACAAGTAAGCCGCCCGAAGCACCGAAGGAGGGCGTCGTGGGTCGGCTGGGGCTGTTGAGACAAGACCTGAACCGCAGCATCCGCTCCACACCCCAAGTTGCGCTTCCTCAACATCATGTCGTCCCGCTCGTTATGGACGTGAGGCTCGAGGAGCTTCAGGGTGCTCACCTACCTGGCACGGAGGACGCATTTCAGCAAGATGCTGATCTTGTGTCGGAGAAAGCCACAGGCAGCTTGCCTACAACTACCCTCGATCTCGACGCCAAGGCTGGGCAAGCTAGTCAGCAGGATGACGTGGAGCATACGGATTCGACTCTCGAGTGTGATGAAGAGATGGCCGAAGCCCGAGTCCCTGACGAGCAGGCCACTGCGGCTCAGTCGTATCTGCAGCGTATGGTTGGCCGGGGGGATGATCGCGAGGTATCTGACACGCACCCTGGCGGCGGTCAACGCCATGACCCATGCAGCATACCAAGTATCATTAACGACAGGCCCATGCTCAGGTCTAATTCCCTTGTCCAGGACGATACCGATAAGACGGAGGATGCAAGTGCCAAGGCTTTGTCCGAAGCAAGCACTATTGTTGACAACGCCGAGAGCGACACGGAAGAAGGCTTAGGGGGACTCGACGGTTCCAGCGACGTGCTCAACGATAGGTACAGTGCACGGCTTGATGCTCCGCCGTCCAAGCTGGACACAAATGCTGCTGGCACCACAAGGCGTGGGGGCCTACTCTCACCAAGACCCACTCCATCACCAGAACCCTATCGGCCAGATGCCGAATCCGATATGGATGAGGGCCTGACGACATCAAGCGCCTATACGTCGACAACTTCCACCCCGAGCCCACTCGAGCATGTTGAGGACACTGGGCCTGTGAAGGATCTCAGGTTTGCTGCAAGTGGGCAAGCTGAAACGAAATATTCGCCTGAGCCTTCGTCCAGTGGCGCTATGACCTGGCCGCAAGACTGCAATGCCCTCGAGCCGGAATCGCAGAGACCCGCGCCCTTCTCCAACCTGCCCAACGAAACCACACTCCGTGTGATGTTCTACGTGGGACTTACAGAACTTCTCAAGTTACGATTGGTCTGCTCGCACTTTGGCGCCCTCATCGACGAGAAATCGAACCTCTCGCTGCTCATGAAATGGCCGCAAGTCATCGCAGGGCTCGACTTCGCGAAACTCATAGGCATTACGCGCTACAATATCCGTGATATCGATTACCTCGACACTTTAGCAGACATTGTCACGCGCAGAGGCCTGTGGCTCACCAAAGATCCGTATATCCTGAGTGTTTACATCATCATGGACATCTTCGTGCGTCAAGGCCACACTGCTAGTGACCCGCCGCCACGCAATGTTTGGAATGACTTGTGGAGAGTGGGCTACAACCTCTGGCAGATCCACATACAGCATCATGGCCCCCCGAACTTGAGATGCCAGGCCTGGGTCTACTGCTGGGGCTTGTTGGACTTTCTTAGTCGCTTGGAAACCCTTCCACTGAAACCGTACGGCATAACGAAGGAGAAGATCGTGGAATGGTACAAAAAGCTGACTGAGACTCCTGGGGGCTATTTGCAGGGGCCCAGGCCCGTAGCAGTAGGGCCTCTCAATCGCCACGACCCTCTCAAGATGCCAGACTATCCTCTCACTGGCCTTTACGCTTTCAACAACAAGCTTACCGGTCTACCGAGGGCCTACGAACTCGAGATTCATTACAGTCCACCGATTGTACCAAACGCAGCGAATCGATTGTCAAATCTGTTCGACATTCCTGAACTGCCGACGCAATTCGAAGCTTATGGAAGGTTGTATAAGAATGGGTACACTTTTGCTTGGTGTGTACACCGCAAGCCTGTTTTGGACAAGATCAAAGGCATATTCACTGGAGAGCCCAGATATGACCGCCAAGCATTGAGATCTAACGAAAAAGCTATCGTCATCGAGGACCTCTTCCTCTATTGAGTCGGGGAAAAATTTGCTTGGACTATCCGGACCCGGACCAGACGACTTTACACTCTCAGTCTTTAAGCGTCCCCACACGCTTGGCTACTGTTATGCGTTATAGCCTTCTATCAAATCGCATCTTGGATAAATTAATGAATGTGATGATGAATCTCTAAAAGCTACAAGCATCTCGCTGCACCAGTTGTAAGAGCAGACACATCAGCATGCTTGACGCCTGCTACAAGGTATCCTACTCGTCATGTGTCATTCTTGCTCACCAGCTCGAGCGAGCATGATGGTGAAGGACCCTATGTTCCTCTGTATAGAGAGACTTTATGGCTTGGCGTTGCAGCCGCAATCTTGTGCGTGGAAAGCTGGCCTTTCTTCGAATGCTGATACACCTTCGCGACGCTCGCCGCTCCAACAGCTTTCACCGACACATCAACAGCTTGCTGCAGGCATATGCAAATGCGACTCCGCGGACATGAATGGTATGCCGATAATATGAAATAAAGTGGCTCGTCACCTCGTGATCGTCATCAATGCTCTGGACCTACCGTACACCTCTTAAAACCGCAACGCTACAATAAGCCGCGGCCTTCACAAAGACTGTGACTTGCTCGCAAGAGCGTGGGGTCTGCGGCATCCTCGCGTTCTGCCCACACTTTGGCTCGACGAAGCGGAAGTATCGATCAAGGAACATGCCCTTCGAAGGAGCGCCTGAGAGTGGCCGCAGGAGCTTCTCAGGACCTCTTCAACAAATCCTTAGACACACCTTCTTGCCATATTAAACCGGAAATGCTGCTTCCTGTCCTCTTCTACGCGCAAATTTCTTGGTTGATCCCACCTCTGGAGTACTTTTACGACCGTTACTCTCTCGAACACATATCATTGCAACCACGCGTCCGGCACAGACAAACGCCCATTATCATTCCTGCTCACATCAGAGATCTCAACAAGAGTACTTTCTCGACCGTCACTCACTCAAACATACATTTGCGCCCGCACGTCTGGCACAAACAAACGCCAACTATCAGTTCCTGCTCGCATCATGTCACCAAAAAAGACATCAACCACGGAGGCTTTGCTCGCACCTACAAGCTTTTTGTCGCCGCAAGACGCCAAACCTTCGACCGAGTCGAAAGAAGTCTGCACGTCTTCGCCCCACTTGTTGAGTAGCATCGTTAGACCTGATGTCGTGTTCGACGTCCCTACACTGAGCGCAGCACCCTCCGACCCAGAATCAGGACAGTTCGGCAACGATGTCATCCTTTCAACTTGGCGTCTGGCTTATGGGCCAGACAGGTCGCATCTGTTACGCTTACCCAACGAAACGCTCCTTCACGCCTTTACCCATCTTAGGCTCCAGGACATGATCCAAGCGAGGCTCGTCTGCCACTTTTTCCGGGGACTTATCGACTACCACTGCGACTATGACATCTTGGTGCTAGAGCCACAATTCTATTACACACCTCTTGAAATGCTTGCCAGCAACGCACAACACGACATCCTACAATTCGACTATCTTGAGATCCTGGCTGAAATGGTGGCACGAAGAGCCCTCTGCAGCTCCCGCAAATACCCTTACATTCTGACGATATATGTCATGATGGACATGTTCATGCGACGAGGACCGGATAGCGATGTTGGGACTCAAAAAGACACCTGGAAAGCCTTTTGGGAACTTGGATATACCATTTGGCAAACTCACATTCAAAAACACTCGCCACATCACGGTCTAATTTGTTCAAATTGGGAGCCATGCGAGGATGTCGGCGATTTTGTTAACAGAGCGCACCACCCAGTTCTTGATCAATTTGGAATTACGCGAGCAAAGTTGGATCTTTGGTACGGCAGCCTCGTGACTACGCCAGGAGGCTATCTTCGAGGTGTTCCAGGGCCACGTCGTGCGAAAGACCCTTGGCCGAGGCCCATACTATCCCATCTCTGCTTAACGGGACTTTACGCCTATGATGGTGAAAGCTCAGTACAGCCCACGTCGTATGGCCTGATGCTGCATCACAGACCACCTGTTATGCCGGATGCATCGACGCGACTTGCCAATTTGCTCGGGATAGCAGAGCTACCCACTCGCTTCGAGGCATTCGGTGAGTTGTTTGAGGACGGATATGCTTTCGCTTGGTGCGCACATTCGCAGCACGTCTATGGCATGCTCAGAGCGGCCCTGAGGAGCCAAAGCGGTAGAAGGTTGACACGATTGGGAAAAGCAATGTTCATGGAAGGCATCTATCTCGCTTGAGCTGTCAGTTCCGTTGTGGTTGATCAGGATTGGCGTTGAAAAACGCGCGGGGAAATGGAGGATGGCCACGAGTTGAGTGGTGATATTAGTAGCTTTTGGGAAGAGCTGGCTGGCGATGAGTAGGACAGGTGGCATACCCAAGAAATTGGGTTCGATACCTGTGCCTTGTAGCTCTCATTGAAGTGACTGTCTGCTTGAAGTTCTCTACACCATGTGTCGAAGATGCCAGTCAGAATTCGCCGAGCAGGCTCGGGAGGTAGCCTGACTAGTGATGCCAGATTATCGCTCGCCCAGATCCGCTCCTGGCGACACTGACCTGTATGATCGAGGTGAACTCGACCTTGCTCTGCCAGAAGCTGTAGGTGTCTCGCTGTACCTTCTCGATCTTGCCAAACTCGAAATGCATCTTCAGACACTCGCGAAGGGCCTCTCGCCAGTCTGATCAACAAGCAAGTCATTCTCCAAGGTTTGCAATCAAGCCTTGTCACAAGCAAGCAAGTTGGAAGCCTATAGCTTAGTCAGTATTTTCAAACAATCAAGCGGTGTTTTCTCCTTCGTTTACAAGCCTTGTGAGCATGTCTGTGTCGTTTTACAAGGTGTTGTTAATGATATTCAAGGTCATGTCGATCTAAGAAGGTGGAATTCTAGGAAGTGCGGACCTATCTCCAAGCCAATCGGATCACGTACCGACAGTCACGTGCTTTCCAGCTTCAGTTTTCCCGACTTCTCAATTCCGACGCGTCTATCTCAACCTCCAAGCATCAACTTCACGACCTCACTACACCATAACATAGACTCGCAGCAAGTTAAAACTGGCAGTGTGCTTTCAACCGTACTAGATACTGAAGATCTGTTCGCGCCGACTATCGAGATCGACGCCGTGAGCAACAAAGCCGACATATCCAAGGTGCTAGGGAAGAGAAAGCACGACTTGCTTGACTAGCTAGATTGGACGCGACTGAAGGCCTATTGCCGTACCTCACAAGACCGCAACCACTCATCATTTATTTAGAACTACGGCTGGCCTATTAAGGACAAAGATGGGCTCGAATGCTAGCTCTATAAGCTATGCCACAGCGCTAGTGGAAAAGAGAAGGGCATCTATAAGACCAACGTCTCTACGATGGCCTGCTTCACCGCCCTTAAAGGCGTACAGGGAGGGTTCTCTGGCGGTCGGCATGTCGTCGATGGCCAGCTAGCAGATCTTAGACCAGAGCTCGGCGGGTAAGTCGAGGAGACGGAAGGGCTGGTTGTGTCAGGCGAGGGAGTATCGGCAGTTCTGTTCTCGGCTTACCTTGTCCGGAACAGCGGTCTGTGGAGAGGTCGTCTTGCCGATGGCGCGTGCGATTTCTGTCGAGTCTCCGACCATGGTGGAGATGTAATGTATGTATTTTTTTTTTGCAAACGCGATGTCGCAGTGAAGGCAAAAACTGTTTAAGAACAGCGTTCGCTTGTGTATAGCTTGACGAAGCTTGGACCAGTGCACGGGCCATTCATGTGAACACAGCTTTCACGGCAACATTATCACCATAGACACTAGCGACAAATCCACGAATACCATGACAGATACGATGAAATGGAGACATTCAATTAAATACTGTCGGGATTCAGAATCTGCAGTACATCCCAGTTGGCTTCACATGGCAGGTCTGTTGTCGCCGTCGATTGAGAGACTGAACTTCCCAAAACAACCAGTGGGTCGGGCCTGCCTTATCGATGGCATCCCAATCCAATTCTACATTGATTCCAAAGGAACAGAGCTTATTGACTCTAGCTTCCAGCTGCGCTTTTGCAGGTAATGCTTGGAAGCTTTGGCCACGTACGAAAGAGAGTCACGGCCGTTGAGCAGGGAAGACTTTTCCAGCAGGCCATAGCTTCAGCACTGACTAGAATATTGAAGAAGCCCACGCGTTGAAACCAGAGTTTGCTTCCAAGAGCGATCACGAAGTACAATCAACTTCCATCGAGTGCTCTGTCACAACACCTTCAGACTCACGACAGCAATCGTCCGCCGTAAGAATGATCAATCGAAGCGATGCAGGACTATCACTGACTCCAACAGTCCAGATCACGATGGCCCGCATCACCGCAATCCTCGCCCTCGCCAGCGGTATCCTCCTTCCAGTCACCAAAGCTTGGGTCGTAGCCCTCATCAACGACAACAACTGCAACACCGCAGCCGCCTACTACTCATACCACGGCGAGGGCATGGGCAACTGCATCAAGGTCGGGGATAACGTCGACAACTGCCTCTACGTGGCCAACGGCGGCAACGAGGGCTGTGGTAGCCAGAACCTCATCACCAAGTCGAACATGGGCATGACGATGGCGGACGGTGAGTCGGATCACGTACCAGGGGCAGCGAGGACAATGCTGATGGCTCAATAGGTACTCAGTGCTTCATGGGCCAGGACAATCGCTGCTCAATGAACCAGATGTTCAGCTTCGGCTGTAGCCTTCCAGCTGCTGTCCAGCCAGCCACTGCTCTCGAGTCTGAGTTCTACGTCCAGTGCTGGGACGTTTAAGAAGCAAGCAAAGGTCCCGGTCGATGTGCTGAGTAACGGCTCAACATAGCAGAAATGATGTCGGTGACCAGGATATGACTCACTCCTCGAGCGGCGTCTCTATACATACAGGATAGAGTGCTCAAGCTTAGGTGTGGGGGCTGCTCATCATAGGAAGACAGCTCTCTTGGCTTCCCCCGGTTGTGATTGTTGAATAGATGACCAATCATGTATGACTCTTTGTTGCCTGGCTCTTTCATTTCTCCCCTATGCTTGTCCACCTATTGGAACAGGATCTGTTGGTAGCCATGTGAGGGTGATCGTTGGGAATGGCATAATTGCGAGACTGCAGTCTATGCGGCCTGATAGCAAGTGTGCTCTATGTAAGGTCAATACGATGACAAGGTAATCCTCATCGCGCGTCGGCTGGCCAACAGGGCGGCCCACTCAATGTCTGACGTTTCTAGGCAATTCTGGCCTGATCGACTTGATGTAATCTGTCAGCACAAAGAGAACATCAACCGTCCTGCTACACCACTTCCACCATCACCGGTAGCCTTCACCATAGATGTCCTACCAGCGTCTCGACCGGCATCGAGAACCATTGAAGCCGAGACAGTACGAGCGCATCAATAGCGGTCAGCGGATCACCGAGAAGCAACCTGACCTCTTCGGATTAAAGAACTATAGCCCAGCAATAATCAGCAGCTATCCCGTTGGCTCGAGGGCTTCGGCGAAAGTCGTCGGGCATTAAACGACTAAGAGGTACAAGAAAAGTGGAATGCTTCCAGTATCGTGCACTCTGCAAGTGCAGATAGAGCGAGAAGATCTAGCACTGTCCGCAAGCGCCCTTGTAATTGTCCAACTCGGGAGATGAGCGATCAGCGATCTTCGACGTGTCCAAATTGTTTTGCCTGGTAAGAGAATGATCACACCCTACGACATCCCATAGCAGGCGAGGATCCTGCTGCATACATCTAATCTGATCGCCCTGTCTAATCTGCATACGTCCAGCCACTCGACCGTGAACGGGGAGACAGGGCCGGGAAGCAGGCTCATGAGCACCAAGCGAGCCTCATGTGGTGAGGCTCAACCTCTAGTAGTAGGCTAGGCGGAAGAACATCAGCTGCGTGCGTCGAGTCCACCTGTGCCGACACTGCGTTGGCGCAATGGTAGACTGCCGGCTGTACGCAGAACTCTACGAGTCATTGGAGCCGTAATATGCGCATGAAAGTGTTGTCAAGCTAGCCAGTACGTCCTTCCTTCCGGAGAACCCTGTACGGGGAATGCCGATAGTTCGAGCCTTATGTGACAGGTGCATAGCTGGCGTCTGGCTACTGTACAAGTTTGTTTGAGCCTACAAGCGTGGTTTCCGCAAAGTGCCACAGTCACATGCATAGCAGGCCACATCATCCGAAGGACCTTTTTCGGTCTGAGACATACAAGCGCACGTCAAGCGCCCAGCGCTCTCCACCATTACGCCTTCCTCATCACATCTTCATGACTCTCATTAAAAAGCGCCACAATCTTCTTCCCGACCTCAGTTTCCAACTCCGTCCCATCTCTCGCGACTTTCACCTCTTTGTTGTTATTCCAAGGGTTTCTGATGCCCTTCGTCCGCTGGAACGTCACTTTTCTGACTGACAGCCATTCCACCTTGAACGGCCTACTTCTAACGTGACCATCTTGCTCTGCCCGATCGAGGGCGCTCATAGTGCTGGACACAATACCATTATCCTCGTGCTGTACTTCCCAGAACATAGTGCCGCGGATGGTGTCATCTATGATGTAGCCTGGGGCCGCGGTGGATGTTGCCGCTGTTTCGGTGATCTTCAAGGTGTCGTTCTGCTTTGACGGAGTAGTGGTGGAGGTATCACTAGTCAGTTGTGGCGGTGAATGTCCCAACGGCGAAGAGAGCATTCGAGCGTAGCCAAAATACTCACCAGACTTGTTGACAGAGAAGATCATGTAGACGTTCTCAGCCTCGCGGAAGGCATCGTCCAAGGCCCGTTGATTGTGTGGTTGCGTCTCCCATGTTCCAAACTGGAGACTGTTGTGCAGATCTTCCTTTGTCAGACTCTTAACGACGAAGTATCTATCTTTGGGCATTGATGGAAGGCTGGTAGCAAGTGTCGTTTCCTCCTGCACGCCGTCCTCTGGCTTGGTGTCGCTGTCGTGCTGTATGCCAAGCCCATTCAGGCTTGACGACATGCTATCGGATGACCCAGTCATTATCGAGCTCGCATCCCTGACAGAGCTGACAGGGCTATCGCTTTGTAGTGAAGACCTGCTAGAGCTAGACGTCTCCCGTGGGACTGTTGGCTCTCTCCTCAAGCGGCACAGCAGTCGCACAGAGCCGAACAAAGAGTGGTTGAACCTCTCCACGGCTGCTACGCAAGCATCCTCTGTGTCATAGTTGACGAAAGCACAATTTGACTTCGCCATCAGGAAGACACTTTCGATGTCCCTGATGGCTTCATGTGAGAAGTGGTCTTTCAAAGCCTCAATCGAAGCACCCATCGGGATGTTCCCCACCCAGACGGCATGTCCTGATCGTTTCGGCTTTCGTGGTGGGCCCCTTGCTAGTGAAGACGAAGCTGGCGATATTGGCATTTGAGCTGGGCGAGCGGTCTGCGGTGAGGGTAGTTTTGTACTACTGCAGTGGTTACAGCTCGATCCCACCCCGTCGTTGACGTTGACCATGGCTGGAGCATGCATAGCACGATGGCCAAAGCCGGACGACGTTGTTCGGTTGTTACCATACCCATAGTGTGTCATTGTCGGGGTTGGTCTCGCGAGTTGCTGTGAACTGACAGCATCGCGAAGTGCTGGTATGGGGCAAAGGCGCCATGGGGAGGAAGCTGCTGTGGTGAGTGCTGTCCATGCACAAGAGGCCGACCATGGTAAGGCTGCTGATGCATGGTATTCCAGAACTCAGGCTGATTGTACTGGGTGTTATAAGGCGGCATGCTGAGACTGGTATGTGCACTCTGGTTTCCGCTGTGGTGATGGCTATGCGCTGGGTTGTTTCCAGGCGCAATCATCTGAGGATCAAGGAAACCGTCGTTGTAGTTCCACGATGAGTGGTAAGTCCTTGGGTCGTGCCAGACGTGGGGAGTCATGAAAAAAGTCTCGCAGTTCATGTCGATTGACCAGTAGGTTGCTCCTGTAAGGTTACATAAAGCGGTGTAGTATGCGAGAGTAGTCTGACCAAGTAACCTAGGATGAGTCCAGGGGTCTAAAGCAACGAACACGGAGAGGGTCGATATCACCTTGTGATGGATTTGCCGCCTCAATCTATCTATACCTCTGCTCATATCACGATCGATGCCATGGCGTAGTGGAGCAGCTCTCCGACTGTGAAGGAGACTTCTCCGACGTAGCCACGCAGAACAGCCAGTTGTTGACTACGGGCGGCCCATGTCTGTTGAAATGAATCTGCCGAAGACGGAGAGACCAGGGTATTCCAGGTATTCGCAGCCACAATGACTGAAGTACACGGCCAGAACTGGCCAAGCGTATCCGGTCAACGCACGAAGCGTTGACCAAACGGCCGTGGAGACGTCAAAGGATGGTGGCCGATTGAACTCAGAGGTCTCGCTTAGCTGCACTCCGTGAGCCGTATGCAACGCGAAGGCAAGCAGACCTCGGGAGGCATCATAGCTACCTCACATTCTTCGGGCAAAGAATGATCATTGATGGTCCCCGTAATGCATCCGTTACCCACCCGACGCTAGAGATGAGCACATGCAGGTACTCAACGACCAAGCTCGCCAGGATCTTGCGGAACACAAATACATGCACTGCGCAAGATGCTTCGAGCTTAGCTGAAGCAAGATGCAATTCGATACCGCATATTACAGTTGCCATGTCGAAGGACTCTGCGTCCACTTCGTGTAATTTCGCTGTGTGACGAACGTCTTTGCCGTGCAATGGCGAGGTTTACCAAACGTTTAGTAGTTGAAACAACGGGAAGCAAGTATGAAGACGCCCAGTCTTTGGTCCAAAAGTCAAAATCAACCAAGTAACGTCGGAAGATTGCACACCCACAGCGATGCAGTGCTCGCCAATTGGCAGGTGAACCTCCACGGAGCTTTGACCGCCCCCGATCATGTGCCACTCTGGCTGCAAGTACGTCGATACTGTGTGACCATTCGCGACCGCTGCAGTAAGTTCACAGTACTCCGCACAAGTGTGATGCTCGAGCCCAGGAAGTACGCCCGGGGTGTTGACCAATAGCGCACCGAGGACATAGGGCTGAAATCAAGGGTCGCTTAGCACACGTTCGCAGATCCGCCTCACGGCGGAGCACGCTCCAAGCGACTGGCTAACGACTCGTGGATCAATGCCGTTCGGAAGAATTTGTTGACGTGCGGCTCTGTGTTGGCGCGTCTTGTGAACAGTGACCTTCGACAGGAGACGCACTGCCGAATGCTGCATTGCGACAATCCGGAATAAGTACCGGAACACCTCATGGGGCAAGAGATCATCCAGCTGAGATCTCCCCAGACCTATGGTCGGCTGATTGGCCGAGATCCACAGCGCAATCCTTGTCCTCAACCAAGAAGTTCACCTTCGAGCTCACGGCCTTCGTGCCGGTCTCAAGCAAGGTCGAGCTGAACGCCACACGAGACTCGACGAAAGTGCCATGCACATGCCCTGCGTACGGACAACCAAGATCTCAACACGCAGAAAGAATGAAGAGTATGTCGCAATCGACAGGGAAGGCAGCTCGGCATCAGGGAATCGGCGCATGGCTAACCTGTGACTGTTCATGATCCTAGCGGGAGCCATGCCATTCCAATCAAGAACAGCACGCATGCTCCGGTGGTATCGATATCGCATCTTAGCGATCACACCATTATTGACCCCTGGGGCGGCCTTCCTGCGGCGGCGCCGTCAGCTTATGCCACAGCGTGTGTCTGAGATCGAGGCGGACCAGACCCTGGCAACATGGGTCCATGATCGTGAATCCTAGAACGAACGATCTGGCCTTTGTGACCACCAAACAGCTGAGATTGAGACTGCCTGAATCAAGGATCGAGAGTAAAAGTAGGGAGCCAGGCATCAAGCTGTCCCTCCAGTGATGTTGACTCCCAAGGCGGTAGTCCAGCCGCTTCAATTCGCGAGCCAACAGCCGTCTCAGCAGGTTGCCAAGTCCAGCCAGTTGGATCGCTAGTGAACAATGATTGCAATTCATCAAAATTGATCTGATCAGCTGGCACGGCTTCGGACCTCAGCTCCGGCGCCAACGTGGACTCATCGTGCAGCTGCGGTCCTAAGTTGTAAGCCTGTTGAGAAGGTGACAAGCGCCGGGGTGGCGTATAATGCATCGCAGACGGTAATGTCATTCCATGAAGCACAGGGGTCTGCTTCTGTGGCTCATGCTTTTCAGGGATGGATTTCCGTGCCAGGTTGTAGATTGAAAGCGGGTTGAGAATGTAGTCTGGCGCACTTTGCGCAGGCGTTCCAGGTGCAGATACAACTGTGTCATCAGTCTGGGGGTCCTCGTGGTTTGCATAGGGGTCATCAGGGATGAAGCTCTGGCTGCCGCATCGCCCCTCCTCTATGTCGATGCCAACCTTCTCCAGCATATTGTGCGCGGCCTTTGCTAAAGGCTTCGCAGAGGCATACATTGACTTCATAATGTTCAGCGCCTTGACATTGTTCCGTACATGAGGAATAGTTTCGGCCAGCAGTACTTTGCTTGCCTCAGTCGACGGGTCCACCAGCTGGGTCAGGTAGAACAGCATGATTTTGCACGAATCGTACAAGATCGTTGGCAGCCAACTGTCCGCGATCGCATGTGGACCATGACGCAGGGCCTCGGCCATGATTGTGGCGAGGCTTTTGGCATGGCCAAACAGCGTCGATTGCAAGTGGCGATGGAAGTCGGCTTGCTCAGGCGGATAGGCGAAGGCTGAACGGAGTTTGTACAGGCCTGGCGCACCCACGCGATATAGGTCGCACATGGTCTGGTGGTATGCATAATGGAGAGCGCATAGCGCGCCCACTTGCGATGTCTCCTGCCTGATGTAGAGTGTCGTGGGCGTGAATTGCAGATTTGCCGGCAGGTTGTCATACCAGTACCTTAGTTCAGCATCAAGCTGAGCGAACTCGGAATCCGGAAGCCAAGGCATCTTAGCCGTGTCGAGATGCTTGATGTACTTGAGTACTTTCCGGCGTGTGGCTATGTGGCGAAGGTAGAACGCTGTCATACCCATGCAGTCCTGCGGGTAGGTCGGGAGCAGCTCCGGTGGCAGAAACTTGAGCATCTGCCCAGGTTCTAGTGTCTCTGTGATACAAGGTTCCTCAAGCACAAAGTTACGCTCGTTGCACGGAAGCTGAATCTTAATGTCGGCCTCGTCGATGAGGGTCAATTGGTCGATGCCACTGCCTACGAGTGAGTCGGTGATGTAGCAGCACCACATCAGTCGTCGACGAGACTCTTTCACGCTCGCAGAAGGCCCACTGCCAGTCTCCCGACAGAGTACGTCAGTAGAGTGCTCGAGATTGATCTGTAGCGCCTGTGCCATACGAGCGGTTATAGCGCTCAACATGAAAGCGTTCGAGTAGTTGCCCAATCGGATCTCGTAGTCGTGAAGTAACACGGCTGCCATAAGGTTCTCAACAGAGATTTTGTGCAGTCGCGAGAGTAGGAAGGTCTGCGCATGAGTTGCCCAGTGCTTGCCAGCCTCGAGTGCGTCGAACGGTAAGGCCATGTTACGGCTGGTCTCCGTCTCCACGGCGTAGAACAGACCTCCAAGGGCACATACGATATGCAGGAGCGGATTACCTTCATGCTTCTTGTTGGCATCTGCATCCAGTCGTTGTAGGAACGACGGCTTATGCAAGAAGGCGAAACAACGAAGGTGGTGCACGTTAGCAAAGTATCTCTCAACCAGTAGTCGGGTGCGAGTATGATCTGGCAGATGGTGCATGATCAGCCAAGTGAGATCTTCGGCCCCGTTGCTCTGCATATGTGTGGTGAGTCCCGGGGATGCGAGACCACCAATGCTCGCTGTGGGCGTCACAGACTCCATCTTGCTGGGCAGCGTGATGCCGGTCTCTGGTGTTAATGCAGTATGTGCAGCACCGTTTACCTGCAATATGCTTAGTAAGAATTCGAGGTATACCGACGAACGCCACACGTTCGTCGAAGACTACTGAACAATCGCAAGTGCATAACATGGCATACCACTGGAGGCGAGCCTTGTTCGGACACAGCTGCATTCATCGCCACCCGTTGCTTCCATGCCGGCTCGGAGTCGTCTTCATAAGTACAACCCAACTTCTTCTCGCCACACCTGACGCACGTAGGCTTGTGACCCGAACACCTCGTCTTCGACGTCCGGCATTCGGCACAAGATCGATACGTCCGTTTCCGCTTGAGCCCAGATCCAGTATACGCTCCATTCGTGTCTGCTTGCGGTGAGGCCAGGCTCGGTTCCTTGGTGTTTCCCGACGGCGCACACGGCAGACCCAGTCGATCACAGTTGTAGCATATGGGATGGCGCTCGTCGCAGCGGACCTTGCGAGCACGACATGTCTCGCAGCCTGCTCGCGATCGTTTCGTCTTGGATTCGCCCATGGTGGGCCGTTTTTTGGTTGAGGATAAGCAAAGCGACAGGCCGAAATCCAGGGCACGAGCGCGAGAGGCAGCCTTTGCCTCATCGGACAGCGAGAAACATGATACTGCTAGCCGCGTCAGGAGAATGCGATGCGCAGATACGATTCTCCGGACGCGGGTGCGTGTTGTATGGCGTTGTGGTGGTGGTGGTGGTGATGGTGGTGATGGTGGTGGTGGTGGTGGTGGTCGTCGTCGTCGTCGTCGTCGTCGCCGTCACGGTCGCAATCAAACAAACATGAGAAGCGAAAGCAGCCAAGTGTCAGAGAGAAGAGCCACCCCCACCCGCGGGAAGCGCCGCCAGCGATCCTTGCCCGCCGATCTGTGCCTCAAAGTTGTTGTGCAGCTTGTGCTGGCGTCGAAACTCTGCATGGTCTCCTTTGCATTTACTCTATTACTTACTGCTACTCCGCGTCTATGGGACAGTAAGGCGCGTTGTCATTCACTTGAATCCCACCTCGCTTCTTCTCCTTGCTGTCGTGGAACGGCAGCTTCCATCCGCCCTGATCCTCGCTCTCGGGTACAGACAACCACAGTCTCATCAAATGTCTTCGGACTCTCGGCCGACCCTGCTCATCGACGCTGCCAGGCGGGTAGTCCTTGTATGCGGTCCTGGCATGAAATACGTGCTGTCAAAACAAGAGTGTTAGCTATGCTCCAAACCCACATGGCAACGTCTTCGCAGATGGCGCCAGGCAAGTCGGAGACAGACGATGCCTTCTACCCTTCAGTACTTACCGTATTGCTCAAAAGCTGGATGTCACCCGGATCCAAGATCATATGCAGCGCTAGCCTCGTACAAGTCTCCTCAAATGCCTGCAATGCGTACTTCTGCTTATCCGAGAGTGGCGGGATCTTCGCATCTAGACCAGAATTGTATCGTGCCAGCGATGTCACGTTGTTGGGGTCAAACTTGGCCCATACGCGTGGTGAGCCTTGGGGATCGTTCTCCAGGAAGATGATAGCGGACTTGTACCACGGCTCTTCACCTTCACTCTGCTCGCCTTTGCGATCAAAGTACCAGTTCGGTGTTACAAGCGTCTCGATGACATCTGCGTGTTCTCGTTGCAGCGTGTTGAAAACGTGGTGAGTTGAGACGATATCCGATTCGCCACCTTCGAGAGCTTTTGCCATGCATAGCAACCCGACCAAGTCAGCACCGTCGGTGTGGAAGTACTGTTTGGCGTTCGTCCTGTAGATTCGGACCTTATCCTTCTGGGTGGGGTCTTCGCCTAGGTCTTTGACATGACCCAAGACATGTCCTCTGCCATTCTGGGACACAAAGTACCCAAAGTAGGTCCCAAGACCCATATACGCGACCTGCAACCAAATCAGCACTCGCCACATCTCACCCCGCAAGACAGTTCACTCACAGCACTTTTATGCAACCCCCACTCCTGCACCGGAATATTCTTAAACAAGATAAACCCCTTCCCATTCACAATCTCATTCCTCACAGCCCCAAAGAAGCCCTCCAACTTCGGCAGCGGAAACAACTCCTTCGCCATCCCCGTCAAAGGCGTCCCCCTCGCAATGAACGCATCAGCAGCAGCTCCCAGCTCAGCAATCTCCTCATCGCTAAAGCCATGCGTCCACCTCTCGGGGTTGTTGCGGTAGTCTTCTGCTTTCCACACCGTAGGTCCTGAAATCTCCTTGGGGAACTCCGAGTAAGTGCGAATGAGTTCATAGATGGGGTTGTGTTGGCCAGAAGTTTTGATCCCGTCTGGGAAGATCTTGCGGTCAATGTGTTTGCCCGAGAGGAGGTGGGGTGCCTCTGAAGAGGATGCGGTCAAGGCTGGTGACATATTGGCTTCAGATTTGGGGTAGATTGTTGTCCGAAGTTGATGCCAACGAGACCAATGCTAGGACGGGGCTGTTTGCGGCGCTCGTCGTCGCCTATATATGTCGGGTGAATCTATAGCGAACCCCATGGCCCGATGTCGAAGCAGGAGCAGTAGGTCTCCACTTTATGCCTTGGCTTGATTACATGCTGGTCAACCCCGCCATGGGAGAGCGATCGGCCGGTCGTCGTTATCAGTGTTGTGGTCTTGCTCTGATGCTGTGTGGGAAGAGGCAAGGAGGAGGGAAGAGTGGTTGAAGGAAGGAGCGAACTCGGAGTAGAGAGAGGCCTACCATGTCCATTGGGAAATGCATTATGTATCGTGCAGGCGAGTGACTTGACTGAACGCTTACCTGACTGATCAACTTTCCGCTCTTACTACAGCAGCTTGAAAGACGATTGGAACTAAGATTTCACCTCCAATGCTGCGAGGAGACCAATGCCTTTATACCTTCAGGTAGACACACAATGTGATGTGCAGTCACGACCTTGCATGAAGGCTCCATTGTGCCCTGTTTCAGCTGCTCGCCTCGCGTTGCTGTACAGCCAGACGAGATGGCGACAACCTTGGCGAGACTGACGTGCTTTCGATGGATAATGTTTGGATCAGGGCAACCGGAGTGTGCCGATGCTGACTGCAAGTGTGGATGTCATCTGGTTGACAGCATCGCGGGATCATCGAGTTCTGGTCGCACAGAAGACGTCAGCACTTTCGATGCGCTGACCAGAGAACTCAAGACTGACAGTCCCGTTGTGGAATCCTCTCTGCCTGTACAGTCGTTGTTCTAGACGTCTATTACTCGGATGAGATGACGCAACGCCTGAGATGGTTGTTGCCGTGCTGACCTTATGACAGTGATAGACCAGGTGTTGAGTGAACTGCCTGCTTTGGACTGGCATCTTCACGAACGTCGAACACAGGCCTGCCCTAACGCCCCCAAAGCGCGGCAACTCAGCCGGAGGAGGGACTTCCTCTAGCAGGACGTGAGACAATATGCTTGAATCAAGAAGCAGAAAATTATTCCAAAAGGCTGCTTGATACTCTCAGCACTAACTTCCAGCTCAACAGAAGATTCCTAGATTACAATTCTTATTCCAGCAAACCCTTCAACCTGTCAGCAAGACCTTTTCAATCTACACCACCACACCATCAACCGTCCCCGTGCATGTGACTTACTGATAATACTGCGTCCCGAACGACTGGCACACATCGTTCCAATCACAGTTGTCCATCACTCCCCCGCCAACATCATCGTTCTTCGCACACTGTGCCGACTTCAGTCTTGCTCACACATAGTGTGCTAAGTTCCTACCAACCTGATGATGCGGGGCGTCATTGTAGCTAACCCCAGAGCCGTAGTCCTTGTTGTATTTCTCGCAAGCCTTCTTGGTGATGTCGTCGTTTTGTAGGCCAGTATTGCTATCGTGGCACTTGCAGTCATCGTATTTGGCACAGACATATACGTTGGCGGCGAATAGTGCCAAGACTCAGAACGTGAAAGCCTGGAAGTGCATCCTGCGTCTTTGTCTTCAGGTGCCAAGAGTCCATTCGGAGGCATCGTGGGGAGTGGCATTCTGGACTCTTATGGTCATCGAAGTGAACTTCTAGATCGATATTGGTGGAGGATTACCCGTGGCGACACAGGTAGAATCACGGCTCCATCTTTAGCTTAGTTAACCTTTCCCTTCGAGGTCTGGCTCGCGCTTCAAAATGCGATCTAATTCACGTTGTCTCTGCGACCATGCACGTGGTCTGTTGGTGATGCATCGGATCCGTACTAGCTTGTATACGACTTCTTCGCGATCGACTTTCGAAGCGGCGACAGTTGTGCGATTCTTGTCTTGCTACGCTACTGCACCCTGCTGCCGTGGCCGACAGATGTAACAGTAGTACCCTGTTGCCGACAGTGACTCAGTTTCGAAAGTCGGAGAGCTGTCTGCGATGGCCCTTAAAGACCAGGATCGGACGTGACGGGTCGCGAGGGATCGGAATGAAGATTCTGCTTGCCTGGTTATTTCTAGGAGTGTTGATCCAGAAAGCCCAACTCATGCGTAGGCCTTCAGCTCGCCTTGGTCAAACCACCACTTCTCAAGCCTCGTCGAACCACGATGCTGGGTCAGCAAAGTCAGCCGCACATCGATTCAGTTCGTCAAGCATCAAGAGAGCCTGGTTTTGCATGTCGATGGTGACGGCGCGTGAGATGCATGCATGGGCCTGTGTTGTCCAGAAAAAGGCTGGAGCCATATTTCGGTAGGCTACAGCCTTGTATTTCGTCACCAGAGGTTGTGTCGGGTAATTGAACTCTGCCTTCCACACCCCGCTAGGATGTATCATCACTCTTGTTACGATCATCAGGCGTGAGGTCCAGCTCATCCGAGCGCTGATCGAGAACTGAAGGTGTCGAATCATGGCGTAGGCGCCTGGTGGTATTTGCTTAATTATGGTGCGAGTTGCCTCTAGATCTTTTTGAGAAGTGATGTCGCTGAAGCGTTTGCTTTTTGACCAGTACCGCTCGTGCCTTTGAAGATACATATCCCTCGCTTCTTCATATATCTTTCGGCACGTGAGTAGTCACAGATGACTTGGAGCCTTTGTGGCTAGAACCTGCAGATGCATACAGATTTCAGGCTGGACGTTCTCGAATACTAACTCGTAGACCATGAGGCGTAGCTCAGGTGGGATGTTCAAAATCCTTGCCTGATGGGTGGTCGTGTCCATGGTGTTCTAGAGTTTGGAGAGACTTCTTGGATGGCCGATAATGTTGTGGTGGGAAGAAGTATGTCGGTGGGAGAGTCTTGTGGACACAAGATGTTCAACTTCCTCATGAAGACTGAGGACATATGTGGGGCCTGTCCTCAAGACCAACGAGCTTAGCCATGCGACTGGTATGAGTCAGCCGTCCATGTCGTCTTCTCCTGTAGTGGTCACCATTGTCTGGTTATATGAGGCGTGACTATCGTGCGTTGGGGCGCGATAACACGACTGCTCAGTGTGTTAGGCCATCCTCACGGCTTGGAGTCCCCAGACTCCTGAAACATGCGTCGTCTCATAGTTCGAGGAGTGCGGTCTTGCAGTAAAAGTTCCCAACGCACTCCAAATCATGAGCAAGACGGTGGAGATGACTCTCAAGCACCCGCTAGATCTTGCAGCCGTGCCTTTGGGGATCACAGCGTGTCCAAGATCTGCTTCACACGAATCCGCTGTTTCCGCTGCTCCCACGCATGCCAGCATGATAGTAGAACAGCCACTTCCCATTCACGCGGCGCCATTTGGCTTCGCTGAGGCCATGCAGCACGACATTCGACACGCCAGTCGCTTCACTCTCAATCACGACTGTCCCGTATCCGGCTCTTGTATCGACAGCGGTGTTCATTCGCGTGATGTTGAACTGCCCCTCTGGATGTGCTGCAAACATGGTCTGCCAAGCAGCATTCAGACCCGCCCAGTCCATCTTTCCCGGCACATTATCGAATATCGCAGTGAAGCTCGGATGGACATGTGACAGGAAATCTTGTCCTTCTGGCGAAGTGTAGTCCCAATCTCGTTGGTTGATCGCGTCGATGCATATCTTCGTCAAGCGCTCCAGCTCGGGTCCTATCTTCTGGACCCTCTGTTCTTCGGCTGTAGACACAGAATCTGGCGGCGAGGGTAACGAGGTCATATCGCATGTGCTGCAGGTCAAACGGAGAGGAGTGTGCGAGAGTAAGCACTCCAAAGTTCAGGACCTACCAAACGACTGAGGTGTACTTCTTCCAGCTTATCAACGGCTCTTGGCAGTAGGATCGTCTGCTCTCCTTCAGCATGACTACCAGCATACCGGATCTGGCCATCTACAGCGTTGCTACTCTTATACGCCGCTTCGACTAGAGTGCAATGCATACAAAGTTGTGTTATTCACCTAAACATGCTGCTTCAACAACATTGAAGGTCAGGCGTGCTTGCCAAGCCAATGACGCGTTGGCGCGAGCTCCTGCTTGCTCTGGTTCCCAGCTCGACCTTCACTGAGACATTCGCTCCTTCTCGCGTCAACCTCCCGTCCGACATCACGTAGCTTTTGTTCTACATATGGTAGCGCCTCCGAGGTATGCGAAGACTCCACTATTCACGCGAACTCGCAGATCTCCTGCACATGGAAAAGTAATGCAAAAGAGTGCCATGATGCACTATCACGAGAACGAGCAAGTCCGAGCCACGGCAACGTGCATACTATCACACCCAACCGTGGGTATGGAGCACAGCCAGTTTCGGAGCCAAAAGAAACTTATAGGAGCCGTGTGAGTGGCTCACGATGGGCGACAATCGCCATGTTGGGCAAGGCTTGCAGCAGGAAGAATGCCAGGGATATCGCTGAGTGCTTGGAAATGTTCTGTTCGGCCTTAATACCACGGCGGAGATCCATTCTGCTATCCAGAGAACATTACATTCGTCGCTGAAGCAAAATTGTCGTCGAGACGAAAGAGACATTCACCTTTCTGGAAGCGGCAAATATGGAGAGCAAAGTCTACCCAAGCACAGCATTGGTGCCTGCGATCATCGAGCTGTCGATACCAGATGTATACTCGCCCAAGTCATGGGTCAGTATCAAGGTCTGGTGCGTGCTAGCCCCAGCAAGTACTGATTGCCGCATAGGTCTGCCAGACTCACTTCTGGCCTCTGCATTCCGAGCTCACTCCCGAACGTGCCTTTGACGTGCTCCGGCAAGGACTCAGCCGGACTATCTCAGAGATACCTGCTCTAGCTGGCATCGCTGTTCGTGGACCCAAGAATGACCCACGTGACATTGCCATTGAGATCAAGGAGGATGGATGTGTGGACTTTGCGTACGAAGACTTCTCTGCAAAGGATGGCATCCCGAGTTATGCAGAACTCAAGCAGGCTGGATTCCCCTTGACCAACTTGATCGAAACATTCTCGCAATCCATCACTTTGACGCCAATATCAGAGGGCGCTCCGATGTTGCTGGTCAAGCTCAATGTGCTTCAAGGCGGGCTAGCCATGGCCTTCGGCTTCAACCATCTTCTGACAGATGCAACAGCCATGGCAGAGGTCGAACGACTGTGGTCTTTGCACACAGCGGATGTCAGCAGCGGTCGTCAGCAGACTTACAGAGCCAAGGATGCAAACAAGATGGACGTCGAGCTTCGCAAACGTTTCTCCGTTCCCACTTCTGATGCTGCGGAGTTCGAGAATCCTCATTGGACCATATTCCCGACTGAACACTCTCAGCTCCACCTGGCACCAAGGCCCATCTCAAAAAGCTTTTTCGAAAAGACGAAGTCTGAACGCCTGCCGCAGGTAGATGGGTCAACATCAGTAAAGGGAGATCCTGAGACAGTCAAATGGTGCCATTGGTATTTCAGTCCCGAGAGTCTTGTGGCTCTCAAAAAGGACGCTTCTGGTCCAGATCCAGTCAAGTGGATCTCGACCATGAACGCAATGGTTGGACTGTTCTGGTCTCGACTATCTTCGATTCGTCAGAAGAGTCGTGACGGTGTCTCAAGCTCTCTTTGCTTGTTCCCAATGAACATGAGATCTCGTTTCGATCCGCCAGTCGGCTCAGACTTCATCGGCAATCTTGTCGATGTGGTATTCACTGTGTCTCCACTACAGGAGCTCGAAGACGATGCTTTGGGACTGCAAGTAGCTGCATACTCTGCTCGCAGTGCTGTCAAAGGCTGGAGCAGCGAAGCATGGAACTCATGGCTCGCAATGGCCGTCAACCTTCCCGCGGAGCAAGCGATCTGTCCGAACCCTCTGCCGCTGTTACAGACCCACAACCTTGGCTTCAACGATTACTCAAACTTGCAATCCAACACACTGGACTGGGGGTCAGATTTGGGACACATCGATGTGACGCGATACATGAAGCCAGCTGCAAGCCTAGCAAAGTGCGCAACTGCTGTCATTGTTCATCCGCGATTGAGAGATGGTGGTCTGGCTGTGGCAACGACTAATACTGACAGCATGTGCAAGGCTCTTGAGCAGGATCATGTCTTCTCGCGCTATGGCAAGCTAGTGTGCTCTTATGTCTGATAAGCAGTTCTTCGGATCTTCTCGGTATTTGCTATTTTCGGCTTGTCATTATCGGGCTGGTGCGATCGCACTGTCTTGACTTCACGTCTAATACCAAGGCTTGCGCACGCGTTTGTTCTACATCCAAACTCAACAAATTGTTCTGATGGCGACACATACAATGTCGAGTCTCGAGCAGGCACCTCTGACTTGCACACACGTCTGGTCTGCATCGCAACTTGATAAAGATGCCAACGCCTGTCTGGTGGCGATGCGTACAACGCCGAGCCAGAACCTGGAACCGACATGCATTGCTTCGGTGAAGAGGTTTACATTAATGATAACAGATGTGAGTGTGGAAAGAACCTAAAGCTGGACACCCACGTCTGACCTCGACGAAAAGGAGTACATTCATGACAACAGATGTGAATACCGAAAGAAGCTAAGAATACGCATGGTCCAAACGCCCGAATACGAACCTCCAGCTTCAATACACCACTTCTCCTAGCTGACTGCCTCCTTGCCAAGCAGCGAGCAAGTCATGCACGGCTGACCCAGGAAGTGACGCCCCCTCCGTTTGATTCTGATATCCTGGTCCTTCGCGATCTTTCTTCTTCAGCAGATGATACATCGACGTTAGCAATGGCACGCTCGCGCCGACTCTGGCCGCCTGCTCGACCAGGAAACCAAAAATGGGGTCCAGCTCAAGCGGTCTCCCCTTTCGTACGTCTTGCAAAGTCGAAGGCGTGATCACATGAGTATCTCTGGCAAGCTCGACCACCTTATTTGGCAGATCTGCTGGCAGCTCTACGCCACTGGCCGCGGCAACGTCGCATGCTTCGTGCGCCAGCTGTAATACCACTGCCACGCCTTCTGATCTTTCGAGGAGCTGATGGGTGTCGAGACCTGATAGTGCGGTGCTCGGGTTGAGGGCCGCGTTGACAACAAGTTTGCGCCAACGTTCCCGGGAGACGTCTGCAGCAACTTCGAAAGCAGAATCCATGGCCACCAACCTGTCGCGACGTCGGACATCAGCCGCGAGCCGCCGAGGATCGTGGCCGGCCAGACCAAATGCGAAAGCATGCGGCTTGACGTTGACTGCTTGTTCTATGATGCCATGAGCTGCCTGGTTGCAGTTGAGGTTGCATACTGCTACCAGCACTGTATTCTTGGGAAATGCTTGTTTCAATGGCCCCTCCACGCCCATGCCGTTCTGGGCAGCGACGAGTGTTGTGTTGGGTCGGACTATACTGCGAAGATCATGCAGCATGGAATCTCGCTCTCCTGTGACCTTGGTGGCGCAGATGACATAGTCGAATCGTTGCTGCGAGGCTGCAGCAGCGATGTTCGATGCAGAAAACACCTGGTAGGGACGAAACCGGCCAGTGCCCCATGTTGAAGTCCGGAAGAGGTATCCATCGGACCTGACTTTGGCAAAGTTCGAACGACACACAACGGAGACCTGGGTGCTGCTGTTCTGAGCAATTCGCCAGCCTAGGATCGAACCAATAGCTGTGCCATGGATGGTCAGTGGAGAGATCGCATTGAAGGCTTGTGCTTTGCTTACCTCCTCCGCCGTAAACTAAGACTTTACATGACATGTTTGGAAAGGACATGATCCCTGCTTTCTGCTGCTCGGTTTCGACAAAGTTTGCTTACCGCTTCTTGAGCGGAATCAAGCAGAAGTTAAGAGATGGCAATATCACCACTTCAGTCACAGCAGATAAGACAGCACTATCGAATGTCGCAGCGACGAAAGCCACACACGCATCTTGCCATATTGTCGAGAATGATCGTCCGCGCTGCTTCCGAATTTGTTTCAAATGTGCAACACATATCAGCGCTGGGATGTCACGCCGGACGGCCTGTCCGCTACGACTTGAACTGCATCCATCTATCAGACTCTCAGCTCCGCTATGAGGATTACCCCGATAGCGACACGTGCATTGGCGAGGATCCTGGGACCCATCCTGCGATCCAGCCTCTGGTAGGCACTACGAGGTAACGTTGAACCGCCGCAGATCTACCAACATCAGCAGCTGACTCGGGTCGAAGCGGGCCGTGATCATCGGTATCGCCGCAGTGGTCCACCGGTCGGAGATCGGGCTCTAGGAAGAGCTTCCCAATATCTGCAACAGCAAAGGCACGGGAAGGCAGCGGCTCGGGTGATGGGAGGTGCTCAGTCAGAGCACTTGAAGGAATACGATCTCTGTTCACAGATGCATCGACAGTGGTCGGACCAGGATCGTCGAATCGTCGACCCTGGAAGATGATCGCCAGCGTTCGGTGCTGACCTTGCGGCAAGACCTTCAGCACATGCTTTTGCCTTTTGCATAACGTTATGGGCCAAGATGGTGGGACCCGATAGCTCGGCGGGTTACCTGCCACTAGCCTAACGGTCGTTCTGTCGGCGAGATATGCCTTCGCTAGTACATTACAAGATGCCTGTTGTCACGCAAGACGTCTCCACCGACGCAACGTCCTACCCGCAACACCCCCAATGGTATTCCGGAACCTGGCTCGCACAATATACCCAACGAATTGCTTCTTCAAGTAAGCCAAGACCCAACTTCCTCCCGCGACCGGCTAACTCGCTAGAATAACGGCCGAGACGGCCCGCTCGCAGACACATGTCAAGGCAAGGTCTCGTACGTTGTGTACGGGAGGTTTCTCAGCCTCGTATCACAAACGAAGTGCACACAAGCAATTGAGCTCGGATCACGAGCGAAGCAGTCAAGGCAAGTGCAGCCACAGCGGCGATGCCCGAGAGTTAAAAGCAACTTCACCCACCACTCACAAGACCCTTGCATATCTAACATCCCAACTAGGCATAACCTTAAATGCTTAATCTAAATGCTCGGCTGTCGGTGATTGTGCACATGCAAATACGCCACAGCCGATCGGCAAGTTGCAGCGGACGTCTGTTAACGACACCCTCTTCGTTCTCGGGAGTATGGATGTTGATAGGCAAGGGCCCTTGATTCAGTAAGTTGGGTCCTCGCTACCGACTGCTTGTCACCAGAAGAAACCTGGTTGTGGATGGTCCACATCACATGGTGCAGAACGGTCTGGGGAGCATGTTATGTTTTGATAGTGCACATCGATCGATGTCAACAAGCATGTTCGACGCTACACGAACCTGATACTTGAAGAGGACGGAACCCAGTCTGCAGCTAACCAAGTCATTTGAAACTGCTGTTCAACATCATGCCTGCTACGAGACAACATCCAGTGCACATCCTAGACTTGCTCAAGGATGCTGCTGCGTCAGATCCGTCTGTCGGGCTGCTTTATCTCAACAAAGGCTTGGCTGGTGAAGCAAAGCGGGTGCCGTATGCCCAGCTACTGAAGCAAGCTGAGGTACGTTGAATGTGATGGGCAGGCGGCTGAGAAGGGATCTGACGGTACTAGGACAATGCAGTGCGACTGCGTAAAGCTGGCATCTTCGATCATGGCCGTACTGTCATCACTTACTTCGACACGCATGAAGAGCACGTGCTCTGGTTCTGGTCCGTCATTGCGGCGGGTGGAGTTTGTGCGGTGCTCAATCCCATCTCGAACGACCCAAAAACTGTTGCAGGCCAGCTCGACAACGTCAAATCCCTGTTCGGCGATACTCCTGTCGTGACGACACATAAGCTGTCATCGATCTTTGCAGCACGACGGCTGAACGTTGGATCCGTTGAAGACATCCTCACTCCTCGCAAGCGGGCCGCAGAGATCGAAGACAATGGCGTTCTGTCAAGAACTCACCCTTTTGACCCTGACAAGACAGCCGCCATCGTGTTCACGTCCGGAAGTACTGGTCATTCCAAGGCGGTCAAATACAGCCATGCAGCGCTCATTGCCTCGGTCCAAGCCAAAGCTGCGCATCTTTCGACGCATGGCTTGACTTTCATGTCATGGATTTGTGAGTGCATTAAAGCTGCTTCGACGTACCTTGCTGACTCTGCGAAGCATTCGATCATTCAGCCTGCCTTTGCGAGGTGCATCTCCAAGCACTTTTCGTGCATTCTGACCAAGTCTTTGCCCCTACTGCAGACGTCGCAGTCGAGCCGCATCGTTACTTTGAGATCCTGAGTCGATACCAGATTGGCTATACTTTCTCCCCAAACTCATTCCTTGCCGCAGCTGCCAATGCACTCGCAGAGCACGATGAGTCTGGCCAGGAGATCGACCTCAGCCATCTCCGTGTACTCTTCTGTGGAGGCGAGGCCAACAGAACAGCGACTCTGCAGGCCACAGACCAGATCATACGCAAGTTCGGTGCGCCGAAGCGGGCTATCAAACCAGTCTACGGTCTCAGCGAAACATGCTCTGCCTGCTTCTACAACCTGGAGGGCCCAGACTACGACGTTAAATATGGTAACATCTTTGCAAGCGCAGGCAAACCACTGCCCAGTGTGTTAGAAGTCAAGCTGGTGGACCAAGAAGAGGACCAGAAAGTCTCCGATGAAGGTCTGATTCATCTTCGTGGCGACGTCCTCTTCCAAGGCTACCACAACAATGAAGAAGCCACTGCTGCTTGCATGACCGCTGATGGCTGGATGAACACTGGCGATATCGGGAAATTCGATGAGAACGGCAACCTTCTGCTCCTCGGCCGTGCCAAAGAAGTGCTCATCCTGAATGGGCAGAACTACTCTTCGTTCGAGATTGAGCATGCGATCGAGACGAGTGACATCGAAGGCCTGGAACCGTTCTATACCGCCGTGTTCTCGACATGGGACCAAGACAGACAGTCTGAAGCGCCGATTGTGCTGTTCAATCCGACCGAGGCGGCGATTGGACCAAAGAATCTTCGGGCTACATTGCAGGCTGTTGAGAAGTGTGTCTTCAGTATTTGTGCGCAGAAGGCGTTACATATCATTGCGCTACCGAAGTCATTATTACCGAAGTCAACGATTGGCAAGCTCTCCCGAGCGAAGTTGAAGAAGTCCTTCGAGACTGGTGCCTTCGACGACTTCATCGTCAGCGAGAGAGCACCACCCGTCAAGTCGAACGACATCAACGGTACCAATGGTCACACTAACGGAACCAATGGCCACGCAGTCAAGACCTTCCCGTCACCTCTTCAGAAAGAGATCGCCGAGATATATGCTTCCATCGTCGGCGTATCCTCGTCCGAGCTCATGGGGCAAGATGCACTGCTATCAAGCGGCATCAACTCGATGGGTTTCATGCGGCTGAAGAAAGCTCTTGAAAACAACCTCAAGATCCACCAAGAGATTCCAATGCCACTGTTGATCCGCTGCCACTCGGTCGCCGATCTGGAACACGAACTGACACTCTTAGGAACAGTGTCAACCCAGTACGATCCAATTGTCCCACTCTTTACGGAAGGAAGCAAACAGCCTCTCTTCCTGCTTCATCCCGGTGCCGGTGAGTTCCTCTGCTGGATTGGACTCTTGAAGTATCTACCGGACAGGCCGATCTACGCTCTCCGCGCCAAAGGTCTACATCCCGGTGAAGGGACTTTTGATGGGATAGAGGATTTGTTGAAGTGCTACTATGATGCCATGCGGAGGGTACAACCTCACGGTCCTTATGCTATGCTCGGCTACTGCTTTGGAGGTCTTCTGGGCTTCGAGCTCGGCAAGATGTTCGAAGCTGCGGGTGAGACTGTCGTTTACTGTGGTGGTATCGACAACCCTCCTGATCCGAAGCCAACGATTGGACAAGTTCAGTACCGCAAGCTGATGATTGATGTGCTGCCTGTCGTTACCGAGCTGACCGAAGACGACGCTCAGAAGTTTGCAGATGAAACAGCACACCTGAGCGATGAAGGGTTCTACGAGATCCTCTTCACCAAGTTCTCTCCAGAGCTCATCGAGAACATGGACATTACAGTCCCTCGACTTCAGGCTTATGGTCGGGTTGAAGATGTGATGCGTCAGATTGCAAGCAAGTATGAACCAACGGGTGATCTTGGAACCATGGATATCTTCTGCGCCGATCCTATGCCACACTTTGGTGCGACGCCGGAGGTGTGGAAAAGAGATGTCCTTGGTGGGTGGAGGGAGTTTGTGCGAGGGGAGAATGTCAACTTTCATTACGTGCAAGGCACGCACATCAGTCTGATTAAGGAGCCGCATATCAAGGACTTTCAGAGGATTGTTAATGAGGCTTTTGAGAAGCGTGGCATCTAGGGTGGAGATTGTAATGGTTGCTCAGCTTTCGGTCGGCTCTTTCACCAGCATGCATAACTTACCCAAGTGTTTGATTAAGACCACTTACTCCGGTCGGGCATCTTCACAGCGTAGTACTGCTTTCACAGCGGGTGGTTGTCGTGCAATTGGCTCATCTCGCCCTTTCAGCTAGGATATCCTGACAGGAACGGTCTCCCGATGCACGCAGACTCCATCTGCACTACCAACACAGGCCACGGACACAGCATACTCGGCAGCCTCGGCTCGGAGTGGTCTTGCTGGCCGAACAGGCGTGCTGGCCGCGCTGGCACGAACCAGAGGCGGTCGCTTGCATGCCGAGATTGCTGGAGTATCGCTGGAACGCAATCTATACCACTGATGGTTCGCTTATGGTAAGACGCGGTCTAGACTGCGTTTCGCAAAAGGCAACCTGACACACCATCTCTGCACATCGCACAGGCACGCCGGTGAGCATAATAACAGCCCAACAGTTTCAGGACTCTGTCTTCGCTTTCTTTCTTCCCATCACTCCTAATCTGTACCGAACCAACTTTAGACCGTTATGAGCTTGTTTGCATATCAAGTCCAGCAGTACCCGTGGACCATCTCTGGAAACAGACACCCATTCTAGGTGGGTAATGAGTGTCAGGAAGGAATGAGCCTCACTGAAATCAGCTGCAGAATGGACAACGTTTTCGAGCAGCTCGATGCAAAAGCATCTTGCTTGCTACGAGAACTATTCGCCACAAATCCAACTATCCAGCAAGATTTCGAGAACATCCTGCAACTTAAACAGTTCCCAAAGTTCTCTCAAGCTGCCTTGGGTGGACTCCTCGAAACTCTACCAATCACTATTTCGATCAGCGAACGTTCGCTCAGCACACGACGAACGAGTGGTCTAGCCTCCGATCGTCGACGCAGCGAAGACTACGTTGGCTACCAGTGCGCTTTCAAGATGCCAGATGAAACTGACTGCCTCACTTGGACGTGTATACCATATGTCAACGAGACATACTTTACAGGTCTAGCCAGGATACTCGCCGCGGCAGGAAATCGGGGCGACCCCATGACAAACGGCCAGTCTGTGACCGAGCTCGAGTTCGAGATCAAAGCTGGCTTGAAGGCCATGTTCTGCCATCGTCACACTGAACAGGAGAAGGTTGAGCAGGTTGATCGGCTAGCACAACCCATTCGAGATTGCGTCCAGCGTTGGCGCCATCAGGAGAGAAGATGGCGTGAGCTTGGGAAGAGTGTCGTTAACGGACCGGCAAGGCCTAACGGACCTAATGGAACGAGTCGCGGCCGGCATGATGACTCGGCTGTGTGGTCGAGTAGCTCTTCGAGCAACACGTCTGATCGAGCTGAGAGGGAGAATGAAGGCTTGAAGGAGCAGATTCGGTATTTGAGAGAGGAGAATCATCGTTTGAGGGAGGAGGTTGCAGATCTCAGTGGTGGCTATCGCCGTGAGCATTGAGAGCGGACTGTTGTTAGTGGGTGAATCTCTACTCTTGAGGCTGGTTGTGCTGCTTACTGGCGATGTCGTTATTCGGAATCACGCAATGGGTAGCAGTGAATATGGCAGTCGGTCTTTCCTTTGTTAATCAGTCTGCAAGCGAAGCAAGAGCTGGAGACTGGCAGAGGTACAGGTTAAGGATTGCGAAAGAGATGATATCGCCACAGTCGTCGGTGTACGAGCATGGTAAATTCGTGCTGCATGTGATTGATGAGTCAGCGGTCGTCCGTTCTGTTCAGGTAGCTCTCGAACTTGCTTTCTTCTCTCTCCGTTTTCCCTCACCCATTGCCAACCACCATGGCCTCATCTGCCCTCTGCAACGCTGGCGGGCCGAGCAAGACAGACACAGCCACAGAACAAGTAAGTCTAACCCTCAGATTTCTGTGACCTCGCCAACACTTAGGCAGAGAAAAGGCCTGCTCGACCTACCCGCAGAGATATGGTCCAAGATCGGCAAAATCGTGATCGCAGACTCCAATCACCTCTCCGCCACTGCATTCTGGGAGTCGCCAAAGCACCCCGACTTCTACCATCAACCTCCTATCCCCCGCACTTGTCGCATTCTGCGCGAAGAGCCACTGCCGCAGTTCTACAGTACACGTGTGCATATCCACTGTGCAAACTTCTCACGAATTACTGTGTGGCTGCGACGCATCGGCCCAGAGTTGCGCCGCTGCCTACGCGGAACAGTGGTACTTCGTAGTCTGTTTGAATCGGAGGAGCACTTTCGCCAGCGCCTGATGAGAACATTGGGGGTCGAATTGGAGCTGGACACAACGCCTACTGGCCTGAACCCAGTGATCTGGCACAATGTGCGGTTCCTGTAGGATCGCTCCTACTGGAAGGATAATGCAAGGCCGATGGAGCATGAGTAGGGTAGCTGAAGATCTCGAGTCGAGTCGAGATGAGATGCGTATGCCCAACGAGCAAGTTTCTAGCATGTGATCGATGAGTAAGCGCAGTAAAAACTGTCCCCCTTTTGCTCATACTGTACTCCCCTTTCATCTCCGTTCAAGACATTCGTCGCCAACAGTCGTCGAAATGGGCCAGTCTCCTTGACCTCCCGGCCGAGATCTTGCCAAATCGGCAAACACGCCATCGACAACGAGCGTCGCGTCTGCGGGGGCGGTCTCAATGTGTGGAAGTCAACATACCACCAGCCACCAATTACGCGCACCTGCCGCTTGCTCCGCGAAGAGCTGCTACCCTACTTCTACAGCACCAAAGTCTTGATAACGTGCGGAGCTGACGATGAGGAGCTTGGACTCTGGCTCCGTACGATCGGCCCTGAAAACCGGCGCGCGATCGTGGGAATCAAGAGGGCAACGTTCTGCCCAGGTGGTATGGACGAAGAGAGCGAGTACAAGGAAAACTGGGGCGTGGAGCTGAAGATCGAGATGGAGACTTTGACGAATGGTATAAAGCAGTTGCAGCGGATGAGCAGGATCCGATTCTTGTAGGCGCAATGATATTGGGCCAGTGGAAAGTCACAATGACTCGATGTCTCGATTGTGGCATCAGCAGTATAAGCGGCCGGGTTGATACACTTCAGCTGGGTATTGCAACAGTCGCCTCAACTGTCTAGACGGACGCCAGTCAGCAGTAAATATACTTGCCTGGGAACGCTCTCTTCAGCCCCTCTGAACGCCCTCGCTATGCCATACGCTCACACTCAATTCCTAAAAGTCATACTCCGTCCCGGGCCCTCCTTCTGATTCCTCGGCATACCCTTTGGCGCATCTAGCGACGTAGCATACGGATTCTTTTGCTTCTCCTCCTTCTTGCGCTCCTTCGCACTCTTTCGAGGCTCCCGCGGTGGGTTGAGTATGCTCGGCGCTGCAGCATAGTCGAACGGTGTGTCGTCCTCGATCTCGCTATCTTCCTCCCCGTTCCGCTTCGCCTCTTTTTCGGCTTTCTTCGCCGCCTTCCTCGCTGCTTTTCGCTCTGCCTTCTCACGCTGTTCTTGGTCGCGACCACTGACTGGAGTCAATGACACTTCGTCCGTGTTTGCTGCCATGCCGTCGTCCTCCACATTTGCGAACTTGTCTATCGTGCGCTTTCGCTTCCCGTTGCGCTCTTTGAGGATAAAAGTGTCATCGTCAGCCGGCACTTCCACAGCTGGAGCAGGAATAGGTTCTGGTGTCGGCGGCTCCGCTTCCACCTCGTTCGGATTGGCGAAGATCTCTGCTGTTAGTGGTGGTAGGGGTACAGCCAGGGAAACGTTGCTAGTCGATGACATCTCCCGCTTTTGATGCGCGCTGTTGTCGAAAGCTGAACCCCAGAAGGTTGAAGTTGAACTTCGCAGCGGGAGTGATGTCGAAGGTTTGTAGTCGGCCATAGAAGCTGTGCCAGAAGCACTTGCAGTGGGTCCCGTCTTTTCTGGCGTTGCTTCTGCTGGGGCTGCTTGTACAGGCGCTGATTTCCGCGGTGCTTGCGGCTCGATTTTGTTGAGAATGTCCATCATTGCTGGTCCCTCCTTTCCTGCCTCCTTCGCCTTCGCAATCACACTGACCAGCTCATCCGCCCTCAGCTTGACGGTCTGTGTTGTCGGCTGCGCTACACCAAGCAATGCCAGTCGGTTCGGTGGCATGGCCTTGGCAATGCTCAGCACTTGATGGTTCGGCATGACATAGTGCGTGCTGTCGTCTTGCTCTCTTGCCACTTCGTCTCGCCACTTGTGCACTGCGCGGAAGACGGAGAACTGCTCTTTCGAGAAGAGTGCTGGGGTTCGCGACAGCATCTTATACCATCCTCCAGCACCTTGTCCCAATTCTGCGTCGTAGATCGGGTGCTCGTATCTCTGTAATGCGACCTCGGTACTCTTCTGTAGCACATCCCACAGCTTGTCACCCTCGTGATCTGGCTTTGAGAAGTCCGACCTCTGCACTAGCTCATTCCGCATATTGTCGAAGATGTAAAGCAGGAAGTGGGTGTCGCTTCTGGCGTAGTCGAACAATTCTTGCGGAAGTGGCCGTATCCGCCAGTCTGCCATCTGATACTGCTTTTGCGCGTCAAAGTTGATGAACTTCTTCAGAAGGAAAGCCAGACTTCCACCAGTGTAGCCCAATGCTCGTGAGGCATAATGCGTGTCGAAGAGCGCGACAATGTACAGTCCAAGGTCTCGTTGCAGCCACACAATGTCCATGTATGCGCCGTGCAAGATCTTGAGGATGCCAGGATCGGCAAACACCTCATTCAAGCATTGCATCTTTCTCCTCCACGGCTGAAGCGTATCCACAACCCAGTCCTTGTCGCGCGTGCTGATCTGCATGAGTGATACTATACCTATGTATGTCCTGCTGTCGTGATGTTCCAGATCGATTGCAATCTCTTTCGCCTGCTTCAACTCTTCAAGCATTTCGTATAGTGCTTCCTCGGTATCGACGAATGTGGCGGTCGTGGATTCGAAGGGCTGGTACATGATCGGTTCGCTGATGGTATAGACGGACGACGGGTATCGGTACTGCTCGATTTCAAGCTGGTAGGGGTGTGGGTATCTGTTTGGTACGTTAGGATCAATGTTCCAACAGCGGAGTTTCAAAGACTTGGATGTAGGAAAGAAGAACTCGAAGCGTGAAGCTTTGTTACTGAAAGAGAAAAGATGCTTCAGACCATCTTCATGGTCCAGCACACCAAGTCGAGAGTGAGAAATGAGATGGTAGGCGTACGATTCTTGCGTGTCCTCGTCAGAAGCGATGGGCGAAGTCTCCAGCGGCACTGCAGCATGCGGTTTGCTCTGCAGGAGCGGCTTGAAGGGAAGCACCTCATCGTTCTTGGGCACGTGGTCGAAGTGCAGCTGTGGCTTCTCAAGCTCCTGTGTCTTGAGCGCGGCAGCGATTCGAGAGACCTTGGGCGGTTTGGAAGGAGCCGCCTGGGATTGTACTTAGCGGTGTCATCTCTTGCCAGTATTATACCATTTTACCTGCTCAATTCCCGGACTCAATCTCTTCACAGCGCCAGTAAACTCATCCAAGGCAGTATCGGCGCGCTCGAGCAGGCTGTCGACGACATCAACGACGGCCTTCCAGTTGCCTTCGACCGAGTCGATATCTTTCAGTCGCGGAGGACGTACAAGCTCCGTGTTCGCTGTCGAAACGCCCAGAAGACGTTCCGCAAGACCCAGAAGACGCGCATTCTGCTGGTCGAGGGTGGTGCCGACAGACGAGTCGAGCGATCGGTGGAAGGCGAGGTCTTCGTTGCCGAGTGAGTTGGCGCTGCGGATGGTCGCGAGGAGGGACGATTTGATGTTCGCTTCGAGGCTGTTGAAGTCCTCCATATTGCGCGATTGTCGGAGTGTTAGTTGCGCATTGGTGGGAGGTGCGGATGAGTATGTAATGTAGGCCTCATCGTTGTCGTGCACTTTTGCAAAGCTTCGAGTTCGAGGTGATGCGCGGCAGGGATCATGCCGCTAGCGTAACCTTATTTTGGGAGAGACGACCTTCCGAACCTTCCCGCACCAAGTTTCATTCATTCACATCAGGTCCATGCACGCGACATGTTGCTGTACCAAGCTGACTATTCCTCTGTAGCCAACGCTTTGTCGAGAAATACATACCACTGAGCTGAGTGATCCGGTCCAGGATCGTGCTCTTACTTCTGCATGGAGTCGGATGCATATGATGCGATCTGACAATTCCTCTCGATGTCTGGTCATTGACCAGCATCACTGCACTCAACATGCCTCCGGAGTATGAGTCGCACAGTCTTCGGAACACATAAGAGCAAGGTCGATGCAAAATGATGATCGTGGTACAACATCGCGGAAGATCACGCTGCGTAGACGCGAGTGCGAATGCGTCGTGACCTCGCTTCAGGAACATCTCGGAGCATGAAGCTTCATGTCACACAGAATGCGGGCGTAGGATTGCACGCGCTCTCAGGGGAGGAGTCAGCCGTGGCTTACAGGTAGGAGTTGCTCTTACTCTTTGTTCCTCCATCTCTCCAACCACTGCCATCTATCCCTCAGACACACCATAGATACATTACCCAGCATGTTCGCCTCTACCAAACTCGCCTCTTCAGCCCTGCGCGTCAGCGTCACGCAGCAATCCCGACGCATGTTGTCCACGCCGCGAGGTGAGTAAGCAAGACCGCGATTCCTCAGCACGCACTCACTACTTCAAGGAGCGGCCCCTCTTCGAAGCTCCATCGCCCGCCAGCCCATCGCTCGCAATGGTCTGATCCAGTCGAACGGCCACAATGCCTTCGTCACCCACTCGCTCCGCAACACCGCCCAGTCCCGCGGCATCACCGCCGAGACGACTACAGGTGCCATTGTAATGGCAGCAAAACTGCAAGGCGCGGGTCTGGCTACAGTAGGCCTAGCTGGTGCGGGCGTGGGCATTGGAGCTGTGTTCGCCGCGTTGATTATAGGTGTGAGCAGGAATCCGTCGATGAGAGGTTAGTACATACATGGAAGCATGGTAATGCCGGGACTGATACTGTGCGACTTTTAGGACAGCTGTTCCAGTACGCCATTATGGGGTTCGCGTTTGCTGAGGCTCAGGGGCTGTTTGCTATGATGATTACGTTTTTGATGTTGTATGCATATTGATGGGGAGATACTCTACTCGTGACCGTTCGGGAAGTCTCAAGGGACTTGACAAGAGATTGTGGTAGATTACTTGGAATAGTACTGCTATGCATCTCCCCCATTTCGCGCCATTCTTGCTGTTGTTCCAACATCTTGGGGCGTCAATTCTGGTGGAGTCCAGGAGGAAGGCAAGACGTGAAGGAAATACACGGCCAGTCTGCTTCGAACTGCTTCGCATGGAAAATCTACGCACCCCCTTTGACGGCAAGAGATTGATTAGGATAGACGCACCTCATATCATACCGCGCGCTCGTGGTAGCGCTAGTGTCGAAAACCCACACCGAAAATCGAACCCACCGCCGGCCCCTGCTCAGCCCTCCGCCTCTCATGCTCCTCCAGTACGAGCGCATACGCCGCGCGATCAGTGGTAAGCGTATTTGTAGTGGGACCATACGCACTTGCAAGGTCCTTGAGAAAGATGCTCCAAGCTTCATGGGGGGAGTAATGAATCTTGATATCCGTGGGAGGCTGATGACCGACGTTTGTGCAGATGGAGAATAGACGGTCGTATATGGCTTCTTGGGAGAGAGTGATGGGAGGGGTGGAGGGGTTGATGCCGTAGTAGAGGGATTGGAATTTTTGGGTCAGGAGGGGGGTGATGGTGGTGGGGAGGTAGTTTGTGGTGTTTTCGTGGGCGTTTTGGGCTAGGAGGTTGGGGATAGACTTGGGGAGTTCTGGCACGGCGGATGCTGTGTCCATTTCTGGGTTGGGGATGTAGTGGAAGAGAGCTGTGATGTCTGCTGGCATGTTGATCTCCTTGCACAGATCTTCAAAGGTGTAGTCGGGCTGTGTGGCGGCGAGGAGGGTTTGCAGAAACGCGGTGTCCGGGGCGTGCATGCAGTAGGTGATAATGTAGCCGAGGAAGTGGACGTATCTGTAGATCTTGGTGAAGTCCAGCGTACCGAGATGTTGGCGGAACTCGATTGTCTCCGAGGGTTTGGATTTTGGAATGTCGGTGTTGCTGAGGAACATGTTATCGAAGTTGACCGTGGTGGCGTGACCGTAGAGCTCGTTGATGCTCAGGAATTGGAGTTCGAACATTCTGCACAAGGCGCGATAGCTCTGGCACTCTTCGATGTTCTGGAGCCAGGTGATGAGATTCCTGTCATGAGGCACATTCCGCGTGGCGTCATCAGCACAATGGTATAAGTGGCCATTGACGTGTAGAGAGGTCAGAGAGGCGTAATCCGGCCGCTTTAACTCCTCCTCGGACACATCACGTCTCCAAGTGTGCGCGGTCACTCGACTTGCTGCATGAATGGAATCGATCGCTCGCTCGTGGGCTAGGAAGATCTGGTAGATTCGTTTGGCGATGTCGATGGAGAAGCCCTTCTTACCATGTGCGAAATGGACGTGGTGGCCACAGGTTTCGTTGGTGATGAAGCGGCAGTCAAAGTTCTGTTCTATCCAGCGCAGGACGGTCAGGACTTGCTGGATTCGACCAGAGCAGCTTGGGTCATCAAGTCGAAGAATAGGAGATGAGATCTCCACGGATCGCTGCACATGAGTGTCCGGTAGGAGAGCACGCTCGGTGGCGGTGAGCTCGGTGAGCTCTTCCTTGATGGACCAGGTGGTATAAGGCTCCGTGTTCTTGCTGTTGAAAGAAGGCCCCAGGCCATGCTTGCGAAGGAAGTAATGAAGAGCGTGGTGAATCTCGACATACTGACCGTTGCCAAAGTCACTATCGCAAAGGTCGACGTCCTTCTTCCAGATTAGGTCTTTCCACGGCGTGTTAGTGAAGGTATTCTGTGCATATACGGCGACAAACTCGAGTTCGACGCCGAATGTTAACGCAGAGTCCATGATGACTTTGTGAGGTATTGGATGTTCAATTGATGAAAGAATGCAACGAATACTTGAAACGAGAGATGACAGTCCAGCTGTATGAATGCAAGGAAAAGCGAGAAATGGTACAAATGGAGATGTGTGAGGTGTTGCCAGCCTTCAGCAGTACTGATTAATGGGATGTTGTCAAGTCCAAGGTGCTGCACAAAGGATCGACATGAACAAAGCGCTCCATTGATGAACGAGATTGAGCTCAGGAAATGTCGAAAGGTCCCGATATAGCTTGACAAAGCCATCCTGTGTGTCGGCGTCTCGCATAGTGGGGACGTGAGAGGTGAATGTAGTGCAAAGTGACGGGCTACCGATTACCTTCGCTCGACGCTTCTGCTGCTGTCCAGCCTAACGATAGCATGCTCGACTCAAACAGACTCGTCGACGCAATAGAGCGCGTACTTGGCAGTCGAACGCAGCTTGCAAGGTATGCTGCGTAACCGGCTGCATCCTTGAATCCCTATAAGATGACGGTGTCGACAATGTGCTGATGAAGTGCCTGTGACCTGTGTAGATTATTCTCTCGGTCCTCGATAAAGTGATGGGCGCCGGTGGAAGGCCGAATAAGAAGGCTTCAGCCTCGGTCTATTTCCGCAGTAGCGTGGTATGATGGTGTCGTGGCCTTTTTCGGGGGTCATGCAGCAAAGCTTCTCAGCCGAGCCAGCCTTCGTGATTTGTGTAAGCGAAGAATAGCTCCTAATCGAGACCTTCCGGAAGATGTCGCGTGCATAAGCGTATAGCATGAAACAGTGCTGTCGTCGACAAGAAATACATGCAAATAAGTCAGCAAGAACACAAGGATATGTGACGGTGTGGGAGAGAGCATTCGACTCTGTGGAATGGCCGGGGTGCAGGCGAAAGGGCGCAAGGCTGAAGAAGTGTGAAGTGTGAGCGCGGGTGCGGCATTCGTGCTTTCGCGCAGCCGAAGCGGACGTGCCTTCCGTGGCAAAAAGCCCCCGCATCTTCTAGAGGCGAGCAGCTCGACGTCGACACCACCGACACCTTCAACGACGGCCGAATTCTCCGTCGGCTGACACCCATTTTCTGCGGCCGAACGCGGTGGTGACCACGATTTGCCCTCTGGGCACTTACCGGCAACACCCTCGTTAGAGATATTGCTTGCTGCATGGTGCTGGCGATGGGGTTGCAAGAGGCCAACGGCAGACGCGAGGCTCCGTCGTCGCCGTCGCATCGAGCATCGTGAGTTTCTGGGATCTTCTTCGGCACACTGCAGCCCTCCGCTAGAACTAACACACACCCTTCGCAGCAACCATGTCACCCACGCTCACCCTCACCCTCACGCTCACCCTCACCCTCACCCTCACCCTCACCCTCACCCTCACCCTCACCCTCACCCTCACCCTCACCCTCACCCTCACCCTCACCCTCACCCTCACCCTCACGTCGCACCGGTATCGCCAGCAAGGCCTGCAAACAGCAAACCACTGCACTTACCGTCGCTCTCTGCACACACTCCTGCATCGCCCGACTCGAGCGTCTTCAACCATAATCCTGTGCACTGGGGCGCGTACCGCTCCTACGGTGGCGGGGAAAAGCCGCCTTTTGCACCCGGAGCTGGCGACAGGCTGACCATTACTCGAATTGCTGATCGACACGAACCGCAGCAGCAACAGCATCCGCAACATCAACCGCAGCAACCGCCGCCGCCGCAGCGAAAAGAAGAATATCCTGTTCAGAGCCCTATCCACTATGCGCCGAACGGACAGCTTCCCACCCCAGTAGAGAACGGCCATCACCTCCCCGCCTGGAACCCGTATCGTCAGCCGATGCCCCCCGGGATGCCGCCTCAACAGTCACAAACCGCTGAAGCGCCCATCATCCGCCGACGAAGAGCACAGTCATCGCGAAGCTCAATCGACTCGCCAAGCACTCCCATTTCACCCGGACCGGTGCCTAAACGCCACAACCCGGCCAAGCGCTCTTCCCTCAGCTTGTCCAAAGACGGCGGCGGACCGCTCCCTTCAACGTCGAGCAATCGATCTTTTCCATGTCCCTTGACAATCTACGGCTGCACATCCACATTTGGGTCGAAGAACGAGTGGAAGCGACATGTCAATACTCAGCACATGCGTCTCGGTTTCTGGAGATGCGATCTGTGTCCGAATGGCGATCGCAAACCCAATGACTTCAACAGGAAGGATCTCTTCATCCAGCATGTAAGGCGCATGCATCCCGCTGCTGCTAGTCGTACTGAAGCGACTTCCACTCCCCCGAAAGCGGGCAAGGATAACGAAAGCATGCAAGCGCTGCAGGATGCTGCGAATCGATGTTACAAAGCCCTGCGACATCCTCCCCAGCAGAGTTGCTGCTTGTTCTGCGATCAGCAATTCACTGGCAACGGCTCGTGGGATGACCGCATGGAGCACGTCGGGCGGCATCTGGAGCTCACGCGGCGAGAAGGACAACTACCACCAGATCCGCAGGAATGGGCACCGGATGATGCTGTCAATCAGTGGATGTTGAAGGAGCGCATCATCTTCCCCCATGGTCAGACTTTCGTGTTGGATGACCAAGGCTCAATAATCAAGCCAATCGTGCGACCAATCATCACTACTGCGCCGAAGCCTTTGCCGCCGTTGGTGAAGCCGCCTGAAACGAATGGCCACGTGGTGTCTGATAAGGTCATCTCCACGGACGTCTACGGTAGGGCTTCTTCGCCGAAGAGACGCTTCGATCCAGTCCATGATGCTGTCAGGCACGAGCGCAGTCGGAGTGGGGTAGGCGTGGAAGCTATGACAGGAGTAGCTGTGCAGACAAGGATCGATCCGCCTCACACGAATGGAGTGAGGCCGGAAGTGCAAGTCGCAGCGCAAGCAAAGCCCGCAGATACAAGACTCGAAGCCGGATCCAAAGCTCAGAAGGAAAGCGCCGACGATGCGGATCCTTATCTGGCACTCTTCAGCGCTATTAAGGGGACCGATGAGGAGACGGCGGATGTGGACGAAGCCGAAACGATGGAGAATGGTGACGACGAGGAGCTAGACGCTGCACCTGGAGCTGCTGATCAAAATGAAGAAGCAATGCCTGACTCAGGGATCGTACATCGACAGGGCACGCAGGCAGAGCGCATGAAGGACCAGACCGACATAAGCTACTACAGTACCATTAAGAATCGTACGTGGGGAGCGGTGCAAGCCATCGGACGACTTTTCGCTGGACCACGGCCAGAATCCGAAATGGGCTCAGCGGAGCCAGAGGGTGTCAATGGAGAAAGGTCTCCCAGCCCTGTTGCTAAGCGCACAAGGTCAGCCCGCGCGAAGGGAGATATCACCTTGGAAGGAGAAGAAGAGAGCGATCACGGCAGCCCTCCTCGGAAGCGGACCAGACAATCCGTTATCAGCTCGAGAAGCTGAGGCCGGGGAGAGAGTCGATTTTTGGACGGTCTAACTGTTAAAAGCGAAGATTGGGCGGTCCTTTTTGAAGTTTTTGTTCTCTTGATACGTGTTAGCGATGGACCAGTGTGTCTGTGGCTAAAGTTATATGGCCGGAGAAAGGCAGATGAAATTTCGACAGCAGTGACGACTCGGGAAAGTGGTAGACAGGACCAGGGGATATTATGGTGCATTTGGTAATTGCTGAACTGAAGCAGTGATCACGATATGTAGACTTGTCATCTCAACCATGAAACCAAGATACATGTGTGCGCAGCCTTGGAGCGGCACACTGGGATGATGTCATTGCCGAACGTGCTTTCTGTGCATCCCAGCAACACACGTGGCATGAGCATGTGTCTCAGCCTCATCACTTGGGCACAGTATGCTTCACGCTTCAATGCCTTTCGCATAAACATGCGCTACCAGGCAGGGCAAAGTCCATGCATACGGCAGACACGATCCATGCTTGGCCGCAGGCATTACTGCTGGCGGAAGCACAACGATGCAGCTGAGGCATTCAGCCGAGAAATTTGATCCTGCCTCACCACTATCGTTCGAAGGATGTCACCTTCACAGACTTTAGAGACCGGTAGGCGTATGAACACGATCGCTTCAGAACCATGTAAAACGAGGTATGACAGTCGCCAAGCAGGCGCTCAGCCCTATAGCTCCCTCATCATGCTGCCTACCTGAGCTCTTGACATTGCATTCTACTGTCTGCAGCCTCAAACAACGGCACGCTCCTCGCCGCTATAGAGAAGACTCCCTCCCGCTTCTACCATCATCATGCCCACACCTCGCACAGCCTTCATATCCGGCCCCCTCGACGTCTCCCACGCCTACTTCACCGCTCACTACACCCCCCTCATCTCCTCCGCCATCGAACGCGGCGACTCCTTCGTTCTAGGCCCCGTCTCCGGCATCGATACTCTCGCCCTTGAGTACCTCCTCTCCCATAACCTCTCCACTGGGCGAATAAAGATCTATATGGCGTCCTGGGAGATCGCCAGTCGCCCGTCTTTCGTGAAGGAGATACGGGAGAATTTGGGGAAAGAGGGAGTGGTAGTGGCCAAGACGAAGGAGGGAGGGGATGTAACGACGACGCAAGGAAGAGACGCGGCTATGACAAGGGGGAGTGAGTATGATATCTTGAGGTTTAGGACGGAGGGGGAGTGTAAGAGGGGGTATGGAGTGAGGTGGAGGGCGAGGGTTAGTAATACGGAGAGGAATTGGAGGAGGAGGAGGAGGAGGAGGGATGGTAATGATAATGACGATGAGGGTGATGTGGTGTATGTGAGGCATTTGAGTTCTGAGGAGGTTAATGAGAGAAGAGGAAGGGAAGGTGACGGGGTACCTGAGTGTGATGGGATGTGCTGGGGACATCGGGATGTTGTGGAGGAGAGAGATGTGTTGGGAGTGGAGGAGGTTTGGGGGTTTGGGAATGATGGGGTGAGGATGAGCTGAAAAACCACGTCGCCGCGTACACTCGGACAATCCGCGGTTCTGGGGTTCGGAAACGATGAGTGTCAAGAGAGTTGGAAGGCCGCGAGGAGGTGCTATAGCGATCTGAAGCATCACAATGCTATCGCTTCGCTTGCTCCCACTTGAACAGCAGGAGTAATTCGCCCTTGCCCTGGTGTGCAGTCCATGACCGGGGAGAAGCATGGCATTTCGACGCTGGCAGACGCGCACAGTCCACTGCCTGATGCCGATAACCTTATCGGAAGCCCATGACATCGAGTCAGGACACCGCTAGCCCGGTAATAAGAGACCTCAATGTGGTACGAGCAGGTAACGATATTGGACAACCTCTCACTCAGTCAAGGAGCTGGCATCAGGAAAAATATCATATGTTCACAAGAAGTCCCGGCAAACTCCGGATTCTCGATATCCTGCCTCTTCGAGATACTGGGATTAAGCACGCCAAGCTCACGGACTCCGCGATGTATACAGGACACAGCCTTGAACTGACTCCATTCGGACAGTGCTAGGCGGCATTAATAGAGGCGTGATGCACTGTCAGGCCTCAGTCACTTGCTTGGTCAGGTACCAGGTATGCCCAAACCAGGGAATATGCCTTTGGGCGGAGAATACTTCCTGTCTCGTACAGCAGACGGTCATGTTCTCCGCCGATAGAAGCAGGCTCGAGTGAGTCGAGTAGGACGATTGCCATATGACAGACCGGCATCAGCATCCGCACAAGGCTGTAAACAGAAGAGGCAGGCCAGTGCAACACGGTTGCCTTGATAACATGGGTGCTAGTTCCGGTCCAAGCAGGCGCAGGAGCCACCTGGAGAGTGGCGTATATCATTGTGTCGATGGTAGCGACTACCGCCAATCACTTTGCAAGAGCCGCGACGAATTGCAGATCGTGCGTAACGACGGGGAAAGAATGACCGTGGTGCCCTGCGACTCCTTCAGTTAGCCACATCTACGTCCAGAACAACATACCCGGTCCGCAACTGTTCTCATTGCTGGACAAGTATTCACCACAACATCTACGCCAATTGCTCCGACCTCACCATCTCAATCATCGAGCATCATTGCGACGCATTTTCATTAAGCATCACCAAGCCAAGAGCATCGCGACGCACTCGCCATCAACAGATTCCTCTATATCCCAGGACAAGCCCCCTCTTTCACATCACAATGACAAGCCGCATCGCCTTACCAGAGCTCGGCCGCGGAGATGATGATATCGGCAGCATCATGGCAGGTGCACCAGCCTCAAACTTCAATCTACTCAAGAAACTCCTCCTGCTTGGCTCCACCAACACAATCGCCTGTCGAGTCACCGACACCGACGACGACACCGACCACATCTCTCGCTTCCTCATCCGACTACACCACACATGCCCGAACATTAGCGAATTCAGAATCCACCTTGACATAGACTACCGCGTGAACGTTGAATGCTTCGCGGCTGAGCAGTTTAGGGGTATCTTGCAGTGGCAGAAACTGAAGAAGGTGGTGGTCGAGGTGTCGAAGTGTCAGCAGGGGCCTGGTCAATTGAGTTGTGCTTCGGATGAGCAGGTCGTGCGTTTGAGGGAGAAGATTGTGATGGTTTTGCAGGCTGAGATGATGAGGAGGGGGATGAGAGTGAGTATTACCGCGCCTGGAGAGGAAATTAGTTGTCCGCGGATCAAGTTGTTGAATTTGAGAGAGGAGCATGGGAGGTGGGTTAGAGCGCAGCGGATTAGGGAGGAGATGATGTAGGGGTGGGAACTTGCTTCATCGTGGTTGGCATGTGGGAGAAGTGACCCCAATCAACTCCTTCGCCCTTCTCTCAAACTTCACACATTGCTCCATCGCAAGTGCGATTGTGGTTGTCTTTTGCTTGCGGCCGATTGCTTTCATCACGCAATTCTTCTGAGAACCGGATCTAGTCCCTTCTCCTAGTCGCAGACCGTCCAGTCCCTATCGACCCATGGGCGAAATCACATCCAAACAGGCCGCAACTCCAGGCCGCCATCCTCGGCGCCTCGCATCAAACCTACTCCGAAGCAACCTCTATCCTCTACGGTAAGAACACCATCATGGCATTCGAAGAGCGTGAGTTGCCACCGTCTCTCAAAACGATTGGCACATCGCTTCAGCACATCCGCAGAGTCGATCTCCATTATATCAGCACAAAACTCCACTTCAAGAAGCTTCTCACGCTGCTGAAAGGGGCTGAGAGGCTGGAGGTTCCTGACATGAACCAGGAAACCCTTCGCTTCACGCCCGAGGAGCTGGCCGAAATACCAGGGCCGTTCATGAGAGCGCTGCATAAGGCTCGAGGAAAGATCATGGACTATGACATGAAGAAGATGCTGGATGTTCTGGTCATTCAGGCCCAGCTTTGCTGGGCGAATGAGACCAATCGGGCGGAGTGGCACCCACTTGTTTGGAAGAGTGTAGTTTATGAGAGGAGATTCAAGCAGTTGATTGAGGCGACTTTGAAGTAGTACGACGTACAGAAGAGATGGCCGCCTCACTCGAGAAGTAACACCGACTATGACATGCCGAGAGTGCTTCGAGCGCTTTGGACGAAGCGAAGTTTGTCGAAGCGATGCGACTCGCGCTAGGGGTCGAACGCTTCTACCTTGCAAGTAGTCGATATGCCGTGTTGTAGCTATCGTAGCGTTTGAATGACACTTGAGGTCTAGTACGGCAGCCACCTCTTTGGTCAGGAACCCTTGGCCGTAATGACAAGCATGTGGCGGAGTCGAATGTGGGCTCTGGCATCTGTCAATGAATGTAGAATACTAGGTAGTGTGTTGCAATTGAGACCTACAGCTGCAAGACTACCTTCCTCAGCGCAATACCGACAAGAATTCTCTCCCCGAATGCCAACCTCACCTGATTCACTTCAAGGTAGCGCCAACCAACTCCTTCACCTTCTTCCCATAAAACTCTGTCTCAAGTTTGGCCTTCTCCCAAAAGTTCTCTGTCGGCACCTTCAAATTGTGATTCACGGCGACATAGACCACCAAGACATCCAAAACATCCTTCACCTTGTATCCAGGCTCCCGTTTGCGATTCTTATGCAAACACCGGAATAGTGGCCCGACGGTCTTGGCCAGACTCTCAGCAGTCCGTTTAAAGCGCACGTGGTGGTGGATCTCGAGTCATTGCAACATTACTGCGCCCTTGAGAAGCGTGAAAAACTTCTGGGTCTGAGTGTTGGTGAGAAGACTGCCAGCCCAAAGGGTGCGAATATGCTTGATCGAGGGCCCGATGGCTTCCAGAAAGGGGGCTAGCATGCATTCGTTGGGCCCGAAGATGTTGTTGCCGTAAAGGATCGAAGTGGCCTCACTCCGGACTTGTTGGCAGGTGCGCAGGATCGCGGTGTGTACAACGGGCGTCGCCCAGAATGCTCGTCCCAGGATGAAGGGATCATCGTTCTCGAGTATCAGGGAGTACACTCGGTTCCTGAGCTCAGGTGGGAGGTCCATGAAGCGGAATGGCTTCTCCGTTGCTATCTCGGCAGCTGTGTTTGTCATGTTTGCTGGTGAGACAATGTATTCTGCTCTGACAAGGACTTTCTTGCTGATAGTGTCGCGGTGCTGGGTGAGATCGGTATTTTGATGGATGTGGATGAAGTCTGGGCAGGAAAGAAGATCGAGAACACAATTCTCGTTGTTGACCTGACGGCAAGTGCGGAGGATGGCAGCCTGGATGGTTGTGATACAAAGAGGTCCAACATCGTGGGAAGAGATCTCGACATTGGTGTCGTTTTCGAGGAGCATCGAGTAGATCCTGTTCTTCAGCTCCGGGGGGGGGGGTCCATGAAGCGGAATGGCTTCTCGGCTGTTGCGTCTGTCATGATTGTAGTTGATGGTTTCATGATCTTGTTGTCGTTCGTCAGTGTTCTGGTAGCTACGATGGTTATCGTGACTGAGTGTGGTTTGTGGGTGGAGTCGTCTGGTGATCGATGCTGATCTGAAGCTGAAGAAGTGTGCCGTGGAAGACATATATCAGTGATCCAGGCAATAAAACCTCAGAATTTCAATTCATTGGTGACGACACATTGATTGTTCGAGTCCAATGGCATTCATTTCCTGTGAGCAGCAAATTCACTTCAAGGTGTCGTAGCAGATCGACCTGCTACCGTCGCAGAACGTCGAGTAAAGGCGTGCCGGCTCGCAAATACGCGCTCTATCGCGTGAAGCAATTTCATTGGGTCGAGAATGCTATCATTAGGCTAGACGGCTGCGAAAGCGCTGAGCGAAGGTCATCGGAGACCCGCCACTTTGAAGTGCATCCACCATCGTTCGCAATTCCCATATCTCTCGTGTTGACCGACCTCTGGATCCTCTCTACTCGCTGCGTGTAGTTGCATCTTGAATGCCCCGGAAAGATTATCACTCCGGAGTGGCTCCGATCAGCTCTTTGGCCTGCTTCTCATACTCTCCAGCTTCCTGTAGTTCTGCTGTCGTGTACAACCTTGATGGCGTCATGGCAATAACGTCCAGAATGTACTTCATGTTGTACCCCGTCATTCGTGATCGAGCCTTGTGCATCGCCCGCACCCTTGGGCCCATGGCTGCAGCAAGCTGTGCCGCCCCGAAACTACGCCTCGCGTTGCACCCGATGTCGAGCTTCTGGAGAGAGATAGCCGGCTTGAGCAAGACGAGTGACTTCTGCAGATGGATCTTGGTGTTGGCGTAGCGAACCTGAACCTGACGAAGGTGCTTGACGTTGCGACCTATCTGTTCGAGCAGACGTCGGAGCGCGATATCGGACCAAGTGTCGAAAGTGTTATTGGCGTAGAGTATTGATACTGCCTCATTATGTACCTGACTGCAGATGCGAAGAATGGCTGGTTGAATCGAGTTTTCCTGTGCTATTGGGCGTGAGCCAGAGCCGGGGCGGGTATAGCTCTGGATGTTGATAGGCTTGTCATTCACGAGCAAAAGAGTGTAGATCTTGTTCTTGAGCTCCGGTGACAGATCGATGGACCGGAATGGCTTATGTGCGGCTGATCCTGTCTGAGCGGCTACAAGCGCTGTCAGCACTGCGTACAACCGCGGAGATCAAGCTGATGCCGGAGCATACCTTGCGCTGATGCAGCCACAGTACCTGTCATTTCGGTTACTCTGATTGGTGATGATGGTGGTAGTAGTTGTTGGTGATGGACTCGTTGGTGATGGACTCGTTGGTGATGGTGGCGGTCGTTGGTGAAGGTGAATATTGTTGAAGGTCGTTGTTGTTGACGGTGGTCATGCGGTGATGGGTGGTGATGTTGAAGGGATGGATGGAGTCAAGCTGATTTAATGGTGACTATAAGGCGCAAACAGACGCCGTGAGCTTGTGATCACACCACTAAAGCTCATGCTCAGTAGCCTCACTTCAACCTCACTTCGCCGGAACGCCCGCACGCTCCATCACAACATCCTCCAGCCGCCAATGCAGATCCAAACATTCTCAATCTTCCATCCAGTCACCAGCCAAAGTCACCAATCAGGAATCAACGCATTGACTTGCCTCGAGCCCCCTCTTTTTATCGCTCTTGCACCCTCCGCACCCACCACGGGCAACTTCTCCACACCCTTCTTCTTCATCGCATCCGGCACAAGCTTCGGATCAAGTAGGCCAGCTTGCACAAGCACACTTGCCTGATCCCAGTAGATGTGCTCGCTTTCCAGCTTCGAGCCTCGCACGTGGAATATGCTTACGATAACAATCTCAATCCGCTTATTCGTGGGCGGTACGCCGGGAAGTAGCCAGGGGATTTCAACGGTGTGGGTCAAAGCCACAAAGATCTCATCGCAAACCCGGCCTGTGCCAATCGTTCGTGATAGAAGGCGCAGTGAGACGTTCGTAGCTTGCGGTATGGGCGTGAAGAAGTTCTCGTAGAAATCTGTCAAGTCTTCCATACCAACACCCCCTGTCAGGGTTGGGGTATGTATGACATGCGCATATGGTCTTGTCTGCTTCATGGCTCGTCCCTGTTGGCCAGAGTGTAAATACGTCGCCTGCGTGTCCCGGACGGCCTCGATGTCGTTCTCTAGCCGGAAGCCTTTTCTGACCGTGGCGATCGAGCGTGTAAAGGCTACCCCATCTGCAACAGGATCGTACTCCTCCAGGTCAGATTCTGCGAAGCCGGGTTGAACGCCAGAGTAGGTGTAAGCCTTGAAAGCTAAGTGAAGCCATTCACCATAGCCTACACCAGGATCGATTCGTTTCTGTACGGTCTTGGCTTTGCCTTGGATTCCAAGGACTTCAGGGTGCTTTTGAACGCCAATCTTCGTACCGGCAAGATGGACCAGGACCTGTATCGATGCCGGGAATTTAGTGTGTACCGAGGGTATCCGGGACGGGTAGTATGCCACCACTGCACATAGCTTAGGATGATTTGGCTTGGTGTGCCCTTCCAGTGCTAGAGAGGCGGCGTCCCCGTATGCTGGAATTGATCAGACTACTTTCGAGGTATATTCGGGTTGTTTGCATAGCATTACCTACGATAGCATAGTACTCCGAGACACCAAATGCGTCACCCACGGCATGCAGACGATGGATGAAGTCCCATCCGCCTTTCAGTAAGGGAACATATTTGACAAAGAAGCCTTCTTCAACCCATCTCTTCTGAGTCTCCTCATCGAAATCTTCGGTCTCGGCAGCAAGAATGACATTGGCGCTCTTGCTTCTGTTCAGGACGTTGAAGAAGTTGTTCTCCTGGCTGTTGAGCCATGGCGTGCTAAAGGCTGACATCTTGAGCTGTGACTAGCAAGCGAAGTGGTGGACATGGTGAAGAAGATCATGGGGGATTCCTGGCTGGTGACTTTCTCAAGCGATGATGTTGTTCCCGGTTTCACTCCCCTGCAAGTGTTCCGATCGTGGTGATGTCGCACGAGCTCTTGGCAGTGATGTCACGATCGCGTGGAAGCACGCGTCACCCGGGACACGAGATTGCCACGAGACCAGTCCTATCTTTAGCCTCGATAAACCGTCGCCACAAACAACACTGCCACCAGGAGATCAGGCTTCGGCCTCATACACCACCGCCAACATGCCTCTCGGCTTCGAGCGCCTCAACGAGCGCAGCCAACGCCCTAACCCACTTATCAATTTCATCAAACCCCTCGACACTCCACACAAGAAGACATCCGAAGAGTTCCTCTCCCGTATCGCAGCACAATGCTATCCCATCATGAAGAAGCACCACATCTCCGTCATGGCCTTGGAGGAGTACGAGCCGAACCCAGAATTCCTCGGGCGCAACTTCAACGCCGGCGAAGTCATACAGCTCGTGCTCAAGGACAAACAGGGTAGATGGTTGAGCATGGAGTTCGTGCAGATGGTCATGATGCATGAGCTGGCGCATTGCAAGCAGATGAATCACAGCCGGTCCTTTTGGGGTGTCAGGAACGAGTATGCGAAGCAGATGGAGGAGCTGTGGGCGCAGAAGTATATGGGCGAGGGCATGTGGGGTCGAGGTAGAGGTCTGGAGACAGGGGAGTGGCTTAATGCCGCTGCACCGGATAACAGTCCAATACCGGAGCATTTGTGTGGTGGGAGCTATAGGCGGCGAGGCAAGAAGCGGAAGCGCGGTCAGCAGGGTGGCAGTGATGAGCCGGAGAAGCTGAGCTATGCCGAGAGACAGCAGAAGAGGATTGCAAGGAAATTCGGCAAGCATGGCGTGTCGATGGAAGGGCAATCACTAGGCGACGATGAACTGTTGAGAGGTGCATTGGAGACCATGAATGGAGGCAAGAGAGGGACCGGCAAGCCGAGAGTGGCCAACAGCAAACGTGGGAGAGAGCTCCGAGCTGCGGCCGCTTTGGCAAGGTTCGACCAGGAGAAGAGCAAGCCACCTGAGAAGACGCCAGATCTCGAGGACGATCTGGACTCCGAGACTGAGTCAGAGTGGGAAGGCGATGACGACGGAGACGCTGTGGTTATTAGCGATGGCCACGGGCATGATCTCGTCAAGGTCTGCGGTGAGGGAGAAGATGAAGAGGAAGACGCAGGCAGGGAAATGGATGAGCTGCGGATGCTCAGTGCAGGGGCGAAAGGCAAGATTGGCACGAAGCAAGCCTCTGGCCGCGGAAAAGCTCCCCCGATGAAAGGTCAAGCTGGATACGAAGACTCAGAGACCGAGAGCGAAGCTGACGACGATCCTGTCGAGAGCGCTCCGGATGGCGATAGCCAAAGCTTCCTGGGAGATCCCGAGGTTACCAGTGAAGCGGACAGGTCACAGCCAGCACCTCCCTCACACCCCAGCGAAGTCGCCAACGACAGTCTACCTGCATCTCAAGTGGAGTTGCTGCGTGAATTGGACAATGGAGATGAACAGAACACTTCAGAAGCCGAGAGCGCAGCGCCTACGGACCAGACCACGAACAATACTCGTCAGGGAACAGCCGCCCAACCACAAGCATGTCCCATCTGCTCCCTGGAGAACGAAGCTGGTGCGCCTACCTGTATGGCATGCTCAAACGTCCTACGACCGAAGCTCGTACCCAATAGCTGGCGCTGCAAGAGTGACACTTGCAAGGAGAGCACATACATCAACGCTGGCGATGTCGGGCGATGTGGCTTGTGTGGAGCGCAGAAGCCGAAGATGATGGACTCGACGTCTAGCGGAAATGGAAGTGACAGGCCCATGGGGTTTACACGACCTGAAGTGCTACGATGGGATTAGAAGCGGGTCAGAGGCAGTCATGGAAAACAGCACGTGATGAATACCGATGCCGTAGTAATGTTTATGCTGATGATGAAACGTAGAGATACCCGGAATACTGTAGATTAGCCACTCTGCACCGTTGACCATGTGTCCGAGGGCCGGTATCAAAACACGCTGCCGCTCTCGACATTCGCAGCATATCGCTAACAAGATACTCCTGGGACTATCAAATTGGGCACAGCGAAGCGCCTCCCTCGATCGCGCTGCCACATTCTCTACGAAGCGATCGCGCGCCATTGAGTCCGAGCCAAGGCGTCGATATTGGTGCTATACCGAAGCGCTCGGCAGCAACCAACTATTCGCCATCTGCGCCAAGTGGAGCTCACACACCCTCACAAGGAGCGCCACAGCGGCTTTATAAGGGTTTGTAAGCTGTTGGAGCAAGCGCCTAACCTGGAGAATATCATGTTGTGTGGTAGAAATGTGGACGAGTACAGCTCGGAGAATGCGCAGAAGCTAGCAGAGGTGCTTGGTCCACTCGTCAAGACCTTACACAAGAGCCGGGGCTACATCAAGGATCAGAAGTCGAGACCTGCCATGGACATCGTGGGTCCTTTCAAGCACCACGAGCACCTTTGCTTTGGTATGGATCCTGAGGCCAATGAGGCCAAGGCGCAGGCGTACATCAAGGAGGTCAAAGACATCATTGCTGCTACTCTGGAGGAGTAGGTCGAGCATTTAGCAGACTTGAACTTCGGTGCCGCTACTCCATGGGTGCACTGGTCTACAGATGAGCCAGCAGGCCGTAGATCACGACGACATTGGAATCGTACAGCTCGAGAGGAAGAAGCGTTCTCTGGGCACGACTCTGAAGCGTTGGCGAGCGTCAGCCCCTTGGGTCAGGTGCAGTCGAGAATGCGTACCGAGTGGACCGGGAGGTTGTCTGTGGCGTTGATATCTTAGCGGAAGGTCACAGTCTACAGCATAGATTCAATCAACATCCCCTAGACGTTGTTCAGCCCAGACAGCGGACAGCTTCTCCTAACAACGAAAGATTAGAACGTTCACAACATTTGCTCAACGCCTTCTCTCCGTTACATACTAGTCCACCAAGCGACTGGTGTGCCTCTAATTAACGTCACGCACTTGTGCGTCTTGGGAGCACGTTCACTTAGGATTTCCTGCAGCTCCGCATACCGTGTTCAGACTCCATTGCTAGGTAGTTCTCCTGAGAAACGCATGATTGACACGTTCGCAATAATGGCTCACCGCTACCTCGATTGTAGGCGAGTTTACCATGCAGCTGGTCTGCTCCCAATGACCACCAGGTACTTACTTGTAGCTGCGCGTGTCAGTCATCATCCAAACTCATCGAATGCTCGTCACATGTATAGTACTGGATTGTTCTTTCCAATTTTGTGACAAGCCACCCCAATCGCAGCAGGAAAGTACGACGTCAATTCCCAATCGTACCAACATGCTGCTTACACGTTGTATGCACGTCACCCATCTTAGATGTGATGTGCTCTGTGCTAGATAGATCCGATGGCCGCACGCAAGGACGACACCAGTACGCTCCTCCGGCCCGCCTGGCTCCATGCCTCTGTGCATAGCGCTCACCAATTCATCTCATCCGTTGCAATAGAGCGATGGCGATGACAGTGTTAGCTTGCTCGCCTTTTGTTGGACAAGAGAATCTCAAAGAAAGACCCACACTACGGAAGTATCCGTAACAGCCGACCAAGATCATAAGGGAAAAAACGACCCGAATTGGCGTGGTACATGCAGGCATCGTCAAAACATCTATGCAATTTTTGTCCAGAAATGCGGTTGGGGAAAGGTCAAGTTTCGAAAGCTATCATGTACGAAAAGTGCACAGAGAAAGGTACTGCACACAACAGGATGCAACCTAGAGAGAAAGCTTCCAACTTTGCCTTCACCTCGACACTGGAACTCCCCATGGTACCGTGCTGGATCTGTCTTGTACCATGATGCCGAACGCCTCCCTCCCTGTGCCGTGATGCAAAATGCTGGGGGTCTATGCAAGCAGCATATATATACACGCGTCGTTGCTTCATCAAGCGAAGGCGTTTACATGATACCCCTATAAAATCGTTAGCTTTTTTCTTCGAGAGCACGGTGGACAAGGGGAGACGGGCCAGTACTTCTCACAGCCGAACGTGGCTGCGGTGTCCACTTTCCACATGTCGTTGTATGCGGTGAAAAGGAACATGTCCTTGTCGAACTTGGACTTCAAACTAGAGATGGCAGCGGCCTGGTTCTCCTTGGATGGAACAGCGGAACCGTTTGGCGAGCCCTGCGATGGCCAGCCAGTCTCGGTGATAACGACACGCTTGCCACCGCACGCATTAGCAACACGCTGGGCCTGGTCCTTGACGAAGTCACCGGCTTGCTCGGCGGTCTTGCCACCGTCGAAGAAAGCGTGGCAGTTGGCAGCGGCGTAGTCGGAAGCCTGGCAGAGACCGGGGTTGGCAATTATGGCGACGAAGGTGTCAACGGTGACGATGTTGCCAGAGTAGCCGGCTGCCTTGAAGATACCACGAGCGGTGTTGATGGCAGCAACGACCTCGTCGACAGAGGCACCGCCACTGTTTACGAGCTCGTTACCGATGCTGATGGTGTCCACACGGTCCCAAGATCCCTTGGCCTGCTTGATCAGGGTGCTGGCTTCGGTCTGTAGGTTCTTGATGTCGAAGACACCGAGGAAGAGCTTGGCGTTGCAAGCAGCGAGAACGTTGGCGACTTGGTTGCAGTCAGAGCCGTAGAGACGGATCAGGTCGTAGCCAGTGAGCTTGGAGAGATCGCGCTTCACATCCTCCGCGGACTTGCAAGTGTGGTCTGCGTTGTAGGGAGAGTATGTGATACCCCGGCCAGAGCCGGAGCTGGAGCCACCGGATGGAGCAGAGTGTGCAGGTGCAGCTGGAGCCTTTGGCGTATCCTTGGGTGGAGTGTGTGCTGGTGCTGCTGGAGCCTTTGGTTGCTCGGCCGGGGCGTGGTAAGCTGGTGGAGCGGCACCAGCTGGGGGACCAGTGGAGATTGGCTTGCCGTTGCTGTCGACGTAGACGACAACGTCTGGTGCGGTGGCGGTCACGTACTGGAGGTAATCTGTTAGCCGTGTTCCTCATCTGCATCCTTCACGGAGATATTCTTACCGACACCTCAGTGTGGTTGACGACGTTGTCGCCTCTCTTCTTGTGCTCATGGCGGTGTCCATGTCTGATGTGGGCGCTGGCGCTCGCGGCGAGGGTCAAGCCCGTAAGGAAAAGTCCGGCTTTCATATTTGCGGTAGGATGATGGGGAGCCTGTTGATCTGAATCGGGCCAGCCGACGTTAGTCTCTAGTCGAGGATGGTGTGTGGTGTGTGTGGATGTTGCTCGGGTGCAGTGTGAAGTGAAGGTGCTTTTCGGCAGACAATGGCTGAATAGGAGAATTGACGAGCTGTTGTTCAATCAAAGGCATCCATTGTGCACGCGTGCTTTCATGTGGGAGATTGCGTGGACGGCGGAGAGGCGCATGAAAGGTGCGAGAGGCGACGATGACGAGACGCGGATCGCGTGATTCAGGTGGCGGTACTGACTGTTTATGCTGTGCTGCGGTGTGGAATGCTGGATCGCTTGGGCTTTTGTTTCAAGGAATGCTGCAAGGTGGATGAGCGAGCGTGTGGCAGATGTGTATGCCGGGGTGGGTATAATGAGTGTGGGTGTTGCCAATCGATCGCAGCTCCAGGCGCAGTAGAGACGGTCTGTACGATATGTGGTGTGGTGGTGTTGAGGTGAAGTTGGGAAAAGACGAGCGACGGGGAAAGAGCGACAGGGTGGTGGTGTACCTCGTATGGCGGAGCAGTAAATTACGGCTCGGGAAGGAGCGTCACAGCTTTTCAACGGCTTCTGATCCATCCACTTAGCTCTCGTACCTGAGCACGCTGAGAAGGCGGCTGCAGGAACACGGCTGGGCCAAACTGTTTCGAGCGGCCTATCACAGGATTCACAGCCAAGCGAAGCAGCTCTGGCGTATAAGCTTCACCGTTTCAGAGGGGATAGCCGCCAATCCGCTTGCATCCCTTTGAAATTTGCTCGACCAGACTCAGCGCCCGAGTGCAGCCTCCAAACACGGGCTTAAGCTGCATACCTAGACCTCACAAATTTGCCTGTGCCCGTCTGACGGTAGTGAAGAAGAACAACGTTCAAAACTTAGACAGGGCCTCCGCACTGACTTTGGCCGAGAGCAGGTGTCCGTCTCCCGCAGTCATGAAATGTCACGCATGGTAGCCTGTAGGGCGACATCTTGCACCGCCAAACACAGCGCCCTGATCAGTGATGATGAGACACGAAGGTCTGGCCCGTCTGGGCCTTGCAGAAACACACTCACTCCACAGTGTCCACACAGGGGCTTCCCCCGTATTTCGACCAGCATGTGCACAGTGCACCAACGTCCACCGCCCGTTTCTGCTGTCCGGAGAACACTGATCTCAGCATCTCTTCATCATTGCAACCACTCTCCATGACTTTCACTGTTCCGAAGCGCTTCGTCCTCTTCACTACGGACGCGTCTACTCGAATCCGTCGGCGTGCTGATGCGATGCATGCTAAGCAGCAAACGCATGAGGTGTCGCACGCGTGGTACCACTAATAACAGCTCACTCGTCCGAGTCCAGCATCAATACACACCCTCCATCATCACCATCACACAGCCGTTCCAATCTCTGGTGAGTCCCCAAAGCACATCGCCATCATGGCACCTGGCTATCGTGCACCCTTCGATCCACCAGCACTCTCTACCGCCCTCCGGAACTCCTGCTCTTCCCACTCGCTGAGCGTCACATTCACTGCCGCAGCATTCTCCTCCAGATACTTGACACGCTTCGTGCCAGGAATTGGCATGAAGTCTTGACTGCAACACATGTCAGCGTTAGAAACATCACCATGACTGGTCGAACCCACCCTTGAGCCAAGACCCACGCAAGCGACAATTGGCCCGGCGTACACCCCTTCTTGGAAGCCATGGCGCCCAACTTCTCCACCAGCTGCAGGTTCGAGCCAAAGTTCTCTTCCGAGAAGCGAGCATGGTTGAACCTGCTGTCCTTCTCATCCAAGTCTTTGCGACTCTTCATTGTGCCGGTGAGGAAGCCACGGCCGAGTGGGCTGTATGCCACCATCTTGACACCCAATTCTCTTGCAGTTTTGAGAAACTCGGTCTGCTCCGACTCGATCTCTAACGCAAAGGGCGAAGACTCCATCTGAGCAGCCGCGATTGGGTGTATCTTGTATGCTCTCCTCAAAGTGGCTGCGGAGCACTCCGACAGGCCAAGGTATCGGATCTTTCCCTCCTTCTTCAGATCGACCATAGCTTGGACTGTTTCTTCGATCGGGACTTTGTTGTCGACGCGATGTTGGTAGTAGAGGTCGATCTGGTCGATTCCGAGGCGTTGGAGACTCTCATTGCAGGCTTGGTGAACCCATTCTCTGTCTCCACGGACAGCAGGCGTGCCGTCGGGGGCCCTAGAACAGACATGTCAGCTGAAAGACTGAACCAAAGCAGGACAAGCTCTTCGTGCAGGATACAACTGTTGCCGCTTTGTGGAGTGTGGCAGCCTCCTACTCAGAACCCTCACTCACCCCCTCCCCTCCACGAAACAACTTCACAACCCCTTCCACCGACTGAGACATACCTCAAATTCCCAAACTTGGTCGCCAGGAAGATTTCCTTACGCCTACCCGTATCCTTGAACCACTTGCCAATCAGCCTCTCATTCGTGTGAGGGCCATAAATGTCCGAGGTATCCCAAAAGGTAATTCCCAGATCAGCGGCTTTCGTCAACACCTTCGCAGACTCCTCATCATCGTACCCGCCGTAGGAAGTGTAGCCGAAGGACATGCCCATGCAACCCAAGCCTTGGGCAGAGACATTGTCGTCGCCGATCTTGCGTTCGGGGTATTTTGCTGACATTGTGGTAGGCTGTGATGTTGGTGTTGGCGCTGGTGAGTTGTTAGGAGAGTTTTGTTAGGAAAGAGATGGTAGGACCATGCAGGAAGGCATTGATTGAGGGCAGCGTCAACTTCAATGTTCTTGAGAGCTATTGCGTACCACCTGCATTATGTCTATCTTCGTGCACCCTACCCCTCCTTCTGGGTTATCAACAATCGACGTCGCGTATTGACAAGAATGACCTGCTGTATCGCCATTGTAGCTGCAGGAACAAGCCTCGAAGAACCCAAGGCGATGGCATTGGTGTTTTCGATGGAAGTGTCACAACGGCAGGATCGATCTGTATAGCTCGTGCTGCAACACACCATTGGAATTATCACTTCGAGATCATTATTTCCTCGCAATCAGTCATGGAGCAGATTGATATGACAATCGATGCCACAAAAACATCACCAATACCAGAGCTTGTTGACATGCGTCAGGTGCACCAACATGGAATTAGCTTCCCAATGAACGGCGACATCGCAAGACTTCGGCACAACAGGAATTGAGATGATCATGCCATCCACCATGATCAATCGTCCAGATCACAATCGACCATATTCTACTGATCACAGGAGTTAGCATTCACTATCCATTGATACGGTATCGCCTACACTTGCGTCCTTCAGCAACCCGGTCAAGTCATGCAAAATGCAAAAAAGAACAATCATCTCCGTTCGAATGGTACCACCCTTCGGGGCATGCCCGCCCATGTGCGAGCTGCACATGAGCAGCGAGACCCGATCGGGTGATTGTTCAATGTAGAGGTGCTTTCACTTGCGCCATTCGAGCGGAGACAACTGTCGAAGGGCATTGAAAGGCAAATGATGTATACACCTCCAGCAGAGGAGTGCACATGACAGAGTCGCCACTTGTGCAGTGAGTTGCAGACTGGCAGGCACGCTCCGGACGGAAGTCGGGAGGCAGCCACGTTGGGTGTCAGATTATAGCTTGATAAGACCGCGAGTCTGTCGTTGAGCTTCGAGACGAAAAGGCTGAGGATAGCCGGTGATGTACTGCGAGTGCGAAGAGTGATGTCGGAAAAGTGGCCTGAGTATCTCGTAGAGCCACGCTACTCCCAGTGCAGACGCTACAGTCGTGTCTGAGCTCCGCAGGCAGGGACATTTCTCGCACATCTTTCTCATCAGACTGCCCTTTCCTTCCTGATCAACAATACTTCGTACATGAGCTGTACTTCCTACCCTTACTCACGCGTCAACATCTCTGACTCTGCTGCCCAGCCGTCGACATCATGACATGCACGCGCTACTGCATCTCCAGCGGCTCTCCTGCGTCGGACGGACGACCACGCATCCCCATGAGTCGCGCAGTCGTGTTTCCCCTCGGGCGAACCAGCTCGGGGCTTCTTCTTCGTCCCCAACAACCACACTGATCCCGTACATGTATGCTGAAAGCACGTCCTGGTCACCAACATGGCAGAGAATATATCCGACACTGATCTCTACACCTACCTACTACACCGCAAGCGGTCAAACGACATAGGCCGGGACGAACGCATTGGAGCCGTGACTTGCATTTCAGGTCTTGTCGCCCTTCTGACTGCTCTCAGATCTCGCATTGAGTCGTTCTGTCGAACATATCCAGTCTTGTACAATGTCTTGCACAATATCTCAAGATGTTGCTATCTGCTCTCGGACCTGCAGTCGGACCTGAAAGATTTGCAATTGTTCTACGGGCGAGCCAGTCTAATTACAGCGGACTGGCTAGTCACTTCTTTTACTCACGCCATCGGCTTTCTAGACCAGCTTGAGACGGTCATGCGGAAACTCGCGGCATCGTACTCTGTATGGGACGAAATTAGTGTCGAGAACCATTTGGCCAAGATCGCAGTGCTTGATGAAAAGCTCAGCCTGCAGAGGATGGTCTGGCAGATGATGGTCGACATCCTGAGAAGGTTGGTCACCTCGAGCTACATTTCTCAGAAGTATGCTAACTTTGGAACAGTACGTCCGAGGGACCAGCGCGACTGATCGCATCTAGCCTCAACTATCAGCTCGGCCAACTCACGGCTAACGACATGGCACTGAAGCTACGGGTACGCACTATTGATCAACACATCAATCAACTCTCAGTCACGGCTTCCGCGAAGTCCTTGACACGCGGTGCGTCTCGTATCATGAACAATGAAATCCACGAGGACGAAGTCGGAGGACAGATCAAACCACACGGTTTCGTGTTGCCTCCACCTGACTTCCTACAAGACTTTGAGCGATCACAGGTGCAGCGACGAGCGTCAATGAGATCTGGCAGGATGTCGTTTCACAGTGCAATGATGGACACTCGCAATTGGACGGGACTTTCCAGCATCACACTGCAACAGCTTTCGACTGTGTCTGCTATTTCGCTACCTATCCGGATGTCTGACTTGGCACATGGACATTGGTATACTGAGTATATATGGCTGGATCAACCGCCCAGATCTACATTGCCGAAATCTACGACCGCTAGCAATCGTAATTCGATGCAGGCCCCACCCATTTATCCACCCCGGAGAGACTCGTTGCCCGCGCCAACTGCGGAACAAATACAAGCACGAAGAGAGTCGAAGAGATACAGCCAACAGCCAACTACTTCGTACCCCGCTGAGCCACGGGACAGGACGTCAATGTCCGGAGGCAGTAAGGTGATCCAGTACCTTCGGCGACGGTCCAAGCCCCCCCCCCCAGCGGTGATGAAGTCGTGCCCGTGCTGTGGACCTGATAGTCTTGGACAAACACTCATTGAGCATCGCTTTTGGCGCAACCCACCCACGACGTGCCACTCGACATCGCATTAAACGCATACACCGCTGTCTGGGCTGGCAGGAGCGTTTTCTGTCGCCGCTTTTGTCGCTTCCACGCAGGTTCGCTTTGATGCTGGTGCTATTATATCCTCAGCCGCTCTCTTGTACACTGGTCGAAGTTCCGGAAAGACTTTCGCAGCACGTTCGCGAAAGCTGAGTACATGGTCCCGCCACTGTGGCCGGCAGCTCTCGCACAGCTCGACTCCGCCAAAGCAATGCGTTGTCTCTGCACCGTATGAAGGACGATATAAGCAGGTGTCGCAGTGGCCTTCGCCCTCATCCTCCAGCCATCTCGCCAAGCCCGGAAACAACAACGAGTCGCCATGAGCAACGATATTCTCATATCGCTTCTTCTCGACACTGTCCGCATCCTGATCTCGCTGCTTGCTGGCATCGATACGATTCCACAGCTTGTAATTGTTGCGCGTCTGATCAACGATTTCGGAGTCCTCCTCACGGCCCATCGTCATATCCTCCTCGACATAACGATACCTTCGCATCATCATATGCAGTGGACCGCCGAAGTAGCGCAGGAAGCTCGTCACACATGCCATTTCCGGTCGATCATTCCAGGCTGCATTCAGTGCCCACAACACCTCACGGCACTGTTTGAAGGCAGCGACGCGCAAGTCTGATGGGGCATAAGCGAAAGTACTGTTCGTCTCACCCTCGCTCCTATGCTTGAAAAAGGACACCGCATCGTACATAGTGTCGCCAAGCTCCGCAAGAAAGTCGAACTGCTCGTTGGTGAACCACACGTCGTCATGGTCCCCACAGGCTAGCGCGACAGCGATTGTGAAGCGACACAAAGCATCGCTGTCGCGCATGCGGAAGTACCGTCGTGGGGAATGGGCGAGGTTGTTCACGTATCGTCGGAAGAACTCGCCACTTCTCCTGCCGCTGGACTTGTCTCCGGAGCATAGCAAGAAGGTTTTATACTCGCGAGCCATGCCAGCTGGATCGGGTGTGCCGGTGAAGAGATCGGACAGGACCCCATCAAGGCTGTAATTCAGGACGTTGTCGCCTTTGGTAACGTCGAGCTGTGCATGTCAGCTTTCTGGACAATGGTTTTGAGATGAAGCGAAAGTGGCTTACGAGATCACCTTTGAACTCAGCAATGATGCCCATGATTATGATCCGCATGAAAGCGACATATCGGGCACGATTCGTCCAGTGAGGTATCACAGTTCTGGTGTATTCGAGAGAGCAGGCCAGGATCTCGTCCTTGACGCTTTTTGGCAGACTGATGCCGTCGAGGTCGTGAGCGACATCTTCCCAGTAGTACCAATTGTCCTTTGGCCTGGATGACTTCTTCAGTACCTTTACTGGGATGGTCTGCGTTGGAGCTACTGTCGTCATTGTGGTGGTGTGATGTGAGTGGCTTGGGTTGTCACGGCGGCATAAATCTGGGCATCTCGACATACACGGGTTTTGCGGCCTGATCCTACTGTTCCTGGCCAAATCGGTGGTCGGAATTCCTATATAGAGTCAAGCCCGATCAGGTCGGCATCGACATTGCTAAAGCCGCGCGTCTGCGACCGAGTATACCAACGAATTATGCATGTTACTGGTGCAGGATTGATTGTCCACTGGTTTTTGGTGCAAACCAACATGACATGTTCTCAACTTGCCATTTCTGCTACCGGAGAAAAGGGAGGAGACACTATATAGAACGGAGAAGTAGATCGACGAGGACCATTCAATCGACAGCCCTCATCAAGACGAGCAATCTACTCAAGCAGTAGCGACCCGCCTGCGCTGGCGGCGGCGCAATCGTGGTACAAAAAACCCCAAAACCGAGGTCCCTTTCCCCTGAAGGCAGACCCTAGAATTGCGGAGTTGCGGAGGACAACTGCCCAATTAGGAAGCGCGACCCCGAACAGCAGCGAAGGATGGCAACCAACGAGAGCCACAGCCTTGCGAACATTCTGCACCAAGAGTCAAACCGGGGAACAAACCAAGAAAAAACCCAGGACACAAGCCAAGGCCCACTATATAGAAAGCAGAGGCCAACGACAAACAACACAGCGTGGACGACCCTATATACGGAGGCGGAAAACTTACTAGGGGATGACGAATACCCAGCCCGGGCATATAAGAACACTATAGCACAGCTACTAGGAGCGCTAAAAGCGCTATCATACCAAATCCCGAAGACAATCCAACAAGCAACACAGAAGGCAGCCCAGAAACCAACTACATAGGCAACAGTAGCAGCAGGCAAGAATCAACCCCCTCCGAAGGCAAGCAAGGCGGTACGCCTATACATTACTGATCCGGCGGAGAAACAAGAAATCGCAGCCCTAACAAGCAAGGAGATTGTCGACAGAATCGGCCAAAAGGAGGTAGTTAGGGCGAGGGTAGAGGCAACAGGCGTAGTAAGACTCTTTACCGCACAAGAGTCTAACAGACGAAAGCTGGAGACCTATAAGGAGTGGACTACTAAAGTCGCGAAGTCGGCACGAGTCTCCTACCAACAGTATACCGTCATCGCCCACGGGGTCCCTAGGACATTCAAGGTCGAAGACCTTCCCTACCTCCAAGTACAGAACTAGAACACCTCCCTAGGAGTACGACTAACGAAGGCGGCATGGCTGCACAAGACAGTAGACCGAGAAAAGACGCATTCATCGCTTATCATTTGGGTAGAGACAGCGGAACAAGCTAACTAGATACTAGACAATGGGCTATTCTAGAACTGCGAGAGAATGGACACGGAGATCTATCAGAGCAGCCACAGGGTACTACAATGCTTCCAATGCCAACAGTACGGTCACATAGCCCCAAAATGCGGGGAGAAGACCCTAAGGTGTCCTCACTACGTAGGCCCACACCAGGGAAGGGAATGCCCAAAAAAGGAGAGTAGGTGCGTATACTACGGCAGAAGGCACCTAGCGTATTCAAGCCAATGCCCAGCTAGAATAGCAGCACAAGAACGAGCGAGACAAGCAAGGATCTCTACACCAGCTAGGTACCCCTAACGACAGTAGGAGGGACCTACCGTGTACAAGGGCTTCGAGCCGAGCAAAAGGAAGAGGGCAGAAGAGACGAACAAGGGAACCCAACCGCAAACGCATCCACCTCCCGGTAGGCCTCGACACCTTAACCGGGCTGCTAACGAACTAGGCCAAATGCGAATCTTTAGGGCGCCCTAGCGGCCCCAGGGCTAGCCGGACAGCGAGATATAGGCTCAGGAGACACAGCAGGTCAGCACGGAAATGGACCTTACGGATAACGAATAATACTATACGACGACATCACTATCGTACAGTACAACGTAAACAAAAGTAGGGACAAGGTCCAGCGCCACTTTCTATAAGAGCTAGACCCGCTACGGCACCACGTTATTGCGGTACAGGAACCATAGATCAACCCCTACGTAGGACTCCTAGCCACTTGTAATGACCGGAGATACCACACCGTAATCGCGGGCCAACGAGGCGTCATCCCGAGGACATGTATATACGTAAGCAAGACTATAGACCTTGAGTCGTGGAAGGTTATACTACCGTAGCAGGGCAACCTAGGAGACATAACATCAATCCAGATCGACACGACACAAGGCCCTATCCAGATCCATAACGTTTACAACCCGCCACCGCGGGGTCGGACGAGTAGGGAACTAGGAACCCTCGCCCACCTAGAGCGGACCCTAAGCCAAGACATGAAGCAAGTACTCCTCGGCGACTTCAACCTCTACCACCCACAGTAGGGACTCGAATTCACTCCCCCGTACGCGTTTCTAGGGGGGAAGCTACTGGACATAACCGCACGCTACGGAATGGCCTTAGTAACACCAAAGGGAACAGAGACGTGGAAGGCCCGTACTAGTGTAAGCACGATCGACCTATGCTTTCTATCACGAGAACTTGAAGAGAGACTAGTCTAATGCCGACCGAACTACGCGCTAGAAGCCTCCTTAGACCATATCCCTATCCAAACGACGCTAGGGGTGAAGGCGATAGAGGAGCTAGCAAACGAACCACGCCGTAACTAGAAGAAGGCACGCTAGGACGACATAAGAGGCTTCCTAATAGCGAACCTACTATAGCATAGAGAACTCGAGACGACAGCTTAGCTAGATCAAGTAGCGGAACAGATTACCTCGGTCATATAGCAAGCAGCGGAACAATACACGCCGTTACTCCGGCCCTTAACGTAGTAGAAGGCCTTCTGGACCCCTAAATGCTCTACGAAGGTAAGGGAGGCTAGAAGGGCAAGGCGACAGTGGACGAAGGAGCACACCTAAGAGACGTAGGAGCAATACTGTCACGCGACACAAGAGAAGAAGGCACAGATAAGACGCGATAAGCTGTAGGACTAGAGAGCGACGATCGGGCTCGTTATAGAAAACCCGGAACAGATGTAGAGACTTGCTAAATAGGCACGACTACCGGAAGAGCAACAAGCCCCTTACTTCCCCCTAATCGTAGACCGCGAAGGGACTGCCTAGGCTACGCCCCGGGGTAAGGCAAAAGCGTTAGCCGACCATTTCTTTTCGACGTAAGTAGAGGCAGACCTTACGGACATCGACCCGAGTATATACCCGGAACCCCTAGACATAGATTGGGCGGTTAGCTCTAACATAGTAGCAGGAGTCATAAGTAAGCTAAAAGGACGAAAAGCCCTAGGCCCAGACAGGATACCAAACGTACTACTAAAAGAGTGTAGAGAAGAGATCGCGCCGAGCCTTGCAAACCTATTTACCGCGTGCCTACGGCTAGGGTATCACCCGAAGCCGTACAGAGAGTCTATGACAGTAGTGCTACGCAAGCCACAGAAGGAAGACTATACTCAGCCCAAATCGTACAGACCAATAGCACTTCTAAATACGATAGGGAAGGTCCTAGAAAAGATAGTAGCCTAGAGACTTACGCAGCTTGCCGAGGACAACCACGTACTCCTAGCAACACAGATAGGGGCAAGAAGCCAGCGATCGATACTAACAGCAATGGAGCTAATTACGGAGCAAATTCAGACCCTCTGGCACTACGGCAGGAACCGAGCGGCGTCCTTACTATCCCTCGACATCGTAGGGGCCTTCGACAACGTCTCACACCAAAGGCTAATACATATCCTATAGCAGAAAGGCATCCCCTAGTAGGCAACGACGTTCGTCTACTCCTTTCTCTAGGAACGGACGACATACCTAGTCCTAGGAAGGTACACGTCCGACCCGGTAAAGGCAGAGACTGGAATACCTTAGGGATCTACTCTCTCCCCTATCCTATTTCTGATATTTATGTCGGATCTAATCCCCCTACTCACCTCTCCGCAAACCTCAGCATCGGGGTTCGTAGACGATACAAACATCCTAGCCTAGTCAGACTCGACAGAAGAGAACTGTCGCCTCCTTGAAGATAGGCACAAGAAATGCGAGGAGTGGGCAAAGAAGCATGGTGCCCGGTTCGCCCCTGAAAAGTACCAACTTATACACTTCAGTAAAGCGAGAACATACCATAATATAAAGGCGGCGGTAAGAATCCAAGGCTACGAGACCAAGCTATCAGCGGAGCTACGAGTACTAGGGATCTAGCTCGACCCGAAGCTAAGCTGGAATGTACAGATTAAGAAAGCCTAGAGTCGAGCGCAAGTCAATGAAGCCTCGATAAAGAGGCTTACGGCATCTACATAGGGAGCAACATTCGACAAGGCAAGAGTAATGTATAAGGCGATCGTTAGACCAGCTATATGTTATACGGGGCACAGATTTAGGGAATAGGAGGCGCAGGCAAGCCGATCCCGAAACGGATAGAGCAACCCCTAAACAGGACACAGGCAGGTAACCTACGTAGGGTACTAGGCGCATACAAGACAACGTTAACAAGCACGGTAGAAATGGAGACAGGAATACCACCAATCGGCCAGTACATCCGAGGAATGAGAATTCAATACGCGGCAAAGACGACAGGTTACCTAGCACAAACCACGATCTAGGAGGCAAAGAATAAGATAGAAAGCCGCTACCGGAGAGGGGCAGGACATAGGACAAGCCAAAAAGAGGATGACCTTACTACCTTTACGGCCGTACAGACAAGCACCGAATGGCTAGTACGAAAAGAGGAGGAGCGTAGGACTCGCCAGGCCGGCGGGAGCAAGGCTAAGACCCAAAGCCTAGCGGAACAGATAGCGAGCTGCCTATAGGAGCAGGACTGGAAAAGGAAGCCCCCTAAGACAACAGGCCCGATAGCGCTCCGAGCCTTCTAGAGACATAATTACTAGCTATATAGGGACCTGACAAGGGCCGAAGCAAGCATAGCGATCCAAATCAGGTCCGAACACATTGGATTAAGGGCCTACCTGTTCAGGAGACGCGCACTAGACATCTATAGCCCAGCCTGCCAGTGTGGCTACCTATCGCAAAACCCAGAATATATGCTACTACGATGCCCGCAGTGGGCGAGAGGCAGGGGAAATTGGAGGCACCAAGCGGGAAGGAGAGACTACAAGTCAATCATTAGGGACAAAGGCAACATTCGCCGAATCTCTCGGTAGATACTACAGCAGGGATACCTCTAGCAGTTTAGCCTCGCGAGCGAGACGGAGGAGTGGATAGACAAGAGGCGGAAGCGAGGGGGGTTGCAGATAGGGTAGTCATCAGGGCAGGCCCATGACACTAGCGTACCCCTAACAAGGGAAATTTAAGACGACAACTAGGAGGAAAAGACAGGCGGGAAGGAGGAGGGGTTTTCACCAACACGGTTTCCCCTCTATATATACAAAAACAAGATAGCATAGCTGCATAGGCCAAAGGGCACTACAACAGCTTAATGAAATATCTATCTATCTATCATTTCTGCTACCGGATACGGATGATCAAATTGCCGATCATGCCTGTTTCGCAGTCCGATGTCTGCAGATCACAGGAACTTAGAGCGCCTCTCTACCGAATCAGTCTATAGAGGATGCCAATCATGGACACTGCCTTATGCGATAGCCAACACAGTCGACTGTCTAACATCCACCGTATCCAGTGTCTTCGACGTGTATTTAGTGCGGTATTTGCATCAGCACTGGAAGTGTCACACAGCAAATACAGAAACAAGGACACTCACCCCATCTTCACGTTGCAAACCTTTTGGCAACTGCGAAGCTGAAAAAGAATGCTGCGGTAGCCAAGGAAGTCACAATGACAAGCTTTTTGCAAGCCACGAGCTGGCCAGCATTGGCTGCATTGGCGGCTGGAGCTTTCATACTATACCACATAGCAACAGCAATCTCTACATGGAGACGACTGGCTTCGATACCAGCACCGTCATGGACTGCGCATATCTCCAATCTGTGGGTTGCCGCAGTCACTTACTCGGGACGGCAATACTCGGTTCATCGAGACCTTCACAGGAAATATGGACCCCTGGTGCGAGTTGGACCCAACAGTGTTGTAACGAACGACCCCAACGTCATCAGAAGGATCACCGGAGTAAAAGAGGGCTGGCATCGGGACTCGTACTACAAAGCTGGCAAATTCAATCCATATCATGACAACCTGTTCAGCCGTCTGAGCCCAAAGGAACATACGTGGGCAAAGTCGCGCACCATAGCTGCTTACAGCGGTCGTGAGACACCGGACCTGGAAATTGGAGTCAATGAGTTGGTCGAAACGTTACTGGAAAGGATCGAGAATGGGTATGCGAATCATGTCGACAGCTTGCCAACCCTTCCACTCATGAACCTTGGCAAGATCAGCAACTATTTCACCATCGATGTGATAACAAGACTAGCATTCGGGGAAGCTTTTGGCTACCTCAGCGAGGAGAAAGATCACTTCAACTTCCTCGCAGGCCTCCATGACCTCTGGCCGCAAATGTCTAGCTGCGCGGATCTGCCCATCTTGCGGAAGATCTTGTTCTCCCCAACCTTTCTGGCGTTACTAGGACCGAAGCCCACGGACAAGATGGGATTTGGGGCCCTCATGAAACCTGCCAACGATCACGTTGCGAAGCGGTTTGCGCATGACGCCAAGGCTAAACAGGACATGCTCGGTTCCATGATCAAACACGGTCTCAACCAAATCGAGTGCGAAACAGAAGGCCTCTTCATGATCATCGCCGGCACAGAAAGTACAGCAGCCGCGATCCGCTCTGCCATTATCCACACCATCTCATCTCCTCGAGTCTACTCCAAGCTCAAGCAAGAGATCACCACCGCCGTCCGCGAAGGCCAAGTCTCAGACGCAATCACGTTCCAAGAAGCAAAAGCTCTCCCATACCTCCAGGCAGTCATCTACGAAAGTGTCCGCATGCGTCCGCCGCTCATTGGCTTCTTTCCCAAAGTGGTCCCTCCCGAGGGAGAGACCATTCTCGGCTAAGATATCCCCGGCGGTACTGCGTTGGGATCTAACATGTGTGCGTTCCTAACCTCGGAGGAGTACTTTGGCCCCGATGCGGACACGTTCTCACCTGAGAGGTTCATGGTGCTTGAGGAGGATGAGAGGAAGAGGATGGAGAGGAATGTGGAGTTGGCTTTTGGGAGTGGACAGTGGATGTGTGTGGGGAAGACGATTGCGTTTATGGAGCTGTTCAAGAGTGTTTTTGAGGTATGTGTTGATAGGAGAGGGAGATGGGAGGGGATTGTGCTGATCGTGAGATTTTGTCGTATGGGGTGTTTTTGGAGACGAATCTTATGGTTATAGGGTGACGAAGGTTGAGACTTGATACATTTTTGGTTCGAGGATAACTTGATCTTTGGCTGAGGCTTCATCTTGAACAGGATCCCGCGTCGTGTGCTCTCAAGTACCGAACAAATACCGATGCTGTGAATGCTTAGTGGCGCAATCTGTACAGATGCACGCACCTGTTCCATGACCCGAGTCAGGTAGGACGACACGCGACCTGCTTTGGACCATGTTCTGAACGCATATCCGGAAAGTGCCAACAATCGCTAATCCTTGCTGACATCGGAGTCCGACAAATCCTTATCACCAACATCAGGCTGCATGCAAGGGCATCCAACGACACTTACTCAAGCTTTGCAAACGAAGCCTTCACGGAACGTTCAGTCTGCAAAATCCGGTCTTGCTTACCTCCCTGTCAATGGCGAAACCTCGCTTGGCGAGGTTGAAGGAAGGATGATCAATATCCAGATAGACCGATGTCCGATGGTAATCGTCAGCAGCAACGAAGGTATTGTCACTTGCCAGTAGAAGCCTTGAAGATTGGTCCCTCCATTGATCACAGCCTTGGTTGCTCTCATTCTTGCTCCAAAGCAGCATTCTTCCACAATGGATACAATCCACTCTGTTCCCCTACCGAGTACAATCCCACTTCCTAGTACTCTCTGGGCGACGACCTCCCTCTCCACGATCCTCTTGGCTTTATTCGCTATACTAGGCATCTGGATCACCTCTCACATCATCTACCGCCTTTACTTCCACCCTCTCTCCAAATACTCAGGCCCGCTACTCAACGCCATCTCCTCCATCCCAGCCGCCTATCAAGTCTACGCCGGGACCCAACCACGTACCTTCCAAGCCCTTCACGCCAAGTACGGCCACGTATTTCGCAGCGGTCCCAACGACCTCTCATTTTGCGGCGCAGATGCCTGGGAAGATATCTACGGCGTGCAGAAAGTTGGTCCAAACTTTCAGAAAGACCCCAGCTGGCTTGCAGTCGTGTCGCCGAAGAATGGACAGACGGGAGTCAGCATGGCGCCCCCGGAGACGCATACACGACAGAGAAATGCATTAGGGGCGACTTTTATGAATGAGGCTTTGCTTAATCAGGAAGAGTTTATTCGCGGGCATGTTGAGAAGTTTATGGAGGTGCTTAGGAAATGCGCGAAGGAGAATAGGGCGATTGATTTTTCGCATTGGTTTACGTATCTGTCGTTCGATGTGATTGGGGAGGTGGTATTTGGGGAGCCTTTCAGTTGTCTTGATGACGAGGAGCATGCTACGAGCTGGGCGAGGGCCATCAATGACATCTTCCAATCTGGCGCCTGGGAGCAGGCTTTTGGACAGGCTGCGGGAGTGCAGACTTGGCTGCATAGGATGCTGGTCAAGGCTTTTATCCCTGAGGCGCCCAAGATCTGGAGGCAGAAGCATTTGAAGCAGTCGACTGAGAAGACTATGAGGAGATTGAAAGAAGGTGAGAGGGGGCACGGCGATATCGTTGGACACATTCTTCGCAACAATGAGACGAAGAAGGCACGACTCTCGGAGACGGAATTGATTCTGAACATGGTTCAATTCATCAGTGCCGGCTCTGAGACGACTGCGTCACTCTTCACGGGCTGGATCTTTTACATCCTATCCAGCCCTGACGCCCAGAAGAAAGTCGTGGAAGAAGTCCGCAATGCCTTCAGCAGTCCGGAAGAGATCTCCTGGACCTCAGTCGGCAAGCTCGCGTACCTCGAGGCTACCATTCACGAAGCACTACGTCTCGTCTCTCCGGCACCGTGCAATCAACATCGCGTCGTACCACCAGGTCAAGGCAAGATGATCGACGGTAACTACGTCCCGCCCGGCGTGACAGTCGGTGTTGCGGCGGGGGTTGCAGAGCGACATCCAGATAACTGGACAGATGCGGAGAAGTTCGTGCCTGAGAGGTGGCTCGGTGCAGAGCGGTATCAGAATGACAAGCGCCATGCTAGCCAGCCTTTTGGGTTAGGTGTTCGGGCTTGTGTTGGGAAGAATCTTTCCTTCTTTGAGGCCCGGCTGATGCTCGCGAATTTGTTGTGGAATTTTGATCTGTGTTTCGACGAGAGCGCTGAGGCCAGAGAGGCTAGAGAAATGGGCCAGGGGTAATATGTTGGTGTGGCATGTCTGGGTCAAGCCGCCTATGCTGGTGAAGATGAGGGAGGTGGTGAGATAGGATGTGCTGTAGGGTGGATCCTCAGTAATCTTAGTTCTTGGACATCACATGAAGCTTGGAAAGTCAGGAGGTACCCTCGGGCATAAACGTTCTCTATCTCTTTGTCCAACGTGACCACTTCGAGTC